>NW_028322255.1:4965711-5295264 GCF_059928025.1 Delphinapterus leucas
CGACAAGAATTTAGGGTGAGTGTACGTGTTAGGGTACGGGTAAGTGTTAGCGTATGGGTTAGGATTAGGGGACGGGTTAGGGTAAGGCTTCGGGTAAGGGTTAGGGTTAGGGTTAGGGATAGGGGACGGGGACGGTTTAGGGTACAGTTTAGGGTACGACAAGGTTTTAGAGTGAGCGTACGTGTTAGGGTTTGGGTTAGGATCAGGGGACGAGTTAGGGTAAGGCTTCGGGTAAGGGTTAGGGTTAGGGTTACGGTACGGGGATGGTTTAGGATACAGGTTAGTGTACGACAACGGTTTAGGGTGAGTGTACGTGTTAGGGTACGGGTTAGTGTTAGCCTATGGGTTAGGATTAGGGGACGGGTTAGGGTAAAGCTTCGAATAAAGGTTAGGGTTAGGTTTAGGGTTAGGGTTAGTGGACGGGGACGGTTTAGGTTACATGTTAGGGTACGACAACGGTTTAGCGTGAGCGTACGAGTTAGGGTAAGGTTTAGTGTTACCGTACGGGTCAGGATTAGGGTACGTGTTAGGTTAAGGCTTCGGGTAAGGCTTATGGTTAGGGTTAGGGTTAGGGTTAGGGGATTGGGATGGTTTAGGGTACAGGTTAGGGTACGACAACGGTTTAGGGTGAGCGTACGTGTTAGGGTATGGGTTAGTGTTAGCGTACGGGTTAGATTAGGGGACGGGTTAGGGGAAGGCTTCGGGTAAGGGTTAGGGTTAGGGTTAGTGTTAGGGTTAGGGTTAGGGGACAGTTTAGGGTACAGGTTAGGGTATGACAACGGTTTAGTGTGAGCGTACATGTTAGGGTATGTGTTAGTGTTAGCGTACGAGTTAGGATTAGGGGACAGGTTAGGGTAAGGCTTCGGGTAAGGGTTAGGGTTAGGGTTAGGGTTAGGGTTACGAAAACGGTTTAGGGTTAGCGTACGTGTTAGGGTAGGGGTTAGTGTTAGCGTACGGTTTAGGATTAGGGGACGTGTTAGGGTAAGGCTTCGGGTAAGAATTAGGGTTAGGTTTAGGGGACGGGGACGGATTAGGGTACAGGTTAGGGTACGACAACGGTTTAGGGTGAGCGTACATGTTAGGGTACGTGTTAGTGTTAGCGTACGGGTCAGGATTATGGGACGGGTTAGGGTAAGGCTTTGGGTAAGGGTTAGTTTTAGGGTTAGGGTTAGGGTTAGTGTTACGGGAGGGGGACGGTTTGGGATACAGGTTAGTGTACGACCACGGTTCAGGGTGAGCGTACATATTAGGGTATGGGTTAGTGTTAGCGTATGGGTTAGGAATGGGGTCGGGTCATGGTAAGGCTTCGGATAAGGGTTAGGGTTAGGGTTAGGGTTAGGGGACGGGGACGGTTTAGGTTACAGGTTAGGGTACGACAACGGTTTAGCGTGAGCATACATGTTAGGGTATATTTGAGTGTTAGCGTACGGGTCAGGATTAGGGGACTGGTTTGTTTAAGGCTTCGGGTAAGTGTTAGGGTTAGGGTTAGGGTTAGAGTTAGGGTTAGGGGACGGGGACGGTTTAGGGTACAGGTTAGGGTACGTCAACGGTTTAGGGTGAACGTACGTGTTAGGGTACGGGTTAGGGTTAGTGTATGGGTTAGGATTAGGGGACGGGTTAGGGTAAGCCTTCATTTCAGTGTTAGGATTAGGGTTAGGGTTAGGGTTAGGGTTAGTGTTAGGGTTAGGGTACGGGAACGGTTTAGGGTACAGGTTAGTGTACGACAATGGTTTAGGCTGAGCGTACATATTAGGGTACGCGTTACATTTAGCGTACGGGTTAGGATTAGGGGACGGGTTAGGGTAAGGATTCGGGTAAGGTTTAGGGTTAGGGTTAGGGTTAGGGTTAGGGTTACGAGACGGGGACGGTTTAGGGTACAGATTAGTGTACGACAACGGTTTAGGGTGAGCGTACGTGTTAGGGCACGGGTTAGTGTTAGTGTACGAGTTAGGGTTAGGGGACGTGTTAAGGTAAGGCTTCGGGTAAATGTTAGTGTTAGGGTTAGGGTTAGGGTTAGGGGACCGGGACGGTTTAGGGTACAGCTTAGGGTTAGTGTTAGGGTTAGGGTTAGGGTTAGGGGACAGGGACGCTTTAGGGTACAGGTTAGGGTACGACAACAGTTTAGGGTGAGCGTACGTGTTAGGGTATGGGTTAGTGTTAGCGTATGGGTTAGGATTACGTGACGGGTTAGGGTAAGGATTCAGGTAACGGTTAGGGTTAGGGTTACGTTTAGGTTTAGGGTAAGGGGACGGGGATGGTTTAGGGTACAGGTTAGGGTACGACAACGGTTTAGGGTGAGCGAACGTGTTAGGGTACGGGTTAGTTTTAGCGTACGGGTTAGGATTAGGTGACGGGTTAGTGTAAGGCTTCAGGTAAGGTTTAGTGTTAGGGTTAGGGTTAGGGGGCCGGGACGGTTTAGGGTACAGGTTAGGGTACGACAGCGGTTTAGGTTGAGCGTACGTGTTACGGTACGGGTTAGTGTTAGCGTACGGGTTAGGATTAGGGGACGGGTAAGGGTAAGGCTTCGGGTAAGGATTAGGGTTAGTGTTAGGGTTACGGTTAGGTTTAGGAGACGGGGACGATTTAGGGTACAGGTTAGGGTAAGACAACGGTTTAGGGTGAGTGTACGTGTTGGGTACGGGTTAGTGTTTGCGTACGGGTTAGGATTAGGGGAAGGGTTAGGGTAAGGCTTCAGGTAAGGGTTAGGGTTATGGTTAGGGTTAGGGGACGGGGACTGTTTATGGTACAGGTTAGAGTGCGACAACATTTTAGGCTGAGCGTACGTTTTAGGGTACGGGTTAGTATTAGCGTACGGGTTAGGATTAGGGGACGGGTTCGGGTAAGGCTTCGGGTAAGGGTTAGGGTTAGGGTTAGGGTTAGGGTGAGGGGATGGGGACGGGGACGGTTTAGGGTACACGTTAGGGTACGACAACGATTTAGGGTGAGCGAACATGTTAGGGTACGGGTTAGTGTTAGCGTGCGGGTTAGGATTAGGGGACGGGTTAGTGTAAGACTTCGGGTAAGGTTTAGGGTTAGGTTTAGGGTTAGGGTTAGGGGACAGGGACGGTTTAGTGTACAGGTTAGGGTACGTCAAAGGTTTAGGGCGAGCATACGTGTTAGGGTACGGGTTAGTGTTAGCGTACCGGTTAGGATTAGGGGACGGGTTAGGGGAAGGCTTCGGGTAAGGGTTAGGGTTAGGGTTAGGGTTAGGGGATGGGGACGGTTTAGGCTACAGGTTAGGTTATGACAACTGTTTATGGTGAGCGTTCTTGTTAGGGTACAGGTTAGTGTGAGCGTACGGGTTAGGATTAGGGGACGGGTTAGGGTAAGGCTTCGGGGAAGGTTTAGTGTTAGGGTTAGGGTTAGGGTTAGGGGACTGGGATGGGGATGGTTTAGGGTACAGGTTAGTGTACGACAATGGTTAGGGTGAGGGTACGTGTTCGGGTACGGGTTAGTGTTAGCGTACGTGTTAGGATTATGGGACGGGTTAGGGTAAGGCTTCGGGTAAGGGTTAGGTTTAGGGTTAGCGTAAGGTTTACGGGGCGGGGACGGTTTAGTGTACAGGTTAGGGTAGGACAACGTTTTAGCGTGAGCGTATGTTGTAGGGTATGGGTTAGTGTTAGCGTACGGTTTAGGATTATTGGACGGGTTAGTGTAAGACTTCGGGTAAGGGTTAGGGTTAGGTTTAGGTTTAGGGTTAGGGGATGGGGACGGTTAAGGGTACACGTTAGGGTATGACAACGGTTTAGGGTGTGCGTACGTGATAGGGTACGGGTTAGTGTTAGCGTACGGGTTAGGATTAGGGGACGGGTTAGGGTAAGGCTTCGGGTAAGTGTTAGGGTTATGGTTAGGGGACGGGGACGGGGACGGTTTAGGATACAGGTTAGGGTACGAAATCGTTTCAGGGTGAGCGTACGTGTTATGGTACAGGTTAGTGTTAGTGTACGGGTTAGTATTAGGGGACGGGTTAGAGTAAGGCTTCGGGTAAATGTTAGGGTTAGGGTTAGGGAATGGGGACGGTTTAGGGTACAGGTTAGGGTACGACAACAGTTTAAGTTGAGCGTACGTGTTAGGGTACCGGTTAGCGTTAGCGTACGGGTTACGGTAAGGCTTCGGGTAAAGGTTAGGTTTAGGGTTAGGGTTAGGGTATGGTGACGGTTTAGGGTACAGGTTAGGGTACGACAACGTTTTCGGGTGAGCGTACGTGTTAGGGTATGGTTTAGTGTTAGCGTACGGGTTAGGTTTAGGTGACGGTTTAGCGTAAGGCTTCGGGTAAGGGTTAGGGTTAGGTTTAGGGTAAAGCGACGGTTTAGGGTACAGGTTAGGGTACGACAACGGTTTAGGTTGAGCGTATGTGTTAGGGTTCCGGTTAGTGTTAACGTACGGGTTATGCTAAGACTTCGGGTAAGGGATAGTGTTAGGGTTAGGGGACGGGGACGGTTTATGGTATAGGTTAGTGTACGACAACGGTGTAGGGTGAGCATAACTGTTAGGGTACGTGTTAGTGTTAGCGTACGGGTAGGAGTAGGGGATGGATTACGGTAAGGCTTCGGGTAAGGGTTACAGTTAGGATTAGGGTACAGGGACGGTTTAGGGTACAGGTTAGGGTACGACAATGGTTTAGGTTGAGCGTACGTGTTAGGGTACCGGTTAGTGTTAGCGTATGGGTTATGGTAAGGCTTTGGGTAAGGGTTAGGGTTAGGGTTAGGGTTAGGGTTAGGGCACGTTGAAAGTTTAGGGTACAGATTAGGGTACTACAATGGCTTAGGGTGAGCGTACGTGTTAGGGTACGGGTTAGTGTTAGCGTACGGTTTAGGATTAGGGGACGGGTTAGGGTAAGGCTTCGGGTAAGGGTTAGTGTTAAGGTTAGGGGACGGTGACGGGGACGGTTTAGGGTACAGGTTAGGGTACGATAACGGTTTAGGGTGAGCGTACGTGTTAGGGTACGGGTTAGTGTTAGTGTACGGGTTAGGATTAGGGGACGGGTTAGGGTAAGGCTTCGGGTAAGAGTTAGTGTTAGGGTTAGGATTAGGGTTAAGGGACGGGGACGGGGACGGTTTAGGGTACAGGTTAGGGTTCGACAATGGTTTAGTATGAGCGTACGTTTTAGAGTACGGTTTAGCGTTAGCGTACGTGTTAGGATTAGGTGACAGCTTAGGGTAAGGATTCGGGTAAGGGTTTGGGTTAGGGTTAGGGGACGGGGACGGTTTAGGGTACAGGTTAGGGTACGTCAACGATTTAGGGTGAGCGTACGTGTTAGGGTACGGGTTAGTGTTACCGTTCGGGATAAGATTATGGGACGTGTTAGGGTAAGGCTTCGGGTAAGAGTTAGGGTAGGGTTAGGGTTAGGGTAAGGGTTAGGGGACGGGGACGGTTTAGGGTACAGGTTAGGGTACGACAACAGTTTAGTGTGAGCGTACGTGTTAGGGTATGTGTTAGTGTTAGCGTACGGGTTAGTATTAGGGGAAGGGTTAGGGTAAGGCCTCGGGTAAGTGTTAGGGTTAGGTTTAGCGTTATGGTTAGGGGACGGGGACGGTTTAGGGTATAGGTTAGGGTACAAGAACTGTTTAGGGTGAGCGTACGTGTTAGAGTACGGGTTAGTGTTAGCGTACGGGATAGGATTAAGGGACGGGTTAGGGTAAGGTTTCGGGTAAGGGTTAGGTTTAGGGTTATTGTTAGGGTTAGGGTTATGGGACGGGGATGGTTTAGGGTACAGGGTAGAGTACAACAACGGTTTAGGTTGAGCGTACGTATTAGGGTACGGGTTAGTGTTAGCGTACGGTTTAGGATTAGGGGACGGTTTTGGGTACGGCTTCGGGTAAGGGTTAGGTTTAGGGTTAGGGTTAGGGTTATGGTTAGGGGATGGGGACGGTTTAGGGTACAGGTTAGGATATGACAAAGTTTAGGGTGAGCGTACGTGTTAGGGTACAGGTTAGTCTTAGCGTACGGGTTAGGATTAGGCGACGGGTGAGGGTAAGGCTTCGGGTAAGGGTTAGGGTTAGGGATAAGGTTAGGGTTAGGGGACGGGGACCGTTTAGGGTACAGGTTAGGGTACGACAACGGTTTAGTGTGAGCGTACGTGTTAGGGTACGGGTTAGTGTTAGCGTACGGGTTAGGATTTGGGGACGAGTTAGTGTAAGACTTCGGGTAAGGGTTAGGGTTAGGGTTAGGGTTAGGGGACGGGGACGGTTTAGGGTACAGTTTAGGGTATGACAATGGTTTAGGGTGAGCGTACGTGTTAGGGTATGTGTTAGTGTTAGCGTACGGGTTAGGATTATGGGACGGGTTAGGGTAAGGCTTCGGGTAAGGGTTAGGCTTAGAGTTAGGTTTAGGGTTAGGGTTAGGGGATGGGCACGGTTTAGGGTACAGGTTAGTGTACGACAAGGTTTTAGGGTGAGCGTACGTGTTAGGGTACGGTTTAGTGTTAGCGAACGTGTTAGGATTAGGGGACATGTTAGGGTAAGGCTTCGGGTAAGTGTTAGTGTTAGGGTTAGAGTTAGGGTTAGGGGATGGGGATGTTTTAGGTTACAGGTTAACGTACGACAACGATTTAGTGTGAGCGTACGTGTTAGGGTATGTGTTAATGTTAGCGTAGGGGTTAGAATTAGGGGACGGCTTAGGCTAAGGCTTCGGGTAAGGTTTAGGTTTAGGGTTACGGTTAGGGTTAGGGGACGGTGACGGTTTAGGTTACAGGTTAGGGTACGACAACGGTTTAGGGTGAGCGTACTTGTTAGGGTATGGGTTAGTGTTAGCGTACGGTTTAGGATTAGGGGACGGGTTAGGGTAAGGCTTCGGGTAAGGGTTAGGGTTAGGGTTATGGGATGGGGACGGTTTAGGGTACAGGTTAGGGTACGAAAACAGTTCAGGGTGAGCGTAAGTGTTAGGGTATGGGTTAGTGTTAGCGTACGGGTTAGGATTAGGGGAAGGGTTAGGGTAAGGCTTCCGGTAAGGGTTAGTGTTCGGTTTAGGGTTAGGGTTAGGGGACGGGGACGGGGACGGTTTAGGGTACAGGTTAGGGTACGACAACGGTTTAGGGTGAGTGTACGTCTTATGGTACGGGTTAGTGTTAGCGTACGGGTTAGGAGTAGTTGACGGGTTAGGGTAAGGCTTTGGTTAAGGGTTAGGGTTAGGGTTAGGGTTAGGGTTAGGGTTACGGGACGGGGACGGTTTAGGGTACAGATTAGTGTACGACAACGGTTTAGGGTGAGTGTATGTGTTAAGGCACGGGTTAGTGTTAGTGTACGAGTTAGGCTTAGGGGACGGGTTAAGGTAAGGCTTCGGGTAAGGGTTAGTGTTAGGGTTAGGGTTACGGTTAGTGTTAGGGGGCCGGGATGGTTTAGGGTACAGTTTAGGGTACGACAATGGTTTAGGGTGAGCGTACGTGTTAGGGCACGGGTTAGTGTTAGCGTACGGGTTAGGATTAGTGGACGGGTTAGGGTAGCTTTTCGGGTTAGTGTTAGGATTAGGGTTAGGGTTAGGGGACCGGGACGGTTTAGGGTACAGTTTAGGGTTAGGGTTAGGGTTAGGGTTAGGAGACAGGGACGATTTAGGGTACAGGTTAGGGGAAGACAACGGTTTAGGGTGAGTGTACATGTTGGGTACGGGTTAGTGTTTGCATACGGGTTAGGATTAGGGGAAGGGTTAGGTTAAGGCTTCAGGTAAGGGTTAGGGTTAGGGTTAGGGTTAGGGTTAGTAGACGGGGAAGGTTTAGGGTACAGGTTAGGGTACGACAACGGTTTAGTGTGAACGTACGTGTTAGGGTACGGTTTAGTGTTAACCTATGTGTTAGGATTAGGGGACGGATTAGGGTAAGGCTTCGGGTAAGGTTTAGGGTTAGGGCTAGGGGACGGGGACGGTTTAGGGTACAGGTTAGTGTACGACAAGTATTTAGGGTGAGCGTACGTGTTAGGGTACGGGTTAGTGTTAGCGTACGGGTTAGGATAAGGGGACAGGTTAGGGTAAGGCTTTGGGTAAGGGTTAGGGTTAGGGCTAGGGTTAGGGTTAGGGTTAGGGGACGGGGACGGTTTAGGGTACAGGTTAGGGTTCGACGACGGTTTAGGGTGAGCGTACGTGTTAGGGTATGTGTCAGTGTTAGCGTACGGGTTAGGAATAGGGGACGGGTTAGGTTAAGGCTTCGGGTAAGGGTTAGCCTTACGGTTAGGGTTAGGGTTAGGGTTAGGGGACAGGGACGCTTTAGGGTACAGGTTAGAGTAGGACAACAGTTTATGCTGAGCGTACGTGTTAGGGTATGGGTTAGTGTTAGCGTATGGGTTAGGATTACGTGACGGGTTAGGGTAAGGATTCAGGTAACGGTTAGGGTTAGGGTTAAGTTTAGGTTTAGGGTAAGGGGACGGGGATGGTTTAGGGTACAGGTTAGGGTACGACAACGGTTTAGGGTGAGCGAACGTGTTAGGGTATGGGTTAGTTTTAGCGTACGGGTTAGGATTAGGTGACGGGTTAGTGTAAGGCTTCAGGTAAGGTTTAGTGTTAGGGTTAGGGTTAGGGGACCGGGACGGTTTAGGGTACAGGTTAGTGTACAACAATGTTTTAGGGTGAGCGTACGTGTTAGGGTATGGGTTAGTGTTAGCGTACGGGATAGGATTAGGGGACGGTTAGGTTAAGGCTTCGGGTAAGGGTAAGGTTTAGGGTTAGGGTTAGGGTTAGGGTTATGGGACGGGTACGGTTTAGGGTACAGGTTAGTGTACAACAATGGTTTAGGGTGAGCGTACGTGTTAGGGTACGGTTTAGTGTTAGCGTATGGGTTAGGATTAAGGGACGGGTTTGGGTAATGGTTAGGTTTAGAGTTAGGGTTAGGGTTATGGTTAGGGGATGCTGACGGTTTAGGTTTCAGGTTAGTGTACGACAACGGTTTAGTGTGAGCGTATGTGTTAGGGTACAGTTTAGTGTTAGCGTACGGGTTAGGATTAGGGGAAGTGTTAGGTTAAGGCTTCAGGTAAGGGTTAGGGTTAGGGTTAGTAGACGGGGAAGGTTTAGGGTACAGGTTAGGGTACGACAACGGTTTCGTGTGAGCGTACGTGTTAGGGTACGGGTTAGTGTTAGCGTACGGTTTAGGATTATGTGACGGGTTAGTGTAAGGCTTCGGGTAAGGGTTAGGGTTAGGGTTAGGGTTAGGGTAAGGGTTAGGGGACAGGGACGATTTAGGGTACAGGTTAGGGTACGACAACCTTTTAGGGTGAGCGTACGTGTTAAGGTATGGGTTAGTGTTAGCGTACGGTTTAGGGTTAGGGGACGGGTTAGGGTAAGGCTTCGGGTAAGGGTTAGGGTTAGGGTTAGGATTTGGGTTAGGGGACGGGGACGGGGACGGTTTAGGGTACAGGTTAGGGTACGACAAAGGTTTAGTATGAGCGTACGTTTTACGGTACGGTTTAGCGTTAGCGTACGTGTTAGGATTAGGTGACAGGTTAGTGTAAGGATTCGGGTAAGGGTTTGGGTTAGGTTTAGGGTTAGGGTTAGGGGATGGGGACGGTTTAGGGTACAGGTTTGTGTACGTCAACGGTTTAGGGTGAGCGTACGTGTTAGGGTATGTGTTAGTGTTACCATTCAGGATAAGATTATGGGACAGGTTAGGGTAAGGCTTCGGGTAAGAGTTAGGGTACGTTTAGGGTTAGGGTTAGGGTTAGGGGACGGGGACGGTTTAGGGTACAGTTTAGGGTATGACAACGGTTTAGGGTGAGTGTACGTGTTAGGGTACGGGTTAGTGTTAGCGTACGGGTTAGGATTAGGTGACGGGTTAGGTTAAGGGTTAGGTTTAGGGGTAGGGTTAGGGTTAGGTGATGGGGACGGTTTAGGTTACAGGTTAGGGTACGACAACAGTTTAGTGTGAGCGTACATGTTAGGGTATGTGTTAGTGTTAGCGTACGGGTTAGTATTAGGGGACGGGTTAGGGTAAGGCCTCGGGTAAGCGTTAGGGTTAGGGGACGGGGACGGTTTAGGGTATAGGTTATGGTACGACAATGGATTAGGGTGAGCGTACGTGTTAGGGTATGGGTTAGTGTTAGTGTACGGGATAGGATTAAAGGACGGGTTAGGGTAAGGTTTCGGGTAAGGGTTAGGTTTAGGTTTATTGTTATGGTTAGGGTTATGGGACGGGGACGGTTTAGGGTACAGGGTAGAGTACAACAACGATTTAGGGTGAGCGTACGTATTAGGGAACGGGTTAGTGTTAGCGTACGGGTTAGGATTAGGGGACGGTTTTGGGTAAGGCTTCGGGTAAGGCTTAGGTTTAGGGTTAGGGTTAGGGTTATGGTTAGGGAATGGGGACGGTTTAGCATACAGGTTAGGATACAACAACGGTTTAGGGTGAGCGTACGTGTTAGGTAACTGGTTAGTGTTAGCGTACGGGTTAGGATTAGGGGCGGGTGAGGGTAAGGCTTCGGGTAAGGGTTAGGGTTAGGGATAAGGTTAGGGTTAGGGGATGGGGACCGTTTAGGGTACAGGTTAGGGTACGACAGCGGTTTAGGGTGAGCGTATGAGTTAGGGTACGGGTTAGTGTTAGCGTACGGTTTAGGAATTGGGGCGAGTTAGGTTAAGGCTTCGGGTAAGGGTTAGGGTTAGGGTTAGGGTTAGGGGACCGGGACGGTTTAGGGTACAGGTTAGGGTTAGGGTTAGGGTTAAGGTTAGGGTTAGGGGACAGAGACGGTTTAGGGTACAGTTTAGGGTACCACAAAGATTTAGGGTGAGCGTACATGTTAGGGTACGGGTTAGTGTTAGCGTACAGGTTAGTAGTAGGGGACAGGTTAGGGTAAGACTTCATGTAACGGTTAGTGTTAGGGTTAAGTTTTGGGTTAGGGTTAGGGGACGGGGATGGTTTAGGGTACAGGTTAGTGTACGACAACGGTTTAGGGTGAGCGAACGTGTTAGGGTATGGGTTAGTTTTAGCGTACGGGTTAGGATTAGGTGACGGGTTGGTGTAAGGCTTCAGGTAAGGTTTAGTGTTAGGGTTACGGTTAGGGGATGGGGCGGTTTAGGGTACAGGTTAGTGTACGACAAGAATTTAGGGTGAGTGTACGTGTTAGGGTACGGGTAAGTGTTAGCGTATGGGTTAGGATTAGGGGACGGGTTAGGGTAAGGCTTCGGGTAAGGGTTAGGGTTAGGGTTAGGGATAGGGGACGGGGACGGTTTAGGGTACAGTTTAGGGTACGACAAGGTTTTAGAGTGAGCGTACGTGTTAGGGTTTGGGTTAGGATCAGGGGACGAGTTAGGGTAAGGCTTCGGGTAAGGGTTAGGGTTAGGGTTACGGTACGGGGATGGTTTAGGATACAGGTTAGTGTACGACAACGGTTTAGGGTGAGTGTACGTGTTAGGGTACGGGTTAGTGTTAGCCTATGGGTTAGGATTAGGGGACGGGTTAGGGTAAAGCTTCGAATAAAGGTTAGGGTTAGGTTTAGGGTTAGGGTTAGTGGACGGGGACGGTTTAGGTTACATGTTAGGGTACGACAACGGTTTAGCGTGAGCGTACGAGTTAGGGTAAGGTTTAGTGTTACCGTACGGGTCAGGATTAGGGTACGTGTTAGGTTAAGGCTTCGGGTAAGGCTTATGGTTAGGGTTAGGGTTAGGGTTAGGGGATTGGGATGGTTTAGGGTACAGGTTAGGGTACGACAACGGTTTAGGGTGAGCGTACGTGTTAGGGTATGGGTTAGTGTTAGCATACGGGTTAGATTAGGGGACGGGTTAGGGGAAGGCTTCGGGTAAGGGTTAGGGTTAGGGTTAGTGTTAGGGTTAGGGTTAGGGGACAGTTTAGGGTACAGGTTAGGGTATGACAACGGTTTAGTGTGAGCGTACATGTTAGGGTATGTGTTAGTGTTAGCGTACGAGTTAGGATTAGGGGACAGGTTAGGGTAAGGCTTCGGGTAAGGGTTAGGGTTAGGGTTAGGGTTAGGGTTACGAAAACGGTTTAGGGTTAGCGTACGTGTTAGGGTAGGGGTTAGTGTTAGCGTACGGTTTAGGATTAGGGGACGTGTTAGGGTAAGGCTTCGGGTAAGAATTAGGGTTAGGTTTAGGGGATGGGGACGGATTAGGGTACAGGTTAGGGTACGACAACGGTTTAGGGTGAGCGTACATGTTAGGGTACGTGTTAGTGTTAGCGTACGGGTCAGGATTATGGGACGGGTTAGGGTAAGGCTTTGGGTAAGGGTTAGTTTTAGGGTTAGGGTTAGGGTTAGTGTTACGGGAGGGGGACGGTTTGGGATACAGGTTAGCGTACGACCACGGTTCAGGGTGAGCGTACATATTAGGGTATGGGTTAGTGTTAGCGTATGGGTTAGGAATGGGGTCGGGTCATGGTAAGGCTTCGGATAAGGGTTAGGGTTAGGGTTAGGGTTAGGGGACGGGGACGGTTTAGGTTACAGGTTAGGGTACGACAACGGTTTAGCGTGAGCATACATGTTAGGGTATATTTGAGTGTTAGCGTACGGGTCAGGATTAGGGGACTGGTTTGTTTAAGGCTTCGGGTAAGTGTTAGGGTTAGGGTTAGGGTTAGAGTTAGGGTTAGGGGACGGGGACGGTTTAGGGTACAGGTTAGGGTACGTCAACGGTTTAGGGTGAACGTACGTGTTAGGGTACGGGTTAGGGTTAGTGTATGGGTTAGGATTAGGGGACGGGTTAGGGTAAGCCTTCATTTCAGTGTTAGGATTAGGGTTAGGGTTAGGGTTAGGGTTAGTGTTAGGGTTAGGGTACGGGAACGGTTTAGGGTACAGGTTAGTGTACGACAATGGTTTAGGCTGAGCGTACATATTAGGGTACGCGTTACATTTAGCGTACGGGTTAGGATTAGGGGACGGGTTAGGGTAAGGATTCGGGTAAGGTTTAGGGTTAGGGTTAGGGTTAGGGTTAGGTTTAGGGTTAGGGGACGGGGTTGGTTTAGGGTACAGGTTAGTGTATGAAAATGGTTTAGGCTGAGCGTACATATTAGGGTACGGGTTAGTGTTAGCGTACGGGTTAGGATTAGGGGACGGGTTAGGGTAAGGCTTCGAGTAAGGGTTAGGGTTAGGGTTAGGGTTAGGGTTAGGGGACGGTTTAGGTTACAGGTTAGGGTACGACAACGGTTTAGGGTGAGCGTAGGTTTTAGGGTATGTGTTAGTGTTAGCGTACGGGTTAGGATTAAGGAACGGGTTAGGTTAAGGCTTCGGTTAAGGGTTAGGTTTAGGTTTAGGGTTAGGGTTAGGGTTAGGGGACGGGGACGGTTTAGGTGACAGGTTAGGGTACGACAACGGTTTAGCGTGAGCGTACGTGTTAGGGTACGGTTTAGTGTTAGCGTACGGGTCAGGATTAGGGGACGGTTTGGGTTAAGGTTTCGGGTAAGTGTTAGGCTTAGGGTTAGGGTTAGGGTTGGGGATGGTTAAGGGTACAGGTTAGGGTACGACAAAGGTTTAGGGTAAGCGTATGTGTTAGGGTACAGGTTAGTGTCAGCTTACGGGTCAGGATTAGGGGACGGGTTAGGTTAAGGCTTCGGATAAGGGTTTGGGTTAGGGTTAGGGTTAGGATTAGGGTTAGGGTACGGGGATGGTTTATGGTACAGTTTAGTGTACGACAATGGTGTAGGGTGAACGTACGTGTTCGGGTACGTGTTAGTGTTAGCGTACGGGTTAGGATTATGTGACGGGTTAATGTAAGGGTTCGGGTAAGGGTTAGGGTTAGGGCTAGGGTTAGGGTTAGGGGACGGTGATGGTTTAGCATAAAGGGTAGGGTACGAAAACGGTTTAGGGTGAGCGTACATGTTAGGGTATATGTTAGTGTTAGCGTACGGGTTACTATTAGGGGACGGTTTAGGGTAAGGCTTCGGGTAAGGGTTAGGGTTAGGGTTAAGGTTTGGGTTAGGTGATGGGGAAGGTTTAGGGTACAGGTTAGGGTACGACAACTGTTTAGGGTGAGCGTACATGTTAGGGTACGGGTTAGGGTTAGTGTACGGGTTAGGATTAGGGGACGGATTAGGGTAAGCCTTCGTTTAAGGGTTAGGGTTAGGGTTAGGGTTAGGGTTAGGGGACAGGGATGGTTTAGGCTACAGATTAGGGTACGCCAACAGTTTAGGGTGAGCGTACGTGTTAGGGTATGGGTTAGTGTTATCGTACTGGTTAGGATTAGGGGACGGGTTAGGGTAAGCCTTCGTTTAAGGGTTAGGGTTAGGGTTAAGGTTAGGGGATGGGGATGATTTAGGGTACAGGTTTGTGTACGACAACGGTTTAGGGTGAGCGTACGTGTTAGGGTACGGGTTAGTGTTAGCGTAAGTGTCAGGATTAGGGGACGGGTTAGGGTAAGCCTTCGTTTAAGGGTTAGGGTTAGGGTTAGGGGACGGGGACGGTTTAGCTTACAGGTTAGGGTACGACAACGGTTTAGTGTGAACGTACGTTTTAGGGTATGGCCTAATGTTAGAGTACGGGTTAGGATCAAGGGAAGGGATAGAGTAAGGCTTCGGGTACGGATTAGGGTTAGTGTTAGGGTTAGGGGACTGGGACACGGATGGTTTAGGGTACAGTTTATGGTACAACAACGGTTTAGGTTGAGCGTACATGTTAGGGTACGGGTTAGTGTTAACGTATGGGTTAGGATTAGGGGACGGGTTAGGGTAAAGTTTCGGGTAAGGGTTAGCGTTAGGGTTAGGGTTTTGGTTAGGGTTACGGGATGGGGACGGTTTAGGGTACAGGTTAGGGCACGACCACGGTTTAGGGTGAGAGTACATGTTAGGGTACAGGTTAGTGTTAGCGTACGGTTTAGGATTAGGGGACGGGTTAGTGTAAGGCTTCTGGTAAGGGTTAGGGTAAGGGTTATGGTTAGGGTTAGGGGACAGGGACGGTTTAGGGTACAGGTTAGGGTACGACAACGGTTTAGGGTGAACGTACGTGTTAGGGTATGGGTTAGTGTTAGCGTACGGGTTAGGATTAGGGGTCAGGTTAGGGTAAGGCTTTGGGTAAGGGTTGGGGTTAGGGTTAGGGTTATGGTTAGGGGACCGGGACAGTTTAGGGTAGAGTTTAGGGTACGACAACGGTTTAGGGTGAGCGTACCTGTTAGGGTACTGGTTAGTGTTAGCGTAAGTGTTAGGATTACTGGACGGGTTAGGGTAAGGCTTCGGGTAAGGGTTAGGGTTAGGGTTAGGGTTAGGGTTAGGGTTAGGGGACGGGGACGGGGATGGTTTAGGGTAAAGTTTACGGTACGACAATGGTTTAGGGTGAGCGTACGTGTTAGGGTACGGGTTAGTGTTAGGGTACGGGTTAGGATTAGGGGACGGGTTAGGGTAAAGCTTCGGGTAAGGGTTAGGATTACGGTTAAAGGACGGGGACGGTTTAGGGTACAGGTTAGGGTACAACAACGTTTTAGGGTCAGCGTATGTGTTAGGGTACAGGTTAGTGTTAGCGTACGGGTTAGGATTAGGGGACGGGTTAGCGTAACGTTTCGGGTAAGGGTTACGGTTAGGGGACGGGGACAGGGACGGTTTAGGGTACAGTTTAGGGTTCACCAACGGTTTAGGGTGAGCGTACGTGTTAGGGTACGGGTTAGTGTTAGCGCATGTGTTAGGATTAGGGGACGGGTTAGTGTAAGGCTTCGGGTAAGGGTTAAGGTTAGGGTTAGGGTTAGGGTTAGGGGATGTGGCGGTTTAGGTTACAGGTTAGGGTACGACAACGGTTTAGGGTGAGGGTACGTGTTAGGGTATTGGTCAGTGTTAGCGTACGGGTTAGGATTAAGGGACGGATTAGAGTAAGGCTTCGGGTAACGGTTAGGGTTAGGGTTAGGGTTAGGTTTAGGGGAAGGGGACGGGGACGGTTTAGGGTACAGGTTAGGGTATGACAAAGGATTAGAGTGAGCATACGTGTTAGGGTATGGGTTAGTGTTAGCGTACGGGTTAGGATTAGGGGACGGGTTAGGGTAAGGCTTCGGGTAAGGGTTAGGGTTAGGGTTAGTGTTAGGGTTACGGTTAGGGGACTGGGACAGTTTAGGGTTCCGGTTAGGGTACGACAACAGTTTAGGGTGAGCGTACGTGTTAGGGTATGGGTTAGTGTTAGCGTACGGGTTAGGATTAGGTGACGTGTTAGGGTAAGGCTTCGAGTAAGGGTCAGGGTTAGGATTAGGGGACGGGGACGGGGACAGTTTAGAGTACAGGTTAGGATTCGCCAATGGTTTAGGGTGAGCATACATGTTAGGGTACGGATTAGTGTTAGCGCACGGGTTAGGATTAGGGGACGGGTTAGTGTAAGGCTTCGGGTAAGGGTTAAGGTTAGGGTTAGGGTTAGGGTTAGGGGACGGGGACGGTTTAGGTTACAGGTTAGGGTACGACAACGGTTTAGGGTGAGCGTACGTTTCAGGGTATGGGTTAGTGTTAGCGTACGGGTTAGGATTAAAGGAAGGGTTAGAGTAAGGCTTTGGGTAAGGATTAGGGTTAGGGTTTGGGTTAGGGGACTGGGACACGGATGGTTTAGGGTACAGCTTAGGGTACAAAAACGGTTTAGGGTGAGCGTACGTGTTAGGGTACGGGTTATTGTTCGCGTACGGGTTAGGATTAGGGGACGGGTTAGGGTAAGGTTTCGGGTAAGGGTTATCGTTAGGGTTAGGGTTAGGTTTAGGGTTACTGGATGGGGACGGTTTAGGGTACAGCTTAGTGTACGACCACGGTTTAGGGTGAGAGTACATGTTAGGGTACAGTTTAGTGTTAGCGTACGTGTTACGATTATGGGACGGTTTAGGGTAAGGGTTTGGGTAAGAGTTAGGGTTAGGATTTGTTAGGGTTTGGGGACGGGGACGGTTTAGGGTACAGGTTAGGGTACGACAACGGTTTAAGATGAGCGTACGTGTTAGGATACGGGTTAGTGTTAGCGTATGATTAGGGGACGGATAAGGTTAAGGCTTCGGGTAAGGGTTAGGTTGAGACATAAGGCTGGACACTTCGGGCTGATGGCATTGGTGAGGTTCGATGAGCAAATGCAGACCCTTTGAAGTCATACTGCATGGACCCATTCCATGGGTCCCAACTCTCCAGGTTTAAGGGATTCTTCCTTCAGCTAAAACATGCATGGGAAACCCAGAGTACGTTCCACCGTGTCATTGGGAAACGTTTTCAAATGCATCTCAGTTTTCGTCCCCTGGTACTCGGGTTCACCATTCCAGACGCTTTACTAACACTCTCCCCACTTGGAGAGTCAGTGCCTTTAACCTCCTGTTTGGCACACTTTGCAATTTCTGCGCAAGATGAACAGGAATTTGGAGATCCAATGAGAGACTAGCTGTAGGTGTCTGCACGGGCAAATGGAACGCTTATTTCCCACCAGGAAGAGGAATTAACCAAAGGCTCAGCGTGCCCTGCCAGAAACAGATTAGGGCCTGAAGCAATCCTGCGGTTTTGCGGTCAGCTCACAAGAAAGCGAGTTGAAGAAAAGAGCTCAAGGGCACTGTAATCCACAAACCTGCAGAGTTATGAATGATAGCTATCGTCCAAAATATATTCAAGTAAATCTGTGAAGAGGGCTTTAAAGCGGTGCAGAATTTCAGGAAAACGATTTCAGGGGGTAGACTGGAATTGCACTTAAAGCATAGGAAAAGAGGCAGAATGTCGACAATGATGCACTTGGCCAAAAAGAGCATATGGGTTTTTTCCTGAATATATTCAGGAAAAAACGCATACGCACTCTTTGGCCAACCAAGCAAGTGTTTAAAGGAAATCTGCACTACAATGAAGTCTCACTGCCCCCCGGTCAAAAGGGCCATGTGAAAAAAGTGTAAAAGAAGGTATCATTGAAGACTAATACAGAATACCAAGTCCTGGTCGTTGGTAGAATAACCAGCAGGGTATAGGATTTAGGAACTACTGGAGGTATATCCTCGGTGGCTTCACTGACTCTCCTGACATCCGTTACCTTGACTGCTGCAGCCCATGGGGCTCTCAAAGTCAGGCCAATCCCAGGATATGGAGCTCACCCAGGCAGGTACCCCACCCCCACCCCAGCCCACAGGGCCCTCGTGTTCAGGCCCCTCCCAGGATATGGTGTTCCCTGGGCAGGTCACCTGCAGCCCATGGGGCTCTCGTTGTCACGTCCCTCCCAGGATACAGAGCTACCCTTGCATGTTCCGTGGCAAGTCTGGGCAAACAGGAGCCGTGCACATAGTGCACATTGCAAAGCACTCCCAGCTCACCTGTCGCTCAGATCTGACACAGAGCACCTCAGAGCAGGACTTGAACTAACAAACAGCAGCTCCAAAACGTCTGTGATCTTGGGGATCACTCTGTGAGGCCTCCCTCCACCTGGTCTTCCAGAGACTTCCACTGCACCCGGGGCACCAGGCCTCTGTCTCCACCCACCACCCTCCCCTCCTCTCCCTGACTCCTGGGTTCCTCTCATTAGGAGAGGGTTTTCTTGAAGTTGTCTCCCACTCATGGGCCAGATAAAATGATGAGAAAACAAGCCAGAACTACAGCCCCTTGTCTATCCTGACTCTCAAGAGCCCACACCTGTTCCTTGGACCTGGCCGATTCAGCAAGTTCCATTTTCTGCAACTGTGAGCCCCTGAGGGGTGATGATTGGCTGACCTGGGCAGCGTGACCGTGCCGGCCAGACCTCCCCAGGTGTGCCTGGGTTGAGATCGATATAAACACCGCTCCAGGCAGCAAGAGCCCCTGCAGCTGTGCCTGACGCCATTTTCTCTGCCCTGTCAACAGTCTCGGGGCTGGGCTGGTGGGAGGGAGTGAGAGGCCACGGCTTTGTGGGTGGTCCAGTGTGAGTGGGGCTCTGCTGGACTTTCTGCAGCAGTTGCCAAGATGCCACCTGCTAAGGAAGAGGATGTGTCACCCATATCTGCCGCTGGAATTTCTTCCTGGGGAGAGGTGAGGAAGGAAGAAAGCAGTGGGGGCCAGGACAGGAGGGGTATCTCAGGCAGGGAAATGGAAAGCTTCCAGAAGAGCACCCAGGGCCAGGACCATCCTGGCTGGGCTGCAGGCATCAAGTCGGCCGGCATGCTGTCGCTCGTGTGGCTCCATGGCCCTTCCTCTAGGCTTTCAAGTCCTTGTACATATTCAGGTGTTTTACCTGGGAAGGGTGGGAACATTTCAGCGCAGCTGGCCTGGGGCTTGGCCCACGTTTACTCACAGATGCCTCGGCATGGTCCCCCAGCTTTGCAATGAGGACGCTTATTGCGTGGGGCCTGCTGGCTGAATGGGAGATGATTCCCCACCATTGACCAACTTCAGAATTGTTTACAACTGGAGCAAGTGACCTGATAGGGTTTTCCTCTGTGTAACTGGTGGGTTCTGTTTTTCTCTTTCTTTTTTTCGTTTTTGGTTCAAGGTAGATTTTATTCTTCTCCTCTGTATTTACAGATATATGCATGGAAATAATTTATTCATATAAATACATGTATGTGAGGGAAGAATATTTTTTCTGTTTTACTTTTTTTAATTTTATTTTTTTTAATTTTGAATTTTATTTTATTTTTTATACAGCAGGTTCTTTTTGGTTATCTGTTTTATACATATAAATGTATACATGCCAATCCCAATCTCTCAACACCTCCCACCACCATCCCCCCAACAGCTTTCCCCCCTTGGTGTCCATACGTTCGTTGTTTACATCTGTTGCTCTATTTCTGCCTTGCAAAACGGTTCATCTGTACAATTTTTCTAGGTTCCACATATATGCATTAATATACAAGATTTGTTTTGTTTTCCTCTTTCTGACTTACTTCACTGTGTATGACAGTCTCTAGATTCATCAACGTCTCTACAGGTGACCCAATTTCATTCCTTTTTATGGCTTAGTAATATTCCATTTTATATATGTACCACATCTTTATGCATTCGTCTGTCTGTGGGCATTTAGGTTGCTTCCATTACCTGGATATTGTAAATAGTGATGCAATGAACATTGCGCTGAATGTTGTTTTCTAATTTATGGTTTTGTCTGGGTATATGACCAGTAGTGGGATTGCTGTATCATATGGTAATTCTATTGTTAGTTTTATAAGAAACTCCATAATGTTCTCCACAGTGACTGTATCAATTTACATTCCCAACAATACTGGAAGAGGGTTCCATATCTCCACACCCTTTCCAGCATTTGTTGTTTGTAGATTTTTCTGATGATGCCCATTCTAACCAGTGTGAGGTGATACACCATGGATGAGTCTATTTCGTTGAGCAAGGAGTAGGTCTTGTCTATTACATTTTTGGCTTATGGAAAGGTATCTGTGCTAATTTCAATCTCTGGTTTTATACAGCACCCCAACTCAACTTTCCCCTTAAGCAAGCATAAGTTTTTTATCTAAATGTGAGACTCTGTTCGGTTTTGTAATCCAGTTCATGTGGAGCCAAGTTTACACTCCCTCTATTAGTGATATCTTATGATAACTATCTTTCTCTGTGTGACATATTTCTCTTAGAATCATCGTGCTTAAATCCACTCAATTTGCTGCTACAGGCCTGATGACATTGATCTCATTGCTGAGTGATATTCCATTGTACATAAGTAGCACAACTTCTTTATCCATTTTTTTCTTTCTGGGATATTTAATGTGCACAGGACTCAAGGTTCTTGTAAACACAGCAGCCCTAAATTTTGTGTTGGCTGTGTCTTGATTTTAATATTCCTAAGCTATACGGCCATAAGTGGAAGTGACCTAGGCTCTGTAGCTTTGTTTTTTAGATGTTTCAGGATACATCATAAACATCTCCAGAGTGTCTGTTGGCAATTGACATCCCACCCATCAGCATAACAAGGCTCCCTGTTCTCCATGGCCTGTCCTGTGTTTCTTGTTTTTACACTTTTTTCAGATGGCCATTTTGACGAATGGGAAAAGAGACTTCATTGTAGTGCAGATTTCCATTGCTCCAGTGCTTGGTTGACAAAAAAGAGCGTATGCGTTTTTTCCTGAATGTATTCAGGAAAAAATGTATATGCACTTTTTGTCCAAGTGCATCACTGTCAAAGATCTGCTGCTTTTCATATGCTTTAAAGGCAATTCAAATCTACCTCCTGAAATCTGATTCCTGCAATTCTGCCTCGTTTTCAAGTCCTCTTTGCAGCCTTACTTCAATATATTTTTGACAATAGCTGTCATTTATAACTCTGCAGGTTTGAGAATTACAGTGCCCCTGATTTCCTTTCTTAACTCTCTTCCTTGTGAGCTGGCCACAAAACCGCAGGTTTGCTTCAGGCTGTAATCTGGTTCTGGCATGGCATGCTCAGCGTTTGGTTAATTCCTCTTCCTGGTGGGAAATGAGAGTTAAATGTGCCCGTCCAGACACCTGCCTCATTCCCAGCCCCTTGGTGATGTGTGTCCTCTGGTTCGAGACCACATGTGCTGGGTTCCTCACCTTTCAATGATGTGGCCCCAATGGTGTGAGGAAACTCCTGCCTGGTTCCCATCCCCTTGGTGATGTGGGCCCTCTGGTGAGAGTCTGACACTGGCTGCGTTCCTCACCCTTCTGTGTGGTGGGCCCTCTGCTCTTAGGTAAATCCTGCCTGGCTTGCTCCCATTGCCTTGGAGACGTAGGCCCTCTGGTGGCAGTTGGAGCCTGCTGGGAGCCTCCTCTCCTCAGTGATGAGTGCCCTCTGGCGTCAGGTTCTAACTGCTGTGCTCCCCACGTTTTCTGATGTGAGCCCAGTGATGCCAGGACACTCCTGCCAGGTTCCCATCCCCATTGGGATGTGGGCCTTCTGCTCTGAGGTCCCAACGCCTGGGTTCCTTACAGTTTCATGGTGTTGGCTCTGTGATGTTAGTTCACTCAGGCCTAGATCCCATAGCCCCTGTGTTCTGGGCCGCCTGCTGCGAGGTTCCAACTGCTGGATTCCTCACCTTTTTTATTCTTTGTGCCCTGTGTTGTGAGGCTCCTCCTGCCTTCCTCACTCCCCCCATTGGTTATGTAGGTCCTGTGGTTTGAGGCTACATGTGCTGGTTTCCTCACCTTTATTGATGTGGCCCCACTGGTGTGAGGACACTCCTGCCTGGTTCCCATCCCCTTGGTGATGTGGGCCCTCTGGTGAGAGTCTGATCCTGGCTGGATACCTCACACTTCTGGGAGGTGGGCTCTCTGCTGTGAGGTCACTCGTGCCTGGATGGCACACGTCGCCTTGGCCAAGTGGGCCCTCTGGTTGCAGTTGGAGCGGGATGGGAGCCTCCTCCCCTCGGTGATGAGGGCCCTCTGGCATCAGGCCCTAACTGCTGGGCTCCCCACATTTTCTGATGTGCGCCCACTGGTGCGATGACACTCCTGCCAGTTTCCCATCCCCATGGGGATGTGGGCCTTCTGCTCTGAGGTCCCAATGGCTGGGTTGCTCACAGTATCATGATGTGGGCCCTCTGCTGTGAGTTCACTGCGGCCTAGATCTCATAGACTGGGTGCCCTGGGCCGCCTGCTGGGAGCTTCCAATTACTGGATTCCTCACCTTTTTATTCTATGGGCCCTGTGTTGTAAGGCTACTCCTGCCTACCTCACTCCGAGTCCCTTGGAGATGTGGGTCCTCTGCTTTGAGGCCACATGTGTTGGGTTCCTCACCTTTCTATGATGTGGCCACATTGGTGTTAGGACACTCCTCACCTTTCTATGATGTGGCCACATTGGTTCTGATCCCCTTGGTGATGTGGGCCCTCTGGCGAGAGTCTTATCCTGGTTGGTTTCCTCACCCTTCTGTTAGGTAGGCCCTGTGCTGTGAGGTCACTCCTGCCTGACTGGCACACGTCACCTTGGCGACGTGGGCCCTCAATTGTGTGTTGGTGCCTGCTGGGAGTCTCCTTTCCTCGGTAATGAGGGCTCTCTGGCGTCAGGCCCTAACTCCTGGGCTCTCAAAATTTTCTGATGTGCGCCCTGTGGTGCGAGTACACTCCTGTCAGGTTCCCAAGCCCATGGGAATGTGGGCCTTCTGCTGTGAGGTCCCAACGTCTGGATTTCTCACAGTTTCATGATGAGGGCCCTCTGGTGTGAGTTCACTCACCCTGGATCCCATAGCCTCGCTACTCCAGGCCGCCTGCTGGGAGGTTCCAACTGCGGGATTCCTCACCTTTTTTATTCTATGGGCCCTCTGTTTTGAGGCTCCTCCTGCCTGCCTCATTCCCAGCCCCTTGTTTATGTGTGTCCTCTGATTAGAGGCCACGTGTGCTGGGTCCCTCACCTTTCGATGATGTGGCCCCACTGGTGTGAGGATACTTGTGCCTGGTTCCCATCCCCTTGGTGATATGAGCCCTCTGGTGAGAGTCTGATCCTGGCTGGGTTCCTCACCCTTCTGTGAGGTGGGCCCTCTGCTGTGAGGTAACTCCTGCCTGGCTTCCCATTGCCTTGGTGACATCGGCCCTCTGGTGGCAGTTGGAACCTACTGGGAGCCTCCTCCCCTCGGTGATGAGGGCCCTCTGGCGTGAGGCCATCACTGCTGGGCTCCCCATGTTATCTGATGTGAGCCCAGTGATAACAGGACACTCCTGTAAGTTTCCCATCCCCATGGGGATGTGGGCCTTCTGCTCTGTGGTTCCAACGTCTGGGTTGCTCACAGTTCCATGATATAGGCTCTCTGGTGTTAGTTCACTCAGGCCAGGATCCCATAGTCTCTGTGCTCTGGGCCGCCTGCTGCGAGGTTCCAACTGCTGGATACCTCACCTTTTTTATTCTTTCGGCCCTGTGTTGTGAGGCTCCTCCTGCCTGCCTCACTCCCAGCTCCTTGGTGATGTGGGTCCTGTGGTTTCAGGCCACATGTGCCGGTTTACTCACCTTTTAGTGATGTGGACCCACTGGTGTGAGGACACTCCTGCCTGGTTCCCATCCCCTTGGTGATGTGGGCCGTCTGGTGAGAGTCTGATCCTGACTGGTTTCGTCACACTTCTGGGAGGTGGGACCTCTGCTGTGAGGTCACTCCTGCCTGGCTTGCTCCCGTTGCCTTGGTGACGTCGGCCCTCTGGTGGCAGTTGGAGCTTGCTGGGAGCCTCCTCCCCTCGGTGATGAGGGCCCTGTGGCGTCAGTCACTAACTGCTGGGTACCCATATTTTCTGATGTGTGCCCACTGGTGTGATGGCACTCCTGCCAGTTTCCCATACCCATGTGGATGTGGGCCTTCTGCTCTGAGGTCCCAACGGCTGGGTTGCTCACAGTATAATGATGAGGGCCCTCTGGTGTGAGTTCATTCTGGCCTGGATCCCATAGCCTCGCTGCTCCTGGCCGCCTGCTGGGAGGATCCAACTGCGCGATTCCGCACCTTTTTTATTCTATGGGCCCTCTGTTTTGAGGCTCCTCCTGCCTGCCTCACTCCCAGTCCCTTGGTGATGTGTGTCCTCTGGTTTGAGGTCACATGTGCTGTGTTCCTCAACTTTGGATGATGTGGCCCCACTGGTGTGAGGACACTCCTGACTGGTTCCCATCCCCTTGGTGATGTGGGCCCTCTGGTGAGAGTCTGATCCTCGCTGGGTGCCTCACCCTTCTGTGAGGTAGACCCTGTGATATGAGGTCTCTCCTGCCTGGCTGGCACATGTCGCCTTGATGACATGGGCCGTCTGTTGGCCTTTGGTGTGTGCTGGGAGCCTCCTCCCCTCATTAATGAGGGTCCTCTATAAAACGCATATGCCCTTCTTGGCCAAGTGCATCACTGTAGACGTTCTGCTTCTTTTCCTATGCTTTAAAAGCAATTACTGTCTACATCATGAAATCGGTTTCCTGCAATTCTGCCCCACTTTCAGGTCTTCTTCGCTGCCTTACTTCAATATATTTTTGGACGATAGCTGTCATTTATAACTGCAGGTTTGTGAATGACAGTGCCCCTGAGTTCCTTTCTTAACTCGCTTCCTTGTAAGCTGGCCACAAAACCACAGGTTTGCTTCAGGCCGTAATCAGGGTCCGGCACGGCACTCTGACCCTTTGGTTAATTCCTCTTCCTGGTGGGAAATTATAGTTAAATGTGCCCGTCCAGACACCTGCCTCACTCCCAGCCCCTTGGTGATGTGTGTCCTCTGGTTTGAGGCCACATGTGCTGGGTTCCTCATCTTTCGCTGATGTGGCCCCACTGGTGTGAGGACACTCCTGCCTGGTTCCCATCCCCTTGGTGATGTGGGCCCCCTGGTGAGAGTCTGATCCTGGTTGGGTTCCTCACACTTCTTTGAGGTGGGCCCTCTGCTCTGAGGTCACTCCTGCCCAGCTGGCACACCCCGCCTTGGCGACGTCGGCCCTTTTGTGGCAGTTGGAGCCTGCTGTGAGCCTCCTCCCCTTGGTGATGAGGGCCCTCTGGTGTCAGGCCCTAACTGCTGGGTACCCACATTTTCTGATACGTTCTAAGTGGTGCGAGGACACTCTTACCATGTTCCCAACCCCATGAGGATGTGGGCCTTCTGCTCTGAGGTCCCAACGTCTGGGTTGCTCACAGTTTCATGATATGGGTCCTCTGCTGTGAGTTCACTGAGGCCTGGATCGCATAGACTGGGTGCTCTGGGCCGTCTGTTGGGAGGTTCCCACTGCTAGATTCCTCAGCTTTTTTATTCTATGGGCCCTGTGTTGTGAGGCTACTCCTGCCTGCCTCACTCCGAGCCCCTTGGAGATGTGGGTTCTCTGGTTTAGGCCACATTTGCTGGGTTCCTCACCTTTCTATGATATTGCCACACTGGCGTGAGGACACTCCTGCCTGGTTCTGATTCCCTTGGTAATGTGGGCCCTCTGGTGAGAGTCTTATCCTGGCTTTGTTCCTCACCCTTCTGTGAGGTAGGCCCTGTGCTGTGAGCTCACTCCTGCCTGGCTGTCACACGTTACCTTGGTGACCTGGGCCCTCAATTGGGAGTTGGTGCCTTCTTGGAGTCTCCTCCCCTCGGTAATGAGGGCCCTCTGGCGTCAGGTCCTAACTTCTGGGCTCCCAAAATTCTCTGATGTGTGCCCTGTGGTGTGAGTACACTTCTGACAGGTTCCCAACCCCATGGAAATGTGGGCCTTCTGCTCTGAGGTCCTAACGGCTAGGTTGCTCACAGTTTCATGATGAGGGCCCTCTGTTGTGAGTTCAGTCAGGACTGGATCCCATAGCCTCGCTGCTGCTGGCTGCCTGCTGGGAGGTTCCAACTGTGGGATTCCTCACCTTTTTTATTCTATGGTCCCGCTGTTTTGAGGCTCCTCCTGCCTGCCTCACTCCCAGCTCCTTTTTGATGTGTGTCCTCTGGTTTGAGGCCACGTGTGCTGGGTCCCTCCCATTTCGGTGATGTGGCCCCACTGGTGTGAGGACACTCCTGCCCTGTTCCCATTCCCTTGGTGATGTGGGCCCTCTGGTGAGAGTCTGATCATCTTTGGTTTCCTCACACTTCTGTGAGGTTGGCCGTCTGCTCTGAGGTCACTCCTGCCTGGCTGGCACACCCCGCATTGGTGACATCGGGCCTCTGGTAGCAGTTGGAGCCTTCTGGGAGCTACGTCCCCTCAGTGATGAGGGCTCTCTGGCATCAGGCCCTAACTGCTGTGCTCCCCACCTTTTCTGATGTGTGCCCACTGGTGCGATGACACTCCTGCTTGGTTCCCTTCCCCATGGGGATGTGGGCCTTGTGCTCTGAGGTCACAACGGCTGGGTTGCTTACAGTATCACGATGAGGGCCCTCTGCTGTGAGTTCACTGTGGCCTGGATCTCATACCCTCGGTGCTCTGGGCCGCCTGCTGGGAAGTTCCAACTGCTGGATTCCTCACCTTTTTTATACAGTGGGCCATGTGTTGTGAGGTTAATCCTGCCTGCCTCACTCCGAGACCCATGGTGATGTGGGTCCTCTGGTTTGAGGCTACATGTGCTGGGTACCTCAACTTTCGATGATGTGGCCCCACGGGTGTGAGGACACTCCTGCCTGGTTCCCATCCCCTTGGTGATGTGGGCCCTCTGGTGAGAGTCTGATCCTGGCTGGGTTCCTTACCCTTCTGTGAGGTGGGCCCTCTGATGTGAGGTCACACGTGGCTGGCTGGCTCACGTCACCTTGGCAACGTGGGGCCTCTGTTGGCCCCTGGAGCATGCTGGGAGCCTCCTACCCTCGTAAATGAGGGCCCTGGAAAAAAACGCATATGCACTTTTTGGTCAAGTGCATCATTGTCGAGGTTTTGCCTCTTTTCCTATGCTTTCAGAGCAATTCCCGTCTACCTCCTGAAATCGCATTCCGGCAATTCTGCCCCGTTTTCAAGTCCTCTTTGCAGCCTTACTTGAATACATTTTTGGACGATAGCTGTCATTCATAACTCTGCAGGTTTGTGAATTACAGTGCCCCTGAGCCTCTTACTTCAACTCGCTTTCTTGTGAATTGGCCGCAAAACCGCAGGATTGCTTCAGGCCTTAATCTGGTTCCGGCATGGAACGCTGAGCCTGTGGTTAGTTCCTCTTCCTGGAGGGAAATGAGAGTTAAATGTGCCTGTCCACAAACCCACAGCTAGTCTCTCATTGGTTCTCCCTATTCATGTTCATCTTCCGCAGAAATTGCAAACTGTACCAAACAGGAGGTTAAAGGCACTGACTCTCCAAGTGGGGAGAGTGTTAGTAAAGTGTCTTGAATGGTGAACCCGAGGACCAGGGGACGAAAACTGAGATGCATTTAAAAACGCTTTCTGATCACACGGTGGACCATACTCTGCATTCCCCATGCATGTTTGAGCTGAAGGACGAATCCCTTAAACCTGGAAAGCTGGGACCCTTGGAATAGGTACCATGCAGTATTACTTCTAGTGATCTGCATTTGCTGACCGAACCTCACCAATCCTATCAGCCCCAAGTGTCCAGCCTTATGTCTAACCCAGCTGTGGGTGTGGATGTGGTAAACCCAGGTCTCATCACAAGCCATGAATGAATTATTTAAGAATTGCTCTCTATTTCACAGTCTTTGTGATAGTTTTTAAAATTTATTTGTATAATGGGATTTACCTGATTTTCAATGCTGCGTTTATGCCGCTGTACACACACTGGATTCCCTTATGGAGACATATAAATACATAGGTTTTAAGACTCGTTCTAGTCACGTATATACTTGGGGTTGAATATGTGATGTTGAGTCCATTTCATTGAGCAAGGAGTAGATCATGTATATTACATATATGGCTTATGGAACGGTATCTGTGCTAATTTCATTCTCTGGTTTAATGCGGCACCTCAACTCACCTTTCCCCATAAGCAAACGTAAGTTGGTTTTGTAAATGTGAGACCCTGTTGTGTTTTGTAATTCACTTCATGTGTAGCCAAGTTTACGTTCCGTGTATTAGTGATATCTTATGATGTTTCTTTTTCTGTGTGACTTATTTCACGTAGAATCATCGTACCTGAATCCACTCATTATGCCGCTACGGGCCTGATGACAAAGATTTCATTGCTGAGTGATATACCATTGTACGTACGTACCACAACTTTTTTATCCATTTTTTGCTTTCTGAGATATTTAGCTTGTACCATAGACGAGGTTCTTGTAAACAGAGCTGTCCGAAATTTGGAGTGGCTGTGTGTTTTCGATTTCAATTTCCCTAAGCTATAGGACCATAAGTGGAAGTGCCATAAGCTGTGTTGCTTTGTTTTCTACGTGTTTCAGGAAACACCATACACTTCTCCAGAGTGGCTGTTGGCAATTTACATCCCGCCCATCAGCATAACAAGGCTCCCTGTTCTCCAGGGCCTGTGCTGCTTTTCTGGATTTTACACATTTTTAAAATGGCCCTTTTGATCCGGGGGCAGTGAGACTTCATTGTAGTGCAGATTTCCTTTACACGCTTGCTTGGTTGGCCAAAAAGGGCGTATGCCTTTTTTCCTGAATATATTCAGGAAAAAACGCATACGCCCTTTTTGGCCAAGTGCATCATTGTCGACATTCTGCCTCTTTTCCTATGCTTAAGGTGCAATTCCAGTCTACCCCCTGAAATCGTTTTCCTGAAATTCTGCCCCACTTTCTAGTCCTCTTTGAAGACTTACTTCAATATATTTTTGGATGATAGCTGTCATTCATAACTCTGCAGGTTTGTGAATTACAGTGCCCCTGAGCTCCTTTCTTCAACTCGCTTTCTTGTGAGCTGGCCGCAAAACCGCAGGATTGCTTTAGGCCCTAATTTTTTCTGGCAGGGCACGCTTAGCCTTTGGTTAATTCCTCTTCCTGGTGGGAAATGAGCATTCGATTTGCCCGTGTAGACACCTACAGCTAGTCTCTCATTGGTTCTCCCTATTCCTGTTCATCTTGCGCAGAAATTGCAAACTGTGCCAAACAGGAGGTTAAAGGCACTGACTCTCCAAGTGGGGAGAGTGTTAGTAAAGCGTCTGGTATGGTGAACCCGAGTTCCAGGGGACGAAAACTGAGATGCATTTGAAAACGTTTCCCAACCACACGGTGGATCATACTCTGGGTTACCCATGCATGTTTTAGCTGAAGGAAGAATCCCTTAAACCTGGAGAGTTGGGACCCATGGAATGGGTACCATGCAGTATGATTTCAAAGGGTCTGCGTTTGCTCACTGAACCTCAAAAATGCTATCAGCGTGAAGTGTCCAGGCTTATTTCTCACCCAGCTCTTGGTGTGGATGTGGTAAATCCAGGTTGCATCACAAGCCCTGAATGAATTATTTAAGAATTGCTCTCTATTTCACTGTCATTGTGTTTTGTTTTGGAAATTTATTTTGATAATGGGATTTATCGGATTTTTGCTGCTGCGTTTAGGCCTCTGTACACATGCTTGATTTCCTTATGGAGACATATAAATCCATGGGTTTTAAGATTCTTACTTGTCAGGTATATTCCCAGGCGTTGAATATGGGGTGTTGAGTCCATTTGGTTGAGCAAGGGGTAGGTCTTGTCTATTATATATTTGGCTTATGGAACGGTATCTGTGCTAATTTTAATCTCTGGTTTTATGCAGCATCCCAACTCACCTTTCCCATAAGCAAGCATAAGTTGGTGTTCTAAATTTGAGACCCTGTTCTGTTTTGTAATTCAGTTCATGTGTAGCCAAGTTTACATTCCGTGTATTAGTGATATTTTATGAGGTTTCTTTTTTTCTGTGACTTATTTCTCGTAGAATCATCGTACCTGTATCCACTCATTATGCCGCTACGGGCCTAATGACGTAGATTTCATTGCTGAGTGATATTCCATTGTACGTGCGTACCACAACTTCTTTATCCATTTTTTGCTTTCTCGGATATTTAACTTGTACCATAGATGAGGTTCTTGTAAACAGAGCCAACCCAAATTTGGGGTGGCTCTGTGTTTTTGATTTTAATTTCCCTAAGCTATAGGACCATAAGTGGAAGTGCCATAGGCTGTGTTTCTTTGTTTCCTACGTGTTTGAGGAAACACCATACACTTCTCCAGAGTGGCTGTTGGCAATTTACATCCTGCCCATCAGCATAACAAGGCTCCCTGTTCTCCATGACGTGTCCTGCCTTTCTGGATTTTACACTTTTTTCAGATGGCCCTTTAGCCTGGCGGGCAATGAGACTTCATTGTAGTGCAGATTTCCCTTACACGCTTGCTTGGTCGGCCAATAAGGGCGTATGCGTTTTTTCCTGCATATATTCAGGAAAACACGCATACGCCCTTTTTGGGCAAGTGCATCATTGTCGACATTCTGCCTCTTTTACTATGCTTTAAGTGCAATTCCAGTCTAACCCTTGAAATCGTTTTCCTGAAATTCTGCCCCGCTTTGAAGTCCTCTTTGAAGACTTACTTCAATACATTTTTGGACGATAGTTGTCATTCATAACTCTGCAGGTTTGTGAATTACAGTGCCCCTGAGCTCCTTTCTTCAGCTCGCTTTCTTGTGAGCTGGCCGCAAAACCGCAGGATTGCTTCAGGCCCTAATCCGGTTCCGGCAGGGCATGCTGAGCCTTTGGTTAATCCCTCTTCCTGGTGGGAAATGAGCGTTCCATTTGCCCGTGCAGACACCTACAGCTAGTCTCTCAGTGCTTCTCCCTATTCCTGTTCATCTTGCGCAGAAATTGCAAACTGTGCCAAACAGAGGGTTAAAGGCACTGACTTTCCAAGTGGGGAGAGTGTTAGTAAAGTGTCTGGAATGGTGCACCCGAGTACCAGGGGATGAAACCTGAGATGCATTTGAAAACGTTTCCCAATCACACGGTGGAACATACTCCGGGTTTCCCATGCATGTTTTAGCTGAAGGAAGAATCCCTTAAACCTGGAGAGTTGGGACGCATGGAATGGGTACCATGCAGTATGACTTCAAAAGGTCTGCGTTTGCTCACCAAACATCACCAATGCTATCAGCCCGAAGTGTTCAGCCTTATGTCTCAACCAGCTCTGGGTGTAGATGTGGTAAATCCAGGTTGCATCACAAGCCCTGAATGAATTATTTAAGAATTGCTCTCTATTTCACTGTCATTGTGTTTTGTTTTTGAAATTTATTTTGTTAATGGGATTTATCGGATTTTCACTGCTGCGTTTAGGCCACTGTACACACGCTTGACTTCCTTATTTAGACATATAAATCCATGGGTCTTAAGATTCTTACTTGTCAGGTATATTCCCAGGCGTTGAATATGGGTTGTTGATTCCATTTCGTTGAGCAAGGAGTAGGTCTTTTCTATTATATATTTGGCTTATGGAACGGTATCTGTGCTAATTTCAATCTCTGGTTTGATGCAGCACCCCAAATCACCTTTCGCAATAAGCAAGCATAAGTTGGTTTTCTAAATTTGAGACCCTGTTCTGTTTTGTAATTCAGTTCATGTGTAGCCAAGTTTACGTTCCGTGTATTAGTGATATCTTATGATGTTTCTTTTTCTGTGTGACTTATTTCTCGTAGAATCGTCGTACCTTAATGCACTCATTATGCCGCTACGGGCCTGATGACGTAGATCTCATTGTTGAGTGATATTCCATTGTACGTACGTACCACAACTTCTTTATCCATATTTTGCTTTCTCGGATATTTAACTTGTACCGTAGATGAGGTTCTTGTAAACAGAGCCGTCCCAAACTTTGGGGTGGCTGTGTGTTTTTGATTTTAATTTCCCTAAGCTATAGGACCCTAAGTGGAAGTGCCATAGGCTGTGTTGCTTTGTTTCCTACGTGTTTCAGGAAACACCATACACTTCTCCAGAGTGGCTGTTGGCAATTTACATCCCGCCCATCAGCATAACAAGGCTCCCTGTTCTCCATGACCTGTCCTGCCTTTCTGGATTTTACACTTTTTTCAGATGGCCCTTCTGACCGGGGGGCAGTGAGACTTCATTGTAGTGCAGATTTCCTTGACACGCTTGCTTGGTTGACCAAAAAGGGCGTATGCGTTTTTTCCTGAATATATTCAGGAAAAAACGCATACGCCCTTTTTGGCCAAGTGCATCATTGTCGACATTCGGCCTCTTTTCCTATGTTTAATTGCAATTCCAGTCTACCCCCTGAAACCGTTTTCCTGAAATTCTGCCCCGCTTTCAAGTCCACTTCGAAGACTTACTTCAATACATTTTTGGACGATAGCTGTCATTCATAACTCTGCAGGTTTGTGAATTACAGTGCCCCTGAGCTCCTTTCTTCAACTCACTTTCTTGTGAGCTGGCCGCAAAACTGCTGGATTGCTTTAGGCCCTAATCTGGTTCCAGCAGGGCATGCTGAGCCTTTGGTTAATTCCTCTTCCTGGTGGGAAATCAGCGTTCCATTTGCCCGTGCAGACACCTACAGCTAGTCTCTCATTGGTTCTCCCTATTCCTGTACATCTTGCGCAGAAATTGCAAACTGTGCCAAACAGGAGGTTAAAGGCACTGACTCTCCAAGTGGGGAGAGTGTTAGTAAAGCGTCTGGAACGGTGCACCCCAGTACCAGGGGTCGAAACCTGAGATGCATTTGAAAACGTTTCCCAATCACACGGTGCACCATACTCTCGGTTTCCCATGCATGTTTTAGCTGAAGGAAGAATCCCTTAAACCTGGAGAGTTGGAACCCATGGAATGGCTACCATGCAGTATGACTTCAAAGGGTCTGCGTTTGCTCACCGAACCTCACCAATGCTATCAGCCCGAAGTGTCCAGCCTTATGTCTCACCCAGCTCTGGGTGTAGATGTGGTAAATCCAGGTTGCATCACAAGCCCTGAATGAATTATTTAAGAATTGCTCTCTATTTCACTGTCATTGTGTTTTGTTTGTGAAATTTATTTTGATAATTGTATTTATGGGATTTTCACTGCTGCATTAGGCCGCTGTACACACGCTTGACTTCCTTATGGAGACATATAAATCCATGGGTATTAAGATTCTTACTTGTCAGGTATATTCCCAGGCGTTGAATATGGGGTGTTGAGTCCATTTCGTTGAGCAAGGATTAGGTCTTGTCTATTATATATTTGGCTTATGGAAGGTATCTGTGCTAATTTCAATCTCTGGTTTGATGCAGCACCCCAACTCACCTTTCCCCATAAGCAAGCATAAGTTGGTTTTCTAAATTTGAGACCCTGTTCTGTTTTGTAATTCAGTTCATGTGTAGCCAAGTTTACGTTCCGTGTATTAGTGATATCTTATGATGTTTCTTTTTCTGTGTGACTTATTTCTCGTAGAATCGTCGTACCTGAATCCACTGATTATGCCTCTACGGTCCAGATGACGTAGATCTCATTGTTGAGTGATATTCCATTGTACGTACGTACCACAACTTCTTTATCCATTTTTTGCTTTCTCGGATATTTAACTTGTACCGTAGACGAGGTTCTTGTAAACAGAGCCGTCCCAAACTTTGGGGTGGCTGTGTGTTTTTGATTTTAATTTCCCTAAGCTATAGGACCCTAAGTGGAAGTGCCATAGGCTGTGTTGCTTTGTTTCCTACGTGTTTCAGGAAACACCATACACTTCTCCAGAGTGGCTGTTGGCAATTTACATCCCGCCCATCAGCATAACAAGGCTCCCTGTTCTCCATGACCTGTCCTGCCTTTCTGGATTTTACACTTGTTTCAGATGGCCGTTTGGACCGGGGGGCAGTGAGACTTCATTGTAGTGCAGATTTCCTTTACAAGCTTGCTTGGTTGGCCAAAAAGTGCGTATGCGTTTTTTCCTGAATATATTCAAGTAAAAACGCATACGACCTTTTTGGCCCAGTGCATCATTGTCAACATTCTGCCTCTTTTCCTATGCTTTAAGTGCAATTCCAGTCTACACCCTGAAATCGTTTTCCTGAAATTCTGCCCCGCTTTAAAGTCCTCTTAGAAGACTTACTTCAATACATTTTTGGACGATAGCTGTCATTCATAACTCTGCAGGATTGTGAATTACAGTGCACCTGAGCTCCTTTCTTCAACTCGCTTTCTTGTGAGCTGGCCGCAAAACCGCAGGATTGCTTCAGGCCCTAATCTGGTTCCGGCAGGGCACGCTGAGCCTTTGGTTAATTCCTCTTCCTGGTGGGAAATGAGCGTTCCATTTGCCCGTGCAGACACCTACAGTTAGTCTCTCATTGCTTTTCCCTATTCCTGTTCATCTTGCGCAGAAATTGCAAATGGTGCCAAACAGAGGGTTAAAGGCACTGACTTTCCAAGTGGGGAGAGTGTTAGTAAAGTGTCTGGAACGGTGCACCCGAGTACCAGGGGATGAAACCTGAGATGCATTTGAAAACGTTTCCCAATCACACGGTGGAACATACTCCGGGTTTCCCATGCATGTTTTAGCTGAAGGAAGAATCCCTTAAACCTGGAGAGTTGGGACCCATGGAATGGGTACCATGCAGTATGACTTCAAAAGGTCTGCGTTTGCTCACCAAACATCACCAATGCTATCAGCCCGAAGTGTTCAGCCTTATGTCTCAACCAGCTCTGGGTGTAGATGTGGTAAATCCAGGTTGCATCACAAGCCCTGAATGAATTATTTAAGAATTGCTCTCTATTTCACTGTCATTGTGTTTTGTTTGTGAAATTTATTTTGTTAATGGGATTTATCGGATTTTCACTGCTGCGTTTAGGCCACTGTACACACGCTTGACTTCCTTATTTAGAAATATAAATCCATGGGTCTTAAGATTCTTACTTGTCAGGTATATTCCCAGGCGTTGAATATGGGGTGTTGATTCCATTTCGTTAGGCAAGGAGTAGGTCTTTTCTATTATATATTTGGCTTATGGAACGGTATCTGTGCTAATTTCAATCTCTGGTTTGATGCAGCACCCCAACTCACCTTTCACAATAAGCAAGCATAAGTTGGTTTTCTAAATTTGAGACCCTGTTCTGTTTTGTAATTCAGTTCATGTGTAGCCAAGTTTACGTTCCGTGTATTAGTGATATCTTATGAGGTTTCTTTTTCTGTGTGACTTATTTCTCGTAGAATCGTCGTACCTTAATGCACTCATTATGCCGCTACGGGCCAGATGACGTAGATCTCATGGCTGAGTGATATTCCATTGTACGTACGTACCACAACTTCTTTATCCATTTTTTGCTTTCTCGGATATTTAACTTGTACCGTAGACGAGGTTCTTGTAAACAGAGCCGTCCCAAACTTTGGGGTGGCTGTGTGTTTTTGATTTTAATTTCCCTAAGCTATAGGAACCTAAGTGGAAGTGCCATAGGCTGTGTTGCTTTGTTTCCTACGTGTTTCAGGAAACACCATACACTTCTCCAGAGTGGCTGTTGGCAATTTACATCCCGCCCATCAGCATAACAAGGCTCCCTGTTCTCCATGACCTGTCCTGCCTTTCTGGATTTTACACTTTTTACAGATGGCCCTTCTGACCGGGGGGCAGTGAGACTTCATTGTAGTGCAGATTTCCTTGACACGCTTGCTTGGTTGACCAAAAAGGGCGTATGCGTTTTTTCCTGAATATATTCAGGAAAAAACGCATACGCCCTTTTTGGCCAAATGCATCATTGTCGACATTCGGCCTCTTTTCCTATGCTTTAAGTGCAATTCCAGTCTACCTCCTGAAATCGTTTTCCTGAAATTCTGCCCCGCTTTCAAGTCCACTTCGAAGACTTACTTCAATACAGTTTTGGACGATAGTTATCATTCATAACTCTGCAGGTTAGTGAGTTACAGTGCACCTGAGCTCCTTTCTTCAACTCGCTTTCCTGTGAGCTGGCCGCAAAACTGCTGGATTGCTTTAGGCCCTAATCTGGTTCCAGCAGGGCATGCTGAGCCTTTGGTTAATTCCTCTTCCTGGTGGGAAATCAGCGTTCCATTTGCCCGTGCAGACACCTACAGCTAGTCTCTCATTGGTTCTCCCTATTCCTGTACATCTTGCGCAGAAATTGCAAACTGTGCCAAACAGGAGGTTAAAGGCACTGACTCTCCAAGTGGGGAGAGTGTTAGTAAAGCGTCTGGAACGGTGCACCCCAGTACCAGGGGTCGAAACCTGAGATGCATTTGAAAACGTTTCCCAATCACACGGTGCACCATACTCTCGGTTTCCCATGCATGTTTTAGCTGAAGGAAGAATCCCTTAAACCTGGAGAGTTGGAACCCATGGAATGGCTACCATGCAGTATGACTTCAAAGGGTCTGCGTTTGCTCACCGAACCTCACCAATGCTATCAGCCCGAAGTGTCCAGCCTTATGTCTCACCCAGCTCTGGGTGTAGATGTGGTAAATCCAGGTTGCATCACAAGCCCTGAATGAATTATTTAAGAATTGCTCTCTATTTCACTGTCATTGTGTTTTGTTTGTGAAATTTATTTTGATAATTGTATTTATGGGATTTTCACTGCTGCATTAGGCCGCTGTACACACGCTTGACTTCCTTATGGAGACATATAAATCCATGGGTATTAAGATTCTTACTTGTCAGGTATATTCCCAGGCGTTGAATATGGGGTGTTGAGTCCATTTCGTTGAGCAAGGATTAGGTCTTGTCTATTATATATTTGGCTTATGGAAGGTATCTGTGCTAATTTCAATCTCTGGTTTGATGCAGCACCCCAACTCACCTTTCCCCATAAGCAAGCATAAGTTGGTTTTCTAAATTTGAGACCCTGTTCTGTTTTGTAATTCAGTTCATGTGTAGCCAAGTTTACGTTCCGTGTATTAGTGATATCTTATGATGTTTCTTTTTCTGTGTGACTTATTTCTCGTAGAATCGTCGTACCTTAATCCACTGATTATGCCTCTACGGTCCAGATGACGTAGATCTCATTGTTCAGTGATATTCCATTGTACGTACGTACCACAAATTCTTTATCCATTTTTTGCTTTCTCGGATATTTAACTTGTACCGTAGACGAGGTTCTTGTAAACAGAGCCGTCCCAAACTTTGGGGTGGCTGTGTGTTTTTGATTTTAATTTCCCTAAGCTATAGGACCCTAAGTGGAAGTGCCATAGGCTGTGTTGCTTTGTTTCCTACGTGTTTCAGGAAACACCATACACTTCTCCAGAGTGGCTGTTGGCAATTTACATCCCGCCCATCAGCATAACAAGGCTCCCTGTTCTCCATGACCTGTCCTGCCTTTCTGGATTTTACACTTGTTTCAGATGGCCGTTTGGACCGGGGGGCAGTGAGACTTCATTGTAGTGCAGATTTCCTTTACAAGCTTGCTTGGTTGGCCAAAAAGTGCGTATGCGTTTTTTCCTGAATATATTCAAGTAAAAACGCATACGACCTTTTTGGCCCAGTGCATCATTGTCAACATTCTGCCTCTTTTCCTATGCTTTAAGTGCAATTCCAGTCTACACCCTGAAATCGTTTTCCTGAAATTCTGCCCCGCTTTAAAGTCCTCTTAGAAGACTTACTTCAATACATTTTTGGACGATAGCTGTCATTCATAACTCTGCAGGATTGTGAATTACAGTGCACCTGAGCTCCTTTCTTCAACTCGCTTTCTTGTGAGCTGGCCGCAAAACCGCAGGATTGCTTCAGGCCCTAATCTGGTTCCGGCAGGGCACGCTGAGCCTTTGGTTAATTCCTCTTCCTGGTGGGAAATGAGCGTTCCATTTGCCCGTGCAGACACCTACAGCTAGTCTCTCATTGGTTCTCCCTATTCCTGTTCATCTTGCGCAGAAATTGCAAATGGTGCCAAACAGAGGGTTAAAGGCACTGACTTTCCAAGTGGGGAGAGTGTTAGTAAAGTGTCTGGAACGGTGCACCCGAGTACCAGGGGATGAAACCTGAGATGCATTTGAAAACGTTTCCCAATCACACGGTGGAACATACTCCGGGTTTCCCATGCATGTTTTAGCTGAAGGAAGAATCCCTTAAACCTGGAGAGTTAGGACCCATGGAATGGGTACCATGCAGTATGACTTCAAAAGGTCTGCGTTTGCTCACCAAACATCACCAATGCTATCAGCCCGAAGTGTTCAGCCTTATGTCTCAACCAGCTCTGGGTGTAGATGTGGTAAATCCAGGTTGCATCACAAGCCCTGAATGAATTATTTAAGAATTGCTCTCTATTTCACTGTCATTGTGTTTTGTTTGTGAAATTTATTTTGTTAATGGGATTTATCGGATTTTCACTGCTGCGTTTAGGCCACTGTACACACGCTTGACTTCCTTATTTAGAAATATAAATCCATGGGTCTTAAGATTCTTACTTGTCAGGTATATTTCCAGGCGTTGAATATGGGGTGTTGAGTCCATTTCGTTAGGCAAGGAGTAGGTCTTTTCTATTATATATTTGGCTTATGGAACGGTATCTGTGCTAATTTCAATCTCTGGTTTGATGCAGCACCCCAACTCACCTTTCGCAATAAGCAAGCATAAGTTGGTTTTCTAAATTTGAGACCCTGTTCTGTTTTGTAATTCAGTTCATGTGTAGCCAAGTTTACGTTCCGTGTATTAGTGATATCTTATGATGTTTCTTTTTCTGTGTGACTTATTTCTCGTAGAATCGTCGTACCTTAATGCACTCATTATGCCGCTACGGGCCAGATGACGTAGATCTCATGGCTGAGTGATATTCCATTGTACGTACGTACCACAACTTCTTTATCCATTTTTGCTTTCTCGGATATTTAACTTGTACCGTAGACGAGGTTCTTGTAAACAGAGCCGTCCCAAACTTTGGGGTGGCTGTGTGTTTTTGATTTTAATTTCCCTAAGCTATAGGAACCTAAGTGGAAGTGCCATAGGCTGTGTTGCTTTGTTTCCTACGTGTTTCAGGAAACACCATACACTTCTCCAGAGTGGCTGTTGGCAATTTACATCCCGCCCATCAGCATAACAAGGCTCCCTGTTCTCCATGACCTGTCCTGCCTTTCTGGATTTTACACTTTTTACAGATGGCCCTTCTGACCGGGGGGCAGTGAGACTTCATTGTAGTGCAGATTTCCTTGACATGCTTGCTTGGTTGACCAAAAAGGGCGTATGCGTTTTTTCCTGAATATATTCAGGAAAAAACGCATACGCCCTTTTTGGCCAAATGCATCATTGTCGACATTCGGCCTCTTTTCCTATGCTTTAAGTGCAATTCCAGTCTACCTCCTGAAATCGTTTTCCTGAAATTCTGCCCCGCTTTCAAGTCCACTTCGAAGACTTACTTCAATACAGTTTTGGACGATAGTTATCATTCATAACTCTGCAGGTTAGTGAGTTACAGTGCACCTGAGCTCCTTTCTTCAACTCGCTTTCCTGTGAGCTGGCCGCAAAACTGCTGGATTGCTTTAGGCCCTAATCTGGTTCCAGCAGGGCATGCTGAGCCTTTGGTTAATTCCTCTTCCTGGTGGGAAATGAGCGTTCCATTTGCCTGTGCAGACACCTACAGCTAGTCTCTCATTGGTTCTCCCTATTCCTTTCCATCTTGCGCAGAAATTGCAAACTGTGCCAAACAGGAGGTTAAAGGCACTGACTCTCCAAGTGGGGAGAGTGTTAGTAAAGCGTCTGGAACGGTGCACCCCAGTACCAGGGGTCGAAACCTGAGATGCGTTTGAAAACGTTTCCCAATCACACGGTGGACCATACTCTGGGTTTCCCATGCATGTTTTAGCTGAAGGAAGAATCCCTTAAACCTTTAGAGTTGGGACCCATGGAATGGCTACCATGCAGTATGACTTCAAAGGGTCTGCGTTTGCTCACCGAACCTCACCAATGCTATCAGCCCGAAGTGTCCAGCCTTATGTCTCACCCAGCTCTGGGTGTAGATGTGGTAAATCCAGGTTGCATCACAAGCCCTGAATGAATTATTTAAGAATTGCTCTCTATTTCACTGTCATTGTGTTTTGTTTGTGAAATTTATTTTGATAATGGGATTTATCGGATTTTCACTGCTGCGTTTAGGCCACTGTACACACGCTTGATTTCCTTATGGAGACATATAAATCCATGGGTCTTAAGATTCTTACTTGTCAGGTATATTCCCAGGTGTTGAATATGGGGTGTTGAGTCCATTTCGTTGAGCCAGGAGTAGGTCTTGTCTATTATATATTTGGCTTATGGAAAGGTATCTGTGCTAATTTCAATCTCTGGTTTGATGCAGCACCCCAACTCACCTTTCCCCATAAGCAAGCATAAGTTGGTTTTCTAAATTTGAGACCCTGTTCTGTTTTGTAATTCAGTTCATGTGTAGCCAAGTTTACGTTCCGTGTATTAGTGATATCTTATGATGTTTCTTTTTCTGTGTGACTTATTTCTAGTAGAATCGTCGTACCTTAATGCACTCATTATGCCGCTATGGGCCAGATGACGTAGATCTCATGGCTGAGTGATATTCCATTGTACGTACGTACCACAACTTCTTTATCCATTTTTTGCTTTCTCGGATATTTAACATGTACCGTAGACGAGGTTCTTGTAAACAGAGCCGTCCCAAACTTTGGGGTGGCTGTGTGTTTTTGATTTTAATTTCCCTAAGGTATAGGACCCTAAGTGGAAGTGCCATAGGCTGTGTTGCTTTGTTTCCTACGTGTTTCAGGAAACACCATACACTTCTCCATAGTGGCTGTTGGCAATTTACTTCCTGCCCATCAGCATAACAAGGCTCCCTGTTCTCCATGACCTGTCCTGCCTTTCTGGATTTTACACTTGTTTCAGATGGCCCTTTGGACCGGGGGGCAGTGAGACTTCATTGTAGTGCAGATTTCCTTTACAAGCGTGCTTGGTTGGCCAAAAAGTGCGTATGCGTTTTTTCCTGAATATATTCAGGTAAAAACGCATACGCCCTTTTTGGCCCAGTGCATCATTGTCGACATTCTGCCTCTTTTCCTATGCTTTAAGTGCAATTCCAGTCTACCTCCTGAAATCGTTTTCCTGAAATTCTGCCCCGCTTTCAAGTCCTCTTAGAAGACTTACTTCAATACATTTTTGGACGATAGCTGTCATTCATAACTCTGCAGGATTGTGAACTACAGTGCACCTGAGCTCCTTTCTTCAACTCGCTTTCTTGTGAGATGGCCGCAAAACCGCAGGATTGCTTCAGGCCCTAATCTGGTTCCGGCAGGGCACGCTGAGCCTTTGGTTAATTCCTCTTCCTGGTGGGAAATGAGCGTTCCATTTGCCCGTGCAGACACCTACAGCTAGTCTCTCATTGGTTCTCCCTATTCCTGTTCATCTTGCGCAGAAATTGCAAACTGTGCCAAACAGGTGGTTAAAGGTACTGACTTTCCAAGTGGGGAGAGTGTTAGTAAAGTGTCTGGAACGGTGCACCCGAGTACCAGGGGATGAAACCTGAGATGCATTTGAAAACGTTTCCCAATCACACGGTGGAACATACTCCGGGTTTCCCATGCATGTTTTAGCTGAAGGAAGAATCCCTTAAACCTGGAGAGTTGGGACCCATGGAATGGGTACCATGCAGTTTGACTTCAAAAGGTCTGCGTTTGCTCACCAAACATCACCAATGCTATCAGCCCGAAGTGTTCAGCCTTATGTCTCAACCAGCTCTGGGTGTAGATGTGGTAAATCCAGGTTGCATCACAAGCCCTGAATGAATTATTTAAGAATTGCTCTCTATTTCACTGTCATTGTGTTTTGTTTGTGAAATTTATTTTGTTAATGGGATTTATCGGATTTTCACTGCCGCGTTTAGGCCACTGTACACACGCTTGACTTCCTTATTTAGAAATATAAATCCATGGGTCTTAAGATTCTTACTTGTCAGGTGTATTCCCAGGCGTTGAATATGGGGTGTTGATTCCATTTCGTTGAGCAAGGAGTAGGTCTTTTCTATTATATATTTGGCTTATGGAACGGTATCTGTGCTAATTTCAATCTCTGGTTTGATGCAGCACCCCAACTCACCTTTCGCTATAAGCAAGCATAAGTTGGTTTTCTAAATTTGAGACCCTGTTCTGTTTTGTAATTCAGTTCATGTGTAGCCAAGTTTACGTTCCGTGTATTAGTGATATCTTATGATGTTTCTTTTTCTGTGTGACTTATTTCTCGTAGAATCGTCGTACCTTAATGCACTCATTATGCCGCTACGGGCCAGATGACGTAGATCTCATGGCTGAGTGATATTCCATTGTACGTACGTACCACAACTTCTTTATCCATTTTTTGCTTTCTCGGATATTTAACTTGTACCGTAGACGAGGTTCTTGTAAACAGAGCCGTCCCAAACTTTGGGGTTGCTGTGTGTTTTTGATTTTAATTTCCCTAAGCTATAGGACCCTAAGTGGAAGTGCCATAGGCTGTGTTGCTTTGTTTCCTACGTGTTTCAGGAAACACCATACACTTCTCCAGAGTGGCTGTTGGCAATTTACATCCCGCCCATCAGCATAACAAGGCTCCCTGTTCTCCATGACCTGTCTTGCCTTTCTGGATTTTACACTTTTTTCAGATGGCCCTTCTGACCGGGGGGCAGTGAGACTTCATTGTAGTGCAGATTTCCTTGACACGCTTGCTTGGTTGACCAAAAAGGGCGTATGCGTTTTTTCCTGAATATATTCAGGAAAAAACGCATACGCCCTTTTTGGCCAAATGCATCATTGTCGACATTCGGCCTCTTTTCCTATGCTTTAAGTGCAATTCCAGTCTACCTCCTGAAATCGTTTTCCTGAAATTCTGCCCTGCTTTCAAGTCCATCGAAGACTAACTTCAATACAGTTTTGGACGATAGTTATCATTCATAACTCTGCAGGTTAGTGAGTTACAGTGCCCCTGAGCTCCTTTCTTCAACTCGCTTTCCTGTGAGCTGGCCGCAAAACTGCTGGATTGCTTTAGGCCCTAATCTGGTTCCAGCAGGGCATGCTGAGCCTTTGGTTAATTCCTATTCCTGGTGGGAAATGAGCGTTCCATTTGCCTGTGCAGACACCTACAGCTAGTCTCTCATTGGTTCTCCCTATTCCTGTTCATCTTGCGCAGAAATTGCAAACTGTGCCAAACAGGAGGTTAAAGGCACTGACTCTCCAAGAGGGGAGAGTGTTAGTAAAGCGTCTGGAACGGTGCACCCCAGTACCAGGGGTCGAAACCTGAGATGCATTTGAAAACGTTTCCCAATCACATGGTGGACCATACTCTGGGTTTCCAATGCATGTTTTAGCTGAAGGAAGAATCCCTTAAACCTTTAGAGTTGGGACCCATGGAATGGCTACCATGCAGTATGACTTCAAAGGGTCTGCGTTTGCTCACCGAACCTCACCAATGCTATCAGCCCGAAGTGTCCAGCCTTATGTCTCACCCAGCTCTGGGTGTAGATGTGGTAAATCCAGGTTGCATCACAAGCCCTGAATGAATTATTTAAGAATTGCTCTCTATTTCACTGTCATTGTGTTTTGTTTGTGAAATTTATTTTGATAATGGGATTTATCGGATTTTCACTGCTGCGTTTAGGCCACTGTACACACGCTTGATTTCCTTATGGAGACATATAAATCCATGGGTCTTAAGATTCTTACTTGTCAGGTATATTCCCAGGTGTTGAATATGGGGTGTTGAGTCCATTTCGTTGAGCAAGGAGTAGGTCTTGTCTATTATATATTTGGCTTTTGGAACGGTATCTGTGCTAATTTCAATCTCTGGTTTGATGCAGCACCCCAACTCACCTTTCCCCATAAGTAAGCATAAGTTGGTTTTCTAAATTTGAGACCCTGTTCTGTTTTGTAATTCAGTTCATGTGTAGCCAAGTTTACGTTCCGTGTATTAGTGATATCTTATGATGTTTCTTTTTCTGTGTGACTTATTTCTCGTAGAATCGTCGTAACTTAATGCACTCATTATGCCGCTATGGGCCAGATGACGTAGATCTCATGGCTGAGTGATATTCCATTGTACGTACGTACCACAACTTCTTTATCCATTTTTTGCTTTCTCGGATATTTAACATGTACCGTAGACGAGGTTCTTGTAAACAGAGCCGTCCCAAACTTTGGGGTGGCTGTGTGTTTTTGATTTTAATTTCCCTAAGGTATAGGACCCTAAGTGGAAGTGCCATAGGCTGTGTTGCTTTGTTTCCTACGTGTTTCAGGAAACACCATACACTTCTCCAGAGTGGCTGTTGGCAATTTACATCCTGCCCATCAGCATAACAAGGCTCCCTGTTCTCCATGACCTGTCCTGCCTTTCTGGATTTTACACTTGTTTCAGATGGCCGTTTGGACCGGGGGGCAGTGAGACTTCATTGTAGTGCAGATTTCCTTTACAAGCTTGCTTGGTTGGCCAAAAAGTGCGTATGCGTTTTTTCCTGAATATATTCAGGTAAAAACGCATACGCCTTTTTGGCCCAGTGCATCATTGTCGACATTCTGCCTCTTTTCCTATGCTTTAAGTGCAATTCCAGTCTACCCCCTGAAATCGTTTTCCTGAAATTCTGCCCCGCTTTCAAGTCCTCTTAGAAGACTTACTTCAATACATTTTTGGACGATAGCTGTGATTCATAACTCTGCAGGATTGTGAATTACAGTGCACCTGAGCTCCTTTCTTCAACTCGCTTTCTTGTGAGCTGGCCGCAAAACCGCAGGATTGCTTCAGGCCCTAATCTGGTTCCGGCAGGGCACGCTGAGCCTTTGGTTAATTCCTCTTCCTGGTGGGAAATGAGCGTTCCATTTGCCCGTGCAGACACCTACAGCTAGTCTCTCATTGCTTCTCCCTATTCCTGTTCATCTTGCGCAGAATTTGCAAACTGTGCCAAACAGAGGGTTAAAGGCACTGACTTTCCAAGTGGGGAGAGTGTTAGTAAAGTGTCTGGAATGGTGCACCCGAGTACCAGGGGATGAAACCTGAGATGCATTTGAAAACGTTTCCCAATCACACGGTGGAACATACTCCGGGTTTCCCATGCATGTTTTAGCTGAAGGAAGAATCCCTTAAACCTGTAGAGTTGGGACCCATGGAATGGGTACCATGCAGTATGACTTCAAAAGGTCTGCGTTTGCTCACCAAACATCACCAATGCTATCAGCCCGAAGTGTTTAGCCTTATGTCTCAACCAGCTCTGGGTGTAGATGTGGTAAATCCAGGTTGCATCACAAGCCCTGAATGAATTATTTAAGAATTGCTCTCTATTTCACTGTCATTGTGTTTTGTTTTTGAAATTTATTTGTTAATGGGATTTATCGGATTTTCACTGCTGCGTTTAGGCCACTGTACACACGCTTGACTTCCTTATTTAGACATATAAATCCATGGGTCTTAAGATTCTTACTTGTCAGGTATATTCCCAGGCGTTGAATATGGGTTGTTGATTCCATTTCGTTGAGCAAGGAGTAGGATTTTCTATTATATATTTGGCTTATGGAACGGTATCTGTGCTAATTTCAATCTCTGGTTTGATGCAGCACCCCAAATCACCTTTCGCAATAAGCAAGCATAAGTTGGTTTTCTAAATTTGAGACCCTGTTCTGTTTTGTAATTCAGTTCATGTGTAGCCAAGTTTACGTTCCGTGTATTCGTGATACCTTGTGATGTTTCTTTTTCTGTGTGACATATTTCTCGTAGAATTGTCGTACCTTAATGCACTCATTATGCCGCTACGGGCCTGATGACGTAGATCTCATTGTTGAGTGATATTCCATTGTACGTACGTACCACAACTTCTTTATCCATTTTTTGCTTTCTCGGATATTTAACTTGTACCGTAGACGAGGTTCTTGTAAACAGAGCCGTCCCAAATTTTGGGGTGGCTGTGTGTTTTTGATTTTAATTTCCCTAAGCTATAGGACCCTAAGTGGAAGTGCCATAGGCTGTGTTGCTTTGTTTCCTACGTGTTTCAGGAAACACCATACACTTCTCCAGAGTGGCTGTTGGCAATTTACATCCCGCCCATCAGCATAACAAGGCTCCCTGTTCTCCATGACCTGTCCTGCCTTTCTGGATTTTACACTTTTTTCAGATGGCCCTTCTGACCGGGGGGCAGTGAGACTTCATTGTAGTGCAGGTTTCCTTGACACGCTTGCTTGGTTGACCAAAAAGGGCGTATGCGTTTTTTCCTGAATATATTCAGGAAAAAACGCATACGCCCTTTTTGGCCAAGTGCATCATTGTCGACATTCGGCCTCTTTTCCTATGCTTTAAGTGCAATTCCAGTCTACCCCCTGAAACCTTTTTCCTGAAATTCTGCCCCGCTTTCAAGTCCACTTCGAAGACTTACTTCAATACATTTTTGGACGATAGCTGTCATTCATAACTCTGCAGGTTTGTGAATTACAGTGCCCCTGAGCTCCTTTCTTCAACTCGCTTTCTTGTGAGCTGGCCGCAAAACTGCTGGATTGCTTTAGGCCCTAATCTGGTTCCAGCAGGGCATGCTGAGCCTTTGGTTAATTCCTCTTCCTGGTGGGAAATCAGCGTTCCATTTGCCCGTGCAGACACCTACAGCTAGTCTCTCATTGGTTCTCCCTATTCCTGTACATCTTGCGCAGAAATTTCAAACTGTGCCAAACAGGAGGTTAAAGGCACTGACTCTCCAAGTGGGGAGAGTGTTAGTAAAGCGTCTGGAACGGTGCACCCCAGTACCAGGGGTCGAAACCTGAGATGCATTTGAAAACGTTTCCGAATCACACGGTGGACCATACTCTCGGTTTCCCATGCATGTTTTAGCTGAAGGAAGAATCCCTTAAACCTGGAGAGTTGGAACCCATGGAATGGCTACCATGCAGTATGACTTCAAAGGGTCTGCGTTTGCTCACCGAACCTCACCAATGCTATCAGCCCGAAGTGTCCAGCCTTATGTCTCACCCAGCTCTGGGTGTAGATGTGGTAAATCCAGGTTGCATCACAAGCCCTGAATGAATTATTTAAGAATTGCTCTCTATTTCACTGTCATTGTGTTTTGTTTGTGAAATTTATTTTGATAATGGTATTTATCGGATTTTCACTGCTGCGTTAGGCCGCTGTACACACGCTTGACTTCCTTATGGAGACATATAAATCCATGGGTATTAAGATTCTTACTTGTCAGGTATATTCCCAGGCGTTGAATATGGGTTGTTGAGTCCATTTCGTTGAGCAAGGAGTAGGTCTTTTCTATTATATATTTGGCTTATGGAAGGTATCTGTGCTAATTTCAATCTCTGGTTTGATGCAGCACCCCAACTCACCTTTCCCCATAAGCAAGCATAAGTTGGTTTTCTAAATTTGAGACCCTGTTCTGTTTTGTAATTCAGTTCATGTGTAGCCAAGTTTACGTTCCGTGTATTAGTGATATCTTATGATGTTTCTTTTTCTGTGTGACTTATTTCTCGTAGAATCGTCGTACCTGAATCCACTGATTATGCCTCTACGGGCCAGATGACGTAGATCTCATTGTTGAGTGATATTCCATTGTACGTACGTACCACAACTTCTTTATCCATTTTTTGCTTTCTCGGATATTTAACTTGTACCGTAGACGAGGTTCTTGTAAACAGAGCCGTCCCAAACTTTGGGGTGGCTGTGTGTTTTTGATTTTAATTTCCCTAAGCTATAGGACCCTAAGTGGAAGTGCCATAGGCTGTGTTGCTTTGTTTCCTACGTGTTTCAGGAAACACCATACACTTCTCCAGAGTGGCTGTTGGCAATTTACATCCCGCCCATCAGCATAACAAGGCTCCCTGTTCTCCATGACCTGTCCTGCCTTTCTGGATTTTACACTTGTTTCAGATGGCCGTTTGGACCGGGGGGCAGTGAGACTTCATTGTAGTGCAGATTTCCTTTACAAGCTTGCTTGGTTGGCCAAAAAGTGCGTATGCGTTTTTTCCTGAATATATTCAAGTAAAAACGCATACGCTCTTTTCGGCCCAGTGCATCATTGTGGACATTCTGCCTCTTTTCCTATGCTTTAAGTGCAATTCCAGTCTACCCCCTGAAATCGTTTTCCTGAAATTCTGCCCCGCTTTAAAGTCCTCTTAGAAGACTTACTTCAATACATTTCTGGACGATAGCTGTCATTCATAACTCTGCAGGATTGTGAATTACAGTGCACCTGAGCTCCTTTCTTCAACTCGCTTTCTTGTGAGCTGGCCGCAAAACCGCAGGATTGCTTCAGGCCCTAATCTGGTTCCGGCAGGGCACGCTGAGCCTTTGGTTAATTCCTCTTCCTGGTGGGAAATGAGCGTTCCATTTGCCCGTGCAGACACCTACAGCTAGTCTCTCATTGGTTCTCCCTATTCCTGTTCATCTTGCGCAGAAATTGCAAATGGTGCCAAACAGAGGGTTAAAGGCACTGACTTTCCAAGTGGGGAGAGTGTTAGTAAAGTGTCTGGAACGGTGCACCCGAGTACCAGGGGATGAAACCTGAGATGCATTTGAAAACGTTTCCCAATCACACGGTGGAACATACTCCGGGTTTCCCATGCATGTTTTAGCTGAAGGAAGAATCCCTTAAACCTGGAGAGTTAGGACCCATGGAATGGGTACCATGCAGTATGACTTCAAAAGGTCTGCGTTTGCTCACCAAACATCACCAATGCTATCAGCCCGAAGTGTTCAGCCTTATGTCTCAACCAGCTCTGGGTGTAGATGTGGTAAATCCAGGTTGCATCACAAGCCCTGAATGAATTATTTAAGAATTGCTCTCTATTTCACTGTCATTGTGTTTTGTTTGTGAAATTTATTTTGTTAATGGGATTTATCGGATTTTCACTGCTGCGTTTAGGCCACTGTACACACGCTTGACTTCCTTATTTAGAAATATAAATCCATGGGTCTTAAGATTCTTACTTGTCAGGTATATTTCCAGGCGTTGAATATGGGGTGTTGAGTCCATTTCGTTAGGCAAGGAGTAGGTCTTTTCTATTATATATTTGGCTTATGGAACGGTATCTGTGCTAATTTCAATCTCTGGTTTGATGCAGCACCCCAACTCATCTTTCGCAATAAGCAAGCATAAGTTGGTTTTCTAAATTTGAGACCCTGTTCTGTTTTGTAATTCAGTTCATGTGTAGCCAAGTTTACGTTCCGTGTATTAGTGATATCTTATGATGTTTCTTTTTCTCTGTGACTTATTTCTCGTAGAATCGTCGTACCTTAATGCACTCATTATGCCGCTACGGGCCAGATGACGTAGATCTCATGGCTGAGTGATATTCCATTGTACGTACGTACCACAACTTCTTTATCCATTTTTGCTTTCTCGGATATTTAACTTGTACCGTAGACGAGGTTCTTGTAAACAGAGCCGTCCCAAACTTTGGGGTGGCTGTGTGTTTTTGATTTTAATTTCCCTAAGCTATAGGAACCTAAGTGGAAGTGCCATAGGCTGTGTTGCTTTGTTTCCTACGTGTTTCAGGAAACACCATACACTTCTCCAGAGTGGCTGTTGGCAATTTACATCCCGCCCATCAGCATAACAAGGCTCCCTGTTCTCCATGACCTGTCCTGCCTTTCTGGATTTTACACTTTTTACAGATGGCCCTTCTGACCGGGGGGCAGTGAGACTTCATTGTAGTGCAGATTTCCTTGACATGCTTGCTTGGTTGACCAAAAAGGGCGTATGCGTTTTTTCCTGAATATATTCAGGAAAAAACGCATACGCCCTTTTTGGCCAAATGCATCATTGTCGACATTCGGCCTCTTTTCCTATGCTTTAAGTGCAATTCCAGTCTACCTCCTGAAATCGTTTTCCTGAAATTCTGCCCCGCTTTCAAGTCTACTTCGAAGACTTACTTCAATACAGTTTTGGACGATAGTTATCATTCATAACTCTGCAGGTTAGTGAGTTACAGTGCACCTGAGCTCCTTTCTTCAACTCGCTTTCCTGTGAGCTGGCCGCAAAACTGCTGGATTGCTTTAGGCCCTAATCTGGTTCCAGCAGGGCATGCTGAGCCTTTGGTTAATTCCTCTTCCTGGTGGGAAATGAGCGTTCCATTTGCCTGTGCAGACACCTACAGCTAGTCTCTCATTGGTTCTCCCTATTCCTTTCCATCTTGCGCAGAAATTGCAAACTGTGCCAAACAGGAGGTTAAAGGCACTGACTCTCCAAGTGGGGAGAGTGTTAGTAAAGCGTCTGGAACGGTGCACCCCAGTACCAGGGGTCGAAACCTGAGATGCGTTTGAAAACGTTTCCCAATCACACGGTGGACCATACTCTGGGTTTCCCATGCATGTTTTAGCTGAAGGAAGAATCCCTTAAACCTTTAGAGTTGGGACCCATGGAATGGCTACCATGCAGTATGACTTCAAAGGGTCTGCGTTTGCTCACCGAACCTCACCAATGCTATCAGCCCGAAGTGTCCAGCCTTATGTCTCACCCAGCTCTGGGTGTAGATGTGGTAAATCCAGGTTGCATCACAAGCCCTGAATGAATTATTTAAGAATTGCTCTCTATTTCACTGTCATTGTGTTTTGTTTGTGAAATTTATTTTGATAATGGGATTTATCGGATTTTCACTGCTGCGTTTAGGCCACTGTACACACGCTTGATTTCCTTATGGAGACATATAAATCCATGGGTCTTAAGATTCTTACTTGTCAGGTATATTCCCAGGTGTTGAATATGGGGTGTTGAGTCCATTTCGTTGAGCCAGGAGTAGGTCTTGTCTATTATATATTTGGCTTATGGAAAGGTATCTGTGCTAATTTCAATCTCTGGTTTGATGCAGCACCCCAACTCACCTTTCCCCATAAGCAAGCATAAGTTGGTTTTCTAAATTTGAGACCCTGTTCTGTTTTGTAATTCAGTTCATGTGTAGCCAAGTTTACGTTCCGTGTATTAGTGATATCTTATGATGTTTCTTTTTCTGTGTGACTTATTTCTAGTAGAATCGTCGTACCTTAATGCACTCATTATGCCGCTATGGGCCAGATGACGTAGATCTCATGGCTGAGTGATATTCCATTGTACGTACGTACCACAACTTCTTTATCCATTTTTTGCTTTCTCGGATATTTAACATGTACCGTAGACGAGGTTCTTGTAAACAGAGCCGTCCCAAACTTTGGGGTGGCTGTGTGTTTTTGATTTTAATTTCCCTAAGGTATAGGACCCTAAGTGGAAGTGCCATAGGCTGTGTTGCTTTGTTTCCTACGTGTTTCAGGAAACACCATACACTTCTCCATAGTGGCTGTTGGCAATTTACATCCTGCCCATCAGCATAACAAGGCTCCCTGTTCTCCATGACCTGTCCTGCCTTTCTGGATTTTACACTTGTTTCAGATGGCCCTTTGGACCGGGGGGCAGTGAGACTTCATTGTAGTGCAGATTTCCTTTACAAGCGTGCTTGGTTGGCCAAAAAGTGCGTATGCGTTTTTTCCTGAATATATTCAGGTAAAAACGCATACGCCCTTTTTGGCCCAGTGCATCATTGTCGACATTCTGCCTCTTTTCCTATGCTTTAAGTGCAATTCCAGTCTACCTCCTGAAATCGTTTTCCTGAAATTCTGCCCCGCTTTCAAGTCCTCTTAGAAGACTTACTTCAATACATTTTTGGACGATAGCTGTCATTCATAACTCTGCAGGATTGTGAACTACAGTGCACCTGAGCTCCTTTCTTCAACTCGCTTTCTTGTGAGATGGCCGCAAAACCGCAGGATTGCTTCAGGCCCTAATCTGGTTCCGGCAGGGCACGCTGAGCCTTTGGTTAATTCCTCTTCCTGGTGGGAAATGAGCGTTCCATTTGCCCGTGCAGACACCTACAGCTAGTCTCTCATTGGTTCTCCCTATTCCTGTTCATCTTGCGCAGAAATTGCAAACTGTGCCAAACAGGTGGTTAAAGGTACTGACTTTCCAAGTGGGGAGAGTGTTAGTAAAGTGTCTGGAACGGTGCACCCGAGTACCAGGGGATGAAACCTGAGATGCATTTGAAAACGTTTCCCAATCACACGGTGGAACATACTCCGGGTTTCCCATGCATGTTTTAGCTGAAGGAAGAATCCCTTAAACCTGGAGAGTTGGGACCCATGGAATGGGTACCATGCAGTTTGACTTCAAAAGGTCTGCGTTTGCTCACCAAACATCACCAATGCTATCAGCCCGAAGTGTTCAGCCTTATGTCTCAACCAGCTCTGGGTGTAGATGTGGTAAATCCAGGTTGCATCACAAGCCCTGAATGAATTATTTAAGAATTGCTCTCTATTTCACTGTCATTGTGTTTTGTTTGTGAAATTTATTTTGTTAATGGGATTTATCGGATTTTCACTGCCGCGTTTAGGCCACTGTACACACGCTTGACTTCCTTATTTAGAAATATAAATCCATGGGTCTTAAGATTCTTACTTGTCAGGTGTATTCCCAGGCGTTGAATATGGGGTGTTGATTCCATTTCGTTGAGCAAGGAGTAGGTCTTTTCTATTATATATTTGGCTTATGGAACGGTATCTGTGCTAATTTCAATCTCTGGTTTGATGCAGCACCCCAACTCACCTTTCGCTATAAGCAAGCATAAGTTGGTTTTCTAAATTTGAGACCCTGTTCTGTTTTGTAATTCAGTTCATGTGTAGCCAAGTTTACGTTCCGTGTATTAGTGATATCTTATGATGTTTCTTTTTCTGTGTGACTTATTTCTCGTAGAATCGTCGTACCTTAATGCACTCATTATGCCGCTACGGGCCAGATGACGTAGATCTCATGGCTGAGTGATATTCCATTGTACGTACGTACCACAACTTCTTTATCCATTTTTTGCTTTCTCGGATATTTAACTTGTACCGTAGACGAGGTTCTTGTAAACAGAGCCGTCCCAAACTTTGGGGTGGCTGTGTGTTTTTGATTTTAATTTCCCTAAGCTATAGGACCCTAAGTGGAAGTGCCATAGGCTGTGTTGCTTTGTTTCCTACGTGTTTCAGGAAACACCATACACTTCTCCAGAGTGGCTGTTGGCAATTTACATCCCGCCCATCAGCATAACAAGGCTCCCTGTTCTCCATGACCTGTCTTGCCTTTCTGGATTTTACACTTTTTTCAGATGGCCCTTCTGACCGGGGGGCAGTGAGACTTCATTGTAGTGCAGATTTCCTTGACACGCTTGCTTGGTTGACCAAAAAGGGCGTATGCGTTTTTTCCTGAATATATTCAGGAAAAAACGCATACGCCCTTTTTGGCCAAATGCATCATTGTCGACATTCGGCCTCTTTTCCTATGCTTTAAGTGCAATTCCAGTCTACCTCCTGAAATCGTTTTCCTGAAATTCTGCCCTGCTTTCAAGTCCATCGAAGACTAACTTCAATACAGTTTTGGACGATAGTTATCATTCATAACTCTGCAGGTTAGTGAGTTACAGTGCCCCTGAGCTCCTTTCTTCAACTCGCTTTCCTGTGAGCTGGCCGCAAAACTGCTGGATTGCTTTAGGCCCTAATCTGGTTCCAGCAGGGCATGCTGAGCCTTTGGTTAATTCCTATTCCTGGTGGGAAATGAGCGTTCCATTTGCCTGTGCAGACACCTACAGCTAGTCTCTCATTGGTTCTCCCTATTCCTGTTCATCTTGCGCAGAAATTGCAAACTGTGCCAAACAGGAGGTTAAAGGCACTGACTCTCCAAGAGGGGAGAGTGTTAGTAAAGCGTCTGGAACGGTGCACCCCAGTACCAGGGGTCGAAACCTGAGATGCATTTGAAAACGTTTCCCAATCACATGGTGGACCATACTCTGGGTTTCCAATGCATGTTTTAGCTGAAGGAAGAATCCCTTAAACCTTTAGAGTTGGGACCCATGGAATGGCTACCATGCAGTATGACTTCAAAGGGTCTGCGTTTGCTCACCGAACCTCACCAATGCTATCAGCCCGAAGTGTCCAGCCTTATGTCTCACCCAGCTCTGGGTGTAGATGTGGTAAATCCAGGTTGCATCACAAGCCCTGAATGAATTATTTAAGAATTGCTCTCTATTTCACTGTCATTGTGTTTTGTTTGTGAAATTTATTTTGATAATGGGATTTATCGGATTTTCACTGCTGCGTTTAGGCCACTGTACACACGCTTGATTTCCTTATGGAGACATATAAATCCATGGGTCTTAAGATTCTTACTTGTCAGGTATATTCCCAGGTGTTGAATATGGGGTGTTGAGTCCATTTCGTTGAGCAAGGAGTAGGTCTTGTCTATTATATATTTGGCTTTTGGAACGGTATCTGTGCTAATTTCAATCTCTGGTTTGATGCAGCACCCCAACTCACCTTTCCCCATAAGTAAGCATAAGTTGGTTTTCTAAATTTGAGACCCTGTTCTGTTTTGTAATTCAGTTCATGTGTAGCCAAGTTTACGTTCCGTGTATTAGTGATATCTTATGATGTTTCTTTTTCTGTGTGACTTATTTCTCGTAGAATCGTCGTAACTTAATGCACTCATTATGCCGCTATGGGCCAGATGACGTAGATCTCATGGCTGAGTGATATTCCATTGTACGTACGTACCACAACTTCTTTATCCATTTTTTGCTTTCTCGGATATTTAACATGTACCGTAGACGAGGTTCTTGTAAACAGAGCCGTCCCAAACTTTGGGGTGGCTGTGTGTTTTTGATTTTAATTTCCCTAAGGTATAGGACCCTAAGTGGAAGTGCCATAGGCTGTGTTGCTTTGTTTCCTACGTGTTTCAGGAAACACCATACACTTCTCCAGAGTGGCTGTTGGCAATTTACATCCTGCCCATCAGCATAACAAGGCTCCCTGTTCTCCATGACCTGTCCTGCCTTTCTGGATTTTACACTTGTTTCAGATGGCCGTTTGGACCGGGGGGCAGTGAGACTTCATTGTAGTGCAGATTTCCTTTACAAGCTTGCTTGGTTGGCCAAAAAGTGCGTATGCGTTTTTTCCTGAATATATTCAGGTAAAAACGCATACGCCTTTTTGGCCCAGTGCATCATTGTCGACATTCTGCCTCTTTTCCTATGCTTTAAGTGCAATTCCAGTCTACCCCCTGAAATCGTTTTCCTGAAATTCTGCCCCGCTTTCAAGTCCTCTTAGAAGACTTACTTCAATACATTTTTGGACGATAGCTGTGATTCATAACTCTGCAGGATTGTGAATTACAGTGCACCTGAGCTCCTTTCTTCAACTCGCTTTCTTGTGAGCTGGCCGCAAAACCGCAGGATTGCTTCAGGCCCTAATCTGGTTCCGGCAGGGCACGCTGAGCCTTTGGTTAATTCCTCTTCCTGGTGGGAAATGAGCGTTCCATTTGCCCGTGCAGACACCTACAGCTAGTCTCTCATTGCTTCTCCCTATTCCTGTTCATCTTGCGCAGAATTTGCAAACTGTGCCAAACAGAGGGTTAAAGGCACTGACTTTCCAAGTGGGGAGAGTGTTAGTAAAGTGTCTGGAATGGTGCACCCGAGTACCAGGGGATGAAACCTGAGATGCATTTGAAAACGTTTCCCAATCACACGGTGGAACATACTCCGGGTTTCCCATGCATGTTTTAGCTGAAGGAAGAATCCCTTAAACCTGTAGAGTTGGGACCCATGGAATGGGTACCATGCAGTATGACTTCAAAAGGTCTGCGTTTGCTCACCAAACATCACCAATGCTATCAGCCCGAAGTGTTTAGCCTTATGTCTCAACCAGCTCTGGGTGTAGATGTGGTAAATCCAGGTTGCATCACAAGCCCTGAATGAATTATTTAAGAATTGCTCTCTATTTCACTGTCATTGTGTTTTGTTTTTGAAATTTATTTGTTAATGGGATTTATCGGATTTTCACTGCTGCGTTTAGGCCACTGTACACACGCTTGACTTCCTTATTTAGACATATAAATCCATGGGTCTTAAGATTCTTACTTGTCAGGTATATTCCCAGGCGTTGAATATGGGTTGTTGATTCCATTTCGTTGAGCAAGGAGTAGGATTTTCTATTATATATTTGGCTTATGGAACGGTATCTGTGCTAATTTCAATCTCTGGTTTGATGCAGCACCCCAAATCACCTTTCGCAATAAGCAAGCATAAGTTGGTTTTCTAAATTTGAGACCCTGTTCTGTTTTGTAATTCAGTTCATGTGTAGCCAAGTTTACGTTCCGTGTATTCGTGATACCTTGTGATGTTTCTTTTTCTGTGTGACATATTTCTCGTAGAATTGTCGTACCTTAATGCACTCATTATGCCGCTACGGGCCTGATGACGTAGATCTCATTGTTGAGTGATATTCCATTGTACGTACGTACCACAACTTCTTTATCCATTTTTTGCTTTCTCGGATATTTAACTTGTACCGTAGACGAGGTTCTTGTAAACAGAGCCGTCCCAAACTTTGGGGTGGCTGTGTGTTTTTGATTTTAATTTCCCTAAGCTATAGGACCCTAAGTGGAAGTGCCATAGGCTGTGTTGCTTTGTTTCCTACGTGTTTCAGGAAACACCATACACTTCTCCAGAGTGGCTGTTGGCAATTTACATCCCGCCCATCAGCATAACAAGGCTCCCTGTTCTCCATGACCTGTCCTGCCTTTCTGGATTTTACACTTTTTTCAGATGGCCCTTCTGACCGGGGGGCAGTGAGACTTCATTGTAGTGCAGGTTTCCTTGACACGCTTGCTTGGTTGACCAAAAAGGGCGTATGCGTTTTTTCCTGAATATATTCAGGAAAAAACGCATACGCCCTTTTTGGCCAAGTGCATCATTGTCGACATTCGGCCTCTTTTCCTATGCTTTAAGTGCAATTCCAGTCTACCCCCTGAAACCTTTTTCCTGAAATTCTGCCCCGCTTTCAAGTCCACTTCGAAGACTTACTTCAATACATTTTTGGACGATAGCTGTCATTCATAACTCTGCAGGTTTGTGAATTACAGTGCCCCTGAGCTCCTTTCTTCAACTCGCTTTCTTGTGAGCTGGCCGCAAAACTGCTGGATTGCTTTAGGCCCTAATCTGGTTCCAGCAGGGCATGCTGAGCCTTTGGTTAATTCCTCTTCCTGGTGGGAAATCAGCGTTCCATTTGCCCGTGCAGACACCTACAGCTAGTCTCTCATTGGTTCTCCCTATTCCTGTACATCTTGCGCAGAAATTTCAAACTGTGCCAAACAGGAGGTTAAAGGCACTGACTCTCCAAGTGGGGAGAGTGTTAGTAAAGCGTCTGGAACGGTGCACCCCAGTACCAGGGGTCGAAACCTGAGATGCATTTGAAAACGTTTCCGAATCACACGGTGGACCATACTCTCGGTTTCCCATGCATGTTTTAGCTGAAGGAAGAATCCCTTAAACCTGGAGAGTTGGAACCCATGGAATGGCTACCATGCAGTATGACTTCAAAGGGTCTGCGTTTGCTCACCGAACCTCACCAATGCTATCAGCCCGAAGTGTCCAGCCTTATGTCTCACCCAGCTCTGGGTGTAGATGTGGTAAATCCAGGTTGCATCACAAGCCCTGAATGAATTATTTAAGAATTGCTCTCTATTTCACTGTCATTGTGTTTTGTTTGTGAAATTTATTTTGATAATGGTATTTATCGGATTTTCACTGCTGCGTTAGGCCGCTGTACACACGCTTGACTTCCTTATGGAGACATATAAATCCATGGGTATTAAGATTCTTACTTGTCAGGTATATTCCCAGGCGTTGAATATGGGTTGTTGAGTCCATTTCGTTGAGCAAGGAGTAGGTCTTTTCTATTATATATTTGGCTTATGGAAGGTATCTGTGCTAATTTCAATCTCTGGTTTGATGCAGCACCCCAACTCACCTTTCCCCATAAGCAAGCATAAGTTGGTTTTCTAAATTTGAGACCCTGTTCTGTTTTGTAATTCAGTTCATGTGTAGCCAAGTTTACGTTCCGTGTATTAGTGATATCTTATGATGTTTCTTTTTCTGTGTGACTTATTTCTCGTAGAATCGTCGTACCTGAATCCACTGATTATGCCTCTACGGGCCAGATGACGTAGATCTCATTGTTGAGTGATATTCCATTGTACGTACGTACCACAACTTCTTTATCCATTTTTTGCTTTCTCGGATATTTAACTTGTACCGTAGACGAGGTTCTTGTAAACAGAGCCGTCCCAAACTTTGGGGTGGCTGTGTGTTTTTGATTTTAATTTCCCTAAGCTATAGGACCCTAAGTGGAAGTGCCATAGGCTGTGTTGCTTTGTTTCCTACGTGTTTCAGGAAACACCATACACTTCTCCAGAGTGGCTGTTGGCAATTTACATCCCGCCCATCAGCATAACAAGGCTCCCTGTTCTCCATGACCTGTCCTGCCTTTCTGGATTTTACACTTGTTTCAGATGGCCGTTTGGACCGGGGGGCAGTGAGACTTCATTGTAGTGCAGATTTCCTTTACAAGCTTGCTTGGTTGGCCAAAAAGTGCGTATGCGTTTTTTCCTGAATATATTCAAGTAAAAACGCATACGCTCTTTTCGGCCCAGTGCATCATTGTGGACATTCTGCCTCTTTTCCTATGCTTTAAGTGCAATTCCAGTCTACCCCCTGAAATCGTTTTCCTGAAATTCTGCCCCGCTTTAAAGTCCTCTTAGAAGACTTACTTCAATACATTTCTGGACGATAGCTGTCATTCATAACTCTGCAGGATTGTGAATTACAGTGCACCTGAGCTCCTTTCTTCAACTCGCTTTCTTGTGAGCTGGCCGCAAAACCGCAGGATTGCTTCAGGCCCTAATCTGGTTCCGGCAGGGCACGCTGAGCCTTTGGTTAATTCCTCTTCCTGGTGGGAAATGAGCGTTCCATTTGCCCGTGCAGACACCTACAGCTAGTCTCTCATTGCTTCTCCCTATTCCTGTTCATCTTGCGCAGAAATTGCAAACTGTGCCAAACAGAGGGTTAAAGGCACTGACTTTCCAAGTGGGGAGAGTGTTAGTAAAGTGTCTGGAATGGTGCACCCGAGTACCAGGGGATGAAACCTGAGATGCATTTGAAAACGTTTCCCAATCACACGGTGGAACATACTCCGGGTTTCCCATGCATGTTTTAGCTGAAGGAAGAATCCCTTAAACCTGGAGAGTTGGGACCCATGGAATGGGTACCATGCAGTATGACTTCAAAAGGTCTGCGTTTGCTCACCAAACATCACCAATGCTATCAGCCCGAAGTGTTCAGCCTTATGTCTCACCCAGCTCTGGGTGTAGATGTGGTAAATCCAGGTTGCATCACAAGCCCTGAATGAATTATTTAAGAATTGCTCTCTATTTCACTGTCATTGTGTTGTTTTTTTTTTAAACATCTTTATTGGGGTATAATTGCTTTACAATGTTGTGTTAGTTTCTGCTTTATAACAAAGTGAATCAGTTATACATATACATATGTTCCCATATGTCTTCCCTCTTGCGTCTCCCTCCCTCCCACTCTCCCTATCCCACCCCTCCAGGCTGTCACAAAGTACCAAGCTAATATCCCTGTGCCTTGCGGCTGCTTCCCACTAGCTATCTACCTTACTACGTTTGTTAGTGTGTATATGTCCATGACTCTCTCTCGCCCTGTCAAAGCTCACCCCTCCCCCTCCCCATATCCTCAAGTCCGTTCTCCAGTAGGTCTGCGTCTTTATTCCTGTCTTACCCCTAGGTTCTTCATGACATTTTTTTTCCCCTTAAATTCCATATATATGTGTTAGCATACGGTATTTGTCTTTTTCTTTCTGACTTACTTCACTCTGTATGACAGACTCTAGGTCTATCCATCTCATTACAAATAGCTCAATTTCATTTCTTTATAAGGCTGAGTAATATTCCATTGTATATATGTGCCACATTTTCTTTATCCATTCATCCGATGATGGGCGCTTAGGTTGTTTCCATCTCCGGGCTATTGTAAATAGAGCTGCAATGAACATTTTGGTACATGACTCTGTTTGAATTTTGGTTTTCCCAGGGTATATGCCCAGTAGTGGGATTGCTGGGTCATATGGTAATTCTATTTGTAGTTTTTTAAGGAACCTCCATACTGTTCTCCATAGTGGCTGAACCAATTCACATTCCCACCAGCAGTGCAAGAGTGTTCCCTTTTCTCCACACCCTCTCCAGCATTTATTGTTTCTAGATTTTTTGATGATGGCCATTCTGACTGGTGTGAGATGATATCTCATTGTAGTTTTGATTTGCATTTCTCTAATGATTAATGATGTTGAGCATTCTTTCATGTGTTTGTTGGCATTCTGTATATCTTCTTTGGAGAAATGTCTATTTAGGTCTTCTGCCCATTTTTGGATTGGGTTGTTTGTTTTTTTGTTATTGAGCTGCATGAGCTGCTTGTAAATTTTGGAGATTAATCCTTTGTCATTTGCTTCATTTGCATGTCATTGTGTTTTGTTTGTGAAATTTATTTTGTTAATGGGATTTATCGGATTTTCACTGCTGCGTTTAGGCCACTGTACACACGCTTGACTTCCTTATGGAGACATATAAATCCATGGGTCTTAAGATTCTTACTTGTCAGGTATATTCCAAGGCGTTGAATATGGGGTGTTGAGTCCATTTCGTTGAGCAACAGTAGGTCTTGTCTATTATATATTTGGCTTATGGAACGGTATCTGTGCTAATTTCAATCTCTGGTTTTATGCAGCACCCCAACTCACCTTTCCCCATAAGCAAGCATAAGTTGGTTTTCTAAATTTGAGACCCTGTTCTGTTTTGTAATTCAGTTCATGTGTAGCCAAGTTTATGTTCCGTGTATTAGTGATATCTTATGATGTTTCTTTTTCTGTGTGACTTATTTCTCGTAGACTCCTCGTACGTTAATCCACTCATTATGCCGCTACGGGCCTGATGACGTAGATCTCATTGCTGAGTGATATTCCATTGTACGTACGTACCACAACTTGTTTATCCATTTTTTGCTTTCTCGGATATTGAACTTGTACCGTAGACGAGGTTCTTGTAAACAGAGCCGTCCCAAATTTTGGGTGGCTGTGTGTTTTTGAATTTAATTTCCCTAAGCTATAGGACCCTAAGTGGAAGTGCCATAGGCTGTGTTGCTTTGTTTCCTACGTGTTTCAGGAAACACCATACACTTCTCCAGAGTGGCTGTTGGCAATTTACATCCCGCCCATCAGCATAACAAGGCTCCCTGTTCTCCATGACCTGTCCTGCCTTTCTGGATTTTACACTTGTTTCAGATGGCCCTTTTGACCGGGGGGCAGTGAGACTTCAATGTAGTGCAGATTTCCTTTACACGCTTGCTTGGTTGGCCAAAAAGGGCGTATGCATTTTTTCCTGAATATATTCAGGAAAAAACGCATACGCCCTTTTTGGCTAAGTGCATCATTGTGGACATTCTGCCTCTTTTCCTATGCTTTAAGTGCAATTCCAGTCTACCCCCTGAAATCGTTTTCCTGAAATTCTGCCCCGCTTTCAAGTCCTCTTCGAAGACTTACTTCAATACATTTTTGGACGATAGCTGTCATTCATAACTCTGCAGGTTTGTGAATTACAGTGCCCCTGGGCTCTTTTCTTCAACTCGCTATCTTGTGAGCTGGCCGCAAAACCGCAGGATTGCTTCAGGCCCTAATCTGGTTCCGGCAGGGCATGCTGAGCCTTTGGTTAATTCCTCTTCCTGGTGGGAAATGAGCGTTCCATTTGCCTGTGCAGACACTTACAACTAGTCTCCATTGGTTCTCCCTATTCCTGTTCATCTTGCGCAGAAATTGCAAACTGTGCCAAACAGAAGGTTAAAGGCACTGACTTTCCAAGTGGGGAGAGTGTTAGTAAAGTGTCTGGAACGGTGAACCCGAGTACCAGGGGATGAAACCTGAGATGCATTTGAAAACGTTTCCCAATCACACGGTGGAACATACTCCGGGTTTCCCATGCATGTTTTAGCTGAAGGAAGAATCCCTTAAACCTGGAGAGTTGGGACCCATGGAATGGCTACCATGCAGTATGACTTCAAAGGGTCTGCATTTGCTCACCAAACATCATCAATGCTATCAGCCCGAAGTGTTCAGCCTTATGTCTCAACCAGCTCTGGGTGTAGATGTGGTAAATCCAGGTTGCATCACAAGCCCTGAATGAATTATTTAAGAATTGCTCTCTATTTCACTGTCATTGTGTTTTCTTTTTGAAATTTATTTTGTTAATGGGATTTATCGGATTTTCACTGCTGCGTTTAGGCCACTGTACACACGCTTGTCTTCCTTATTTAGACATATAAATCCATGTTTCTTAAGATTCTTACTTGTCAGGTATATTCCCAGGCGTTGAATATGGGGTGTTGATTCCATTTCGTTGAGCAAGGAGTAGGTCATGTCTATTATATATTTGGCTTATGGAACGGTATCTGTGCTAATTTCAATCTCTGGTTTGATGCAGCACCCCAACTCACCTTTCCGCATAAGCAAGCATAAGTTGGTTTTGTAAATTTGAGACCCTGTTCTGTTTTGTAATTCAGTTCATGTGTAGCCATGTTTACGTTCCATGTATTAGTGATATCTTATGATGTTTCTTTTTCTGTGTGACTTATTTCTCGTAGAATCGTCGTACCTGAATGCACTCATTATGCCGCTACGGGCCTGATGACGTAGATCTCATTGCTGAGTGATATTCCATTGTACGTACGTACCACAACATCTTTATCCATTTTTTGCTTTCTCGGATATTTAACTTGTACCATAGACGAGGTTCTTGTAAACAGAGCCGTCCCAAATTTTGGGGTGGCTGTGTGTTTTTCATTTTAATTTCCCTAAGCTATAGGACCCTAAGTGGAAGTGCCATAGGCTGTGTTGCTTTGTTTCCTACGTGTTTCAGGAAACACCATACACTTCTCCAGAGTGGCTGTTGGCAATTTACATGCCGCCCATCAGCATAACAAGGCTCCCTGTTCTACCTGACCTGTCCTGCCTTTCTGGATTTTACATCTGTTTCAGATGGCCTTTTCGAATGGGGGGCAATGAGACTTCATTGTAGTGCAGATTTCCTTTACACGCTTCCTTGGCTGGCCAAAAAGGAAGTACGCGTTTTTTCCCTGAATATATTCAGGAAAAAACGCATACGCACTTTTTGGCCAAGTGCATCATTGTGGACATTCTGCCTCTTTTCCTATGATTTAAGTGCAATTCCAGTCTACCCCCTGAAATCGTTTTCCTGAAATTCTGGCCCGCTTTCAAGTCCTCTTCGAAGACTTACTTCAATACATTTTTGGACGATAGCTGTCATTCATAACTCTGCAGGTTTGTGGATTACAGTGCCCCTGAGCTCCTTTCTTCAACTCGCTTTCTTGTGAGCTGGCCGCAAAACCGCAGGATTGCTTCAGGCCCTAATCTTGTTCCGGCAGGGTACGCTGAGCCTTTGTTTAATCCCTCTTCCTGGTGGGAAATGAGCGTTCCATTTGCCTGTGCAGACACCTACAGCTAGTCTCTCATTGGTTCTCCCTATTTCTGTTCATCTTGCGCAGAAATTGCAAACTGTGACAAACAAGAGGTTAAAGGCACTGACTCTCCATGTGGGGAGAGTGTTAGTAAAGCGTCTGGAACGGTGCACCCGAGTACCAGGGGACGAAACCTGAGATGCATTTGAAAACGTTTCCCAATCACACGGTGGACCATACTCTGGGTTTCCCATGCATGTTTTAGCTGAAGGAAGTATCCCTTAAACCTGGAGACTTGGGACCCATGGAAAGGGTACCATGCAGTATGACTTCAAAGGGTCTGCGTTTGCTCACCGAACTTCACCAATGCTATCATCCCGAAGTGTCCAGCCTTATGTCTCTCCCAGCTCTGGGTGTAGATGTGGTAAATCCAGGTTACATCACAAGCCCTGAATGAATTATTTAAAAATTGCTCTCTATTGCACTGACATTGTGTTTTGTTTTTGAAATTTATATTCATAATGGGATTTATCGGATTTTCACTGCTGCGTTTAGGCCGCTGTACACACGCTTGATTTCCTTATGGAGACATATATATCCATGTTTCTTAACATTCTTACTTGTCAGGTATATTCCCAGGCGTTGAATATGTGGTGTTGAGTCCATTTCGTTGAGCAAGGAGTAGGTCTTGTCTATTGTATATTTTGCTTCTGGAACGGTATCTGTGCTAATTTCAATCTCTGGTTTGATGCAGCACCCCAACTCACCTTTCCCCATAAGCAAGCATAAGTTGGTTTTCTAAATTTGCGACCCTGTTCTGTTTTGTAATTCAGTTCATGTGTAGCCACGTTTACGTTCCGTGTATTAGTGATATCTTATGATGTTTCTTTTTCTGTGGGACATATTTCTCGTAGAATCGTCGTACCGGAATCCACTCATTATGCCGCTACGGGCCTGATGACGTAGATCTCATTGCTGAGTGATATTCCATTGTACGTACGTACCACAACTTCTTTATCCATTTTTTGCTTTCTCGGATATTTAACTTGTACCGTAGATGAGGTTCTTGTCAATAGAGCCGTCCCAAAATTTGGAGTGGCTGTGTGTTTTTGATTTTAATTTCCCTAAGCTATAGGACCCTAAGTGGAAGTGCCATAGGCTGTGTTGCTTTGTTTCCTACGTGTTTCAGGAAACACCATACACTTCTCCAGAGTGGCTGTTGGCAATTTACATCCCGCCCATCAGCATAACAAGGCTCCCTGTTCTCCATGACCTGTCCTGCCTTTCTGGATTTTACACTTGTTTCAGATGGCCGTTTGGACCGGGGGGCAGTGAGACTTCATTGTAGTGCAGATTTCCTTTACAAGCTTGCTTGGTTGGCCAAAAAGTGCGTATGCGTTTTTTCCTGAATATATTCAAGTAAAAACGCATATGCCCTTTTCGGCCCAGTGCATCATTGTCAACATTCTGCCTCTTTTCCTATGCTTTAAGTGCAATTCCAGTCTACCCCCTGAAATCGTTTTCCTGAAATTCTGCCCCGCTTTAAAGTCCTCTTAGAAGACTTACTTCAATACATTTCTGGACGATAGCTGTCATTCATAACTCTGCAGGATTGTGAATTACAGTGCACCTGAGCTCCTTTCTTCAACTCGCTTTCTTGTGAGCTGGCCGCAAAACCGCAGGATTGCTTCAGGCCCTAATCTGGTTCCGGCAGGGCACGCTGAGCCTTTGGTTAATTCCTCTTCCTGGTGGGAAATGAGCGTTCCATTTGCCCGTGCAGACACCTACAGCTAGTCTCTCATTGCTTCTCCCTATTCCTGTTCATCTTGCGCAGAAATTGCAAATGGTGCCAAACAGAGGGTTAAAGGCACTGACTTTCCAAGTGGGGAGAGTGTTAGTAAAGTGTCTGGAATGGTGCACCCGAGTACCAGGGGATGAAACCTGAGATGCATTTGAAAACGTTTCCCAATCACATGGTGGAACATACTCCGGGTTTCCCATGCATGTTTTAGCTGAAGGAAGAATCCCTTAAACCTGGAGAGTTGGGACCCATGGAATGGGTACCATGCAGTATGACTTCAAAAGGTCTGCGTTTGCTCACCAAACATCACCAATGCTATCAGCCCGAAGTGTTCAGCCTTATGTCTCAACCAGCTCTGGGTGTAGATGTGGTAAATCCAGGTTGCATCACAAGCCCTGAATGAATTATTTAAGAATTGCTCTCTATTTCACTGTCATTGTGTTTTGTTTGTGAAATTTATTTTGTTAATGGGATTTATCGGATTTTCACTGCTGCGTTTAGGCCACTGTACACACGCTTGACATCCTTATTTAGAAATATAAATCCATGGGTCTTAAGATTCTTACTTGTCAGGTATATTCCCAGGCGTTGAATATGTGGTGTTGATTCCATTTCGTTGAGCAAGGAGTAGGTCTTTTCTATTATATATTTGGCTTATGGAACGGTATCTGTGCTAATTTCAATCTCTGGTTTGATGCAGCACCCCAACTCACCTTTCGCAATAAGCAAGCATAAGTTGGTTTTCTAAATTTGAGACCCTGTTCTGTTTTGTAATTCAGTTCATGTGTAGCCAAGTTTACGTTCCGTGTATTAGTGATATCTTATGATGTTTCTTTTTCTGTGTGACTTATTTCTCGTAGAATCGTCGTACCTTAATGCACTCATTATGCTGCTACGGGCCAGATGACGTAGATCTCATGGCTGAGTGATATTCCATTGTACGTACGTACCACAACTTCTTTATCCATTTTTTGCTTTCTCGGATATTTGACTTGTACCGTAGACGAGGTTCTTGTAAACAGAGCCGTCCCAAATTTTGGGGTGGCTGTGTGTTTTTGATTTTAATTTCCCTAAACTATAGGACCCTAAGTGGAAGTGCCATAGGCTGTGTTGCTTTGTTTCCTACGTGTTTCAGGAAACACCATACACTTCTCCAGAGTGGCTGTTGGCAATTTACATCCCGCCCATCAGCATAACAAGGCTCCCTGTTCTCCATGACCTGTCTTGCCTTTCTGGATTTTACACTTTTTTCAGATGGCCCTTCTGACCGGGGGGCAGTGAGTCTTCATTGTAGTGCAGATTTCCTTGACACGCTTGCTTGGTTGACCAAAAAGGGCGTATGCGTTTTTTCCTGAATATATTCAGGAAAAAACGCATACGCCCATTTTTGGCCAAATGCATCATTGTCGACATTCGGCCTCTTTTCCTATGCTTTAAGTGCAATTCCAGTCTACCTCCTGAAATCGTTTTCCTGAAATTCTGCCCCGCTTTCAAGTCCACTTCGCAGACATACTTCAATACAGTTTTGGACGATAGTTATCATTCATAACTCTGCAGGTTTGTGAGTTACAGTGCCCCTGAGCTCCTTTCTTCAACTCGCTTTCTTGTGAGCTGGCCGCAAAACTGCTGGAGTGCTTTAGACCCTAATCTGGTTCCAGCAGGGCATGCTGATCCTTTGGTTAATTCCTCTTCCTGGTGGGAAATCAGCGTTCCCTTTGCCCGTGCAGACACATACAGCTAGTCTCTCATTGGTTCTCCCTATTGCTGTTCATCTTGCGCAGAAATTGCAAACTGTGCCAAACAGGAGGTTAAAGGCACTGACTCTCCAAGTGGGGAGAGTGTTAGTAAAGCGTCTGGAACGGTGCACCCCAGTACCAGGGGTCGAAACCTGAGATGCATTTGAAAACGTTTCCCAATCACACGGTGGACCATACTCCGGGTTTCCCATGCATGTTTTAGCTGAAGGAAGAATCCCTTAAACCTGGAGAGTTGGGACCCTTGGAATGGGTACCATGCAGTATGACTTCAAAGGGTCTGCGTTTGCTCACCGAACCTCACCAATGCTATCAGCCCGAAGTGTCCAGCCTTATGTCTCACCCAGCTCTGGGTGTAGATGTGGTAAATCCAGGTTGCATCACAAGCCCTGAATGAATTATTTAAGAATTGCTCTCTATTTCACTGTCATTGTGTTGTTTTTTTTTTAAACATCTTTATTGGGGTATAATTGCTTTACAATGTTGTGTTAGTTTCTGCTTTATAACAAAGTGAATCAGTTATACATATACATATGTTCCCATATGTCTTCCCTCTTGCGTCTCCCTCCCTCCCACTCTCCCTATCCCACCCCTCCAGGCTGTCACAAAGTACCAAGCTAATATCCCTGTGCCTTGCGGCTGCTTCCCACTAGCTATCTACCTTACTACGTTTGTTAGTGTGTATATGTCCATGACTCTCTCTCGCCCTGTCAAAGCTCACCCCTCCCCCTCCCCATATCCTCAAGTCCGTTCTCCAGTAGGTCTGCGTCTTTATTCCTGTCTTACCCCTAGGTTCTTCATGACATTTTTTTTCCCCTTAAATTCCATATATATGTGTTAGCATACGGTATTTGTCTTTTTCTTTCTGACTTACTTCACTCTGTATGACAGACTCTAGGTCTATCCATCTCATTACAAATAGCTCAATTTCATTTCTTTATAAGGCTGAGTAATATTCCATTGTATATATGTGCCACATTTTCTTTATCCATTCATCCGATGATGGGCGCTTAGGTTGTTTCCATCTCCGGGCTATTGTAAATAGAGCTGCAATGAACATTTTGGTACATGACTCTGTTTGAATTTTGGTTTTCCCAGGGTATATGCCCAGTAGTGGGATTGCTGGGTCATATGGTAATTCTATTTGTAGTTTTTTAAGGAACCTCCATACTGTTCTCCATAGTGGCTGAACCAATTCACATTCCCACCAGCAGTGCAACAGTGTTCCCTTTTCTCCACACCCTCTCCAGCATTTATTGTTTCTAGATTTTTTGATGATGGCCATTCTGACTGGTGTGAGATGATATCTCATTGTAGTTTTGATTTGCATTTCTCTAATGATTAATGATGTTGAGCATTCTTTCATGTGTTTGTTGGCATTCTGTATATCTTCTTTGGAGAAATGTCTATTTAGGTCTTCTGCCCATTTTTGGATTGGGTTGTTTGTTTTTTTGTTATTGAGCTGCATGAGCTGCTTGTAAATTTTGGAGATTAATCCTTTGTCATTTGCTTCATTTGCATGTCATTGTGTTTTGTTTGTGAAATTTATTTTGTTAATGGGATTTATCGGATTTTCACTGCTGCGTTTAGGCCACTGTACACACGCTTGACTTCCTTATGGAGACATATAAATCCATGGGTCTTAAGATTCTTACTTGTCAGGTATATTCCAAGGCGTTGAATATGGGGTGTTGAGTCCATTTCGTTGAGCAACAGTAGGTCTTGTCTATTATATATTTGGCTTATGGAACGGTATCTGTGCTAATTTCAATCTCTGGTTTTATGCAGCACCCCAACTCACCTTTCCCCATAAGCAAGCATAAGTTGGTTTTCTAAATTTGAGACCCTGTTCTGTTTTGTAATTCAGTTCATGTGTAGCCAAGTTTATGTTCCGTGTATTAGTGATATCTTATGATGTTTCTTTTTCTGTGTGACTTATTTCTCGTAGACTCCTCGTACGTTAATCCACTCATTATGCCGCTACGGGCCTGATGACGTAGATCTCATTGCTGAGTGATATTCCATTGTACGTACGTACCACAACTTCTTTATCCATTTTTTGCTTTCTCGGATATTTAACTTGTACCGTAGACGAGGTTCTTGTAAACAGAGCCGTCCCAAATTTTGGGTGGCTGTGTGTTTTTGAATTTAATTTCCCTAAGCTATAGGACCCTAAGTGGAAGTGCCATAGGCTGTGTTGCTTTGTTTCCTACGTGTTTCAGGAAACACCATACACTTCTCCAGAGTGGCTGTTGGCAATTTACATCCCGCCCATCAGCATAACAAGGCTCCCTGTTCTCCATGACCTGTCCTGCCTTTCTGGATTTTACACTTGTTTCAGATGGCCCTTTTGACCGGGGGGCAGTGAGACTTCAATGTAGTGCAGATTTCCTTTACACGCTTGCTTGGTTGGCCAAAAAGGGCGTATGCATTTTTTCCTGAATATATTCAGGAAAAAACGCATACGCCCTTTTTGGCTAAGTGCATCATTGTGGACATTCTGCCTCTTTTCCTATGCTTTAAGTGCAATTCCAGTCTACCCCCTGAAATCGTTTTCCTGAAATTCTGCCCCGCTTTCAAGTCCTCTTCGAAGACTTACTTCAATACATTTTTGGACGATAGCTGTCATTCATAACTCTGCAGGTTTGTGAATTACAGTGCCCCTGGGCTCTTTTCTTCAACTCGCTATCTTGTGAGCTGGCCGCAAAACCGCAGGATTGCTTCAGGCCCTAATCTGGTTCCGGCAGGGCATGCTGAGCCTTTGGTTAATTCCTCTTCCTGGTGGGAAATGAGCGTTCCATTTGCCCGTGCAGACACTTACAACTAGTCTCCATTGGTTCTCCCTATTCCTGTTCATCTTGCGCAGAAATTGCAAACTGTGCCAAACAGAAGGTTAAAGGCACTGACTTTCCAAGTGGGGAGAGTGTTAGTAAAGTGTCTGGAACGGTGAACCCGAGTACCAGGGGATGAAACCTGAGATGCATTTGAAAACGTTTCCCAATCACACGGTGGAACATACTCCGGGTTTCCCATGCATGTTTTAGCTGAAGGAAGAATCCCTTAAACCTGGAGAGTTGGGACCCATGGAATGGCTACCATGCAGTATGACTTCAAAGGGTCTGCATTTGCTCACCAAACATCATCAATGCTATCAGCCCGAAGTGTTCAGCCTTATGTCTCAACCAGCTCTGGGTGTAGATGTGGTAAATCCAGGTTGCATCACAAGCCCTGAATGAATTATTTAAGAATTGCTCTCTATTTCACTGTCATTGTGTTTTCTTTTTGAAATTTATTTTGTTAATGGGATTTATCGGATTTTCACTGCTGCGTTTAGGCCACTGTACACACGCTTGTCTTCCTTATTTAGACATATAAATCCATGTGTCTTAAGATTCTTACTTGTCAGGTATATTCCCAGGCGTTGAATATGGGGTGTTGATTCCATTTCGTTGAGCAAGGAGTAGGTCATGTCTATTATATATTTGGCTTATGGAACGGTATCTGTGCTAATTTCAATCTCTGGTTTGATGCAGCACCCCAACTCACCTTTCCCCATAAGCAAGCATAAGTTGGTTTTGTAAATTTGAGACCCTGTTCTGTTTTGTAATTCAGTTCATGTGTAGCCATGTTTACGTTCCATGTATTAGTGATATCTTATGATGTTTCTTTTTCTGTGTGACTTATTTCTCGTAGAATCGTCGTACCTGAATGCACTCATTATGCCGCTACGGGCCTGATGACGTAGATCTCATTGCTGAGTGATATTCCATTGTACGTACGTACCACAACATCTTTATCCATTTTTTGCTTTCTCGGATATTTAACTTGTACCATAGACGAGGTTCTTGTAAACAGAGCCGTCCCAAATTTTGGGGTGGCTGTGTGTTTTTCATTTTAATTTCCCTAAGCTATAGGACCCTAAGTGGAAGTGCCATAGGCTGTGTTGCTTTGTTTCCTACGTGTTTCAGGAAACACCATACACTTCTCCAGAGTGGCTGTTGGCAATTTACATGCCGCCCATCAGCATAACAAGGCTCCCTGTTCTACCTGACCTGTCCTGCCTTTCTGGATTTTACATCTGTTTCAGATGGCCTTTTCGAATGGGGGGCAATGAGACTTCATTGTAGTGCAGATTTCCTTTACACGCTTCCTTGGCTGGCCAAAAAGGAAGTACGCGTTTTTTCCCTGAATATATTCAGGAAAAAACGCATACGCACTTTTTGGCCAAGTGCATCATTGTGGACATTCTGCCTCTTTTCCTATGATTTAAGTGCAATTCCAGTCTACCCCCTGAAATCGTTTTCCTGAAATTCTGGCCCGCTTTCAAGTCCTCTTCGAAGACTTACTTCAATACATTTTTGGACGATAGCTGTCATTCATAACTCTGCAGGTTTGTGGATTACAGTGCCCCTGAGCTCCTTTCTTCAACTCGCTTTCTTGTGAGCTGGCCACAAAACCGCAGGATTGCTTCAGGCCCTAATCTTGTTCCGGCAGGGCACGCTGAGCCTTTGTTTAATCCCTCTTCCTGGTGGGAAATGAGCGTTCCATTTGCCCGTGCAGACACCTACAGCTAGTCTCTCATTGGTTCTCCCTATTTCTGTTCATCTTGCGCAGAAATTGCAAACTGTGACAAACAAGAGGTTAAAGGCACTGACTCTCCATGTGGGGAGAGTGTTAGTAAAGCGTCTGGAACGGTGCACCCGAGTACCAGGGGACGAAACCTGAGATGCATTTGAAAACGTTTCCCAATCACACGGTGGACCATACTCTGGGTTTCCCATGCATGTTTTAGCTGAAGGAAGTATCCCTTAAACCTGGAGACTTGGGACCCATGGAAAGGGTACCATTCAGTATGACTTCAAAGGGTCTGCGTTTGCTCACCGAACTTCACCAATGCTATCATCCCGAAGTGTCCAGCCTTATGTCTCTCCCAGCTCTGGGTGTAGATGTGGTAAATCCAGGTTACATCACAAGCCCTGAATGAATTATTTAAAAATTGCTCTCTATTTCACTGACATTGTGTTTTGTTTTTGAAATTTATATTCATAATGGGATTTATCGGATTTTCACTGCTGCGTTTAGGCCGCTGTACACACGCTTGATTTCCTTATGGAGACATATATATCCATGTTTCTTAACATTCTTACTTGTCAGGTATATTCCCAGGCGTTGAATATGTGGTGTTGAGTCCATTTCGTTGAGCAAGGAGTAGGTCTTGTCTATTGTATATTTTGCTTCTGGAACGGTATCTGTGCTAATTTCAATCTCTGGTTTGATGCAGCACCCCAACTCACCTTTCCCCATAAGCAAGCATAAGTTGGTTTTCTAAATTTGCGACCCTGTTCTGTTTTGTAATTCAGTTCATGTGTAGCCAAGTTTACGTTCCGTGTATTAGTGATATCTTATGATGTTTCTTTTTCTGTGTGACTTATTTCTCGTAGAATCGTCGTACCGGAATCCACTCATTATGCCGCTACGGGCCTGATGACGTAGATCTCATTGCTGAGTGATATTCCATTGTACGTACGTACCACAACTTCTTTATCCATTTTTTGCTTTCTCGGATATTTAACTTGTACCGTAGATGAGGTTCTTGTAAATAGAGCCGTCCCAAAATTTGGAGTGGCTGTGTGTTTTTGATTTTAATTTCCCTAAGCTATAGGACCCTAAGTGGAATTGCCATAGGCTGTGTTGCTTTGTTTCCTACGTGTTTCAGGAAACACCATACACTTCTCCAGAGTGGCTGTTGGCAATTTACATCCCGCCCATCAGCATAACTAGGCTCCCTCTTCTCCATGACCTGTCCTGCCTTTCTGGATTTTACACTTGTTTCAGATGGCCGTTTGGACCGGGGGGCAGTGAGACTTCATTGTAGTGCAGATTTCCTTCACACGCTTGCTTGGTTGGCCAAAAAGGGCGTATGCGTTTTTTCCTGAATATATTCAGGAAAAAACGCATACGCCCTTTTTGTCCAAGTGAATCACTGTGGACATTCTGCCTCTTTTCCTATGCTTTAAATGCAATTCCAGTCTACCCCCTGAAATCGTTTTCCTGAAATTCTGGCCCGCTTTCAAGTCCTCTTCGAAGACTTACTTCAATACATTTTTGGACGATAGCTGTCATTCATAACTCTGCAGGTTTGTGAATTACAGTGACCCTGAGCTCCTTTCTTCAACTCGCTTTCTTGTGAGCTGGGCGAAAAACCGCAGGACTGCTTCAGGCCCTAATCTGGTTCCGGCAGGGCACGCAGAGCCTTTGGTTAATCCCTCTTCCTGGTGGGAAATGAGCGTTCCATTTGCCCGTGCAGACACCTACAGCTAGTCTCTCATTGGTTCTCCCTATTCCTGTTCATCTTGCGCAGAAATTGCAAAACGTGCCAAACAGGAGGTTAAAGGCACTGACTCTCCAAGTGGGGAGAGTGTTAGTAAAGCGTCTGGAACGGTGAACCCGAGTACCAGGGGACGAAACCTGAGATGCATTTGAAAACGTTTCCCAATTACACGGTGGACCATACTCTGGGTTTCCCATGCATGTTTTAGCTGAAGGAAGAATCCCTTAAACCTGGAGAGTTGGGACCCATGGAATGGGTACCATGCAGTATGACTTCAAAGGGTCTGCGTTTGCTCACCGAACCTCACCAATGCTATCAGCCCGAAGTGTCCAGCCTTATGTCTCACCCAGCTCTGGGTGTAGATGTGGTAAATCCAGGTTGCATCACAAGCCCTGAATGAATTATTTAAGAATTGCTCTCTATTTCACTGTCATTGTGTTTTGTTTGTGAAATTTATTTTGATAATGGGATTTATCGGATTTTCACTGCTGCGTTTAGGCCGCTGTACACACGCTTGCTTTCCTTATGGAGACATATAAATCCATGGGTCTTAAGATTCTTACTTGTCAGGTATATTCCCAGGCGCTGAATATGGTGTGTTGAGTCCATTTCGTTGAGCAAGGAGTAGGTTTTGTCTATTATATATTTGGCTTATGGAACGGTATCTGTGCTAATTTCAATCTGTGGTTTTATGCAGCACCCCAACTCAGCTTTCCCCATAAGCAAGCATAAGTTGGTTTTCTAAATTTGAGACCCTGTTCTGTTTTGTAATTCAGTTCATGTGTAGACAAGTTTACGTTCTGTGTATTAGTGATATCTTATGATGTTTCTTTTTCTGTGGGACTTATTTCTCGTAGAATAGTCGTACCTGAATGCACTCATTATGGCGCTATGGGCCTGATGACGTAGATCTCATTGCTGAGTGATATTCCATTGTACGTACGTACCACAACTTCTTTATCCATTTTTTGCTTTCTCGGATATTTAACTTGTACCGTAGACGAGGTTCTTGTAAACAGAGCCGTCCCAAACTTTGGGGTGGCTGTGTGTTTTTGATTTTAATTTCCCTAAGCTATAGGACCCTAAGTGGAAGTGCCATAGGCTGTGTTGCTTTGTTTCCTACGTGTTTCAGGAAACACCATACACTTCTCCAGAGTGGCTGTTGGCAATTTACATCCCGCCCATCAGCATAACAAGGCTCCCTTTTCTCCATGACGTGTCCTGCCTTTCTGGATTTTACACTTGTTTTAGATGGCCGTTTGGAACGGGGGGCAGTGAGACTTCATTGTAGTGCAGATTTCCTTTACACGCTTGCTTGGTTGGCCAAAAAGGGCGTATGCGTTTTTTCCTGAATATATTCAGGAAAAAACGCATACGCCCTTTTTGGCCAAGTGCATCATTGTGGACATTCTGCCTCTTTTCCTATGCTTTAAGTGCAATTCCAGTCTACCCCCTGAAATCGTTTTCCTGAAATTCTGCCCCGCTTTCAAGTCCTCTTCGAAGACTTACTTCAATACATTTTTGGACGATAGCTGTCATTCATAACTCTGCAGGTTTGTTAATTACAGTGCCCCTGAGCTCCTTTCTTTAACTCGCTTTCTTGTGAGCTGACCGCAACACCGCAGGATTGCTTCAGGCCCTAATCTGGTTTCGGCAGGGCACGCTGAGCCTTTGGTTAATTCCTCTTCCTGGTGGGAAATGAGCGTTCCATTTGCCCGTGCAGACACCTACAGCTAGTCTCTCATTGGTTCTCCCTATTCCTGTTCATCTTGCGCAGAAATTGCAAACTGTGCCAAACAGGAGGTTAAAGGCACTGACTCTCCAAGTGGGGAGAGTGTTAGTAAAGCGTCTGGAACGGTGAACCCGAGTACCAGGGTACGAAACCTGAGATGCATTTGGAAACGTTTCCCAATCACACGGTCGACCATACTCTGGGTTTCCCATGCATGTTTTAGCTGAAGGAAGAATCCCTTAAACCTGGAGAGTTGGGAACCATGGAATGGGTACCATGCAGTATGACTTCAAAGGGTCTGCGTTTGCTCACAGAACTTCACCAATGCTATCAGCCCGAAGTGTCCAGCATTATGTCTCACCCAGCTCTGGGTGTAGATGTGGTAAATCCAGGTTGCATCACAAGCCCTGAATGAATTATTTAAGAATTGCTCTCTATTTCACTGTCATTGTGTTTTGTTTGTGAAATTTATTTTGATAATGGGATTTATCGGATTTTCACTGCTGCGTTTAGACCCCTGTACACACGCTTGATTTCCTTATGGAGACATATAAATTCATGGGTCTTAAGATTCTTACTTCTCGGGTATATTCCCAGGCGTTGAATATGGGGTGTTGAGTCCATTTCGTTGAGCAAATTTTAGGTTTGTCTATTATATATTTGGCTTATGGAACGGTATCTGTGCTAATTTCAATCTCTGGTTTGATGCAGCACCCCAACTCAACTTTCCCCATAAGCAAGCATAAGTTGGTTATCTTAATTTGAGACCCTGTTCTGTTTTGGAATTCAGTTCATGTGTAGCCAAGTTTACGTTCCGTGTATTAGTGATATCTTATTTTATTTTTGTTTCTGTGTGACTTATTTCTCGTAGAATCGTCGTACCTGAATCCACTCATTATGGCGCTATGGGCCTGATGACCTAGATTTCATTGCTGAGTGATATTCCATTGTATGTACGTACCACAATTTCTTTATCCATTTTTTGCTTTCTCGGATATTTAACTTGTACCGTAGACGAGGTTCTTGTAAAAAGAGCCGTCCCAAACTTTGGGGTGTCTGTGTGTTTTTGATTTTAATTTCCCTTAGCTATAGGACCCTAAGTGGAAGTGCCATAGGCTGTGTTGCTTTGTTTCCTACGTGTTTCAGGAAACACCATACACTTCTCCAGAGTGGCTATTGGCAATTTACATCCCGCCCATCAGCATAACAAGGCTCCCTGTTCTGCATGACCTGTCTTGCATTTCTGTGTTTTACACATTTTTCAGATGGCCCTTTTGACCAGGGGGCAGTGAGACTTCATTGTAGTGCAGATTTCCTTTACACGCTTGCTTGGTTGTCCAAAAAGGGCGTATGCGTTTTTTCCTGAATATATTCAGGAAAAAACGCCTACGCCCTTTTTGGCCAAGTGCATCATTGTGGACATTCTGCCTCTTTTCCTATGCTTTAAGTGCAATTCCAGTCTACCCCATGAAATCGTTTTCCTGAAATTCTGCCCCGCTTTCAAGTCCTCTTCGAAGACTTACTTCAATACATTTTTGGACGATAGCTGTCATTCTTAACTCTGCAGGTTTGTGAATTACAGTGCCCCTGAGCTCCTTTCTTCAACTCGCTTTCTTGTGAGCTGGCCGCAAAACTGCTGGATTGCTTTAGGCCCTAATCTGGTTCCGGCAGGGCACGCTGAGCCTTTGGTTAATTCCACTTCCTGGTGGGAAATGAGCGTTCCATTTGCCCGTGCAGACACCTACAGCTAGTCTCTCATTGGTTCTCCCTATTCCTGTTCATCTTGCGCAGAAATTGCAAACTGTGCCAAACAGGAGGTTAAAGGCACTGACTCTCCAAGTGGGGAGAGTGTTAGTAAAGCGCCTGGAACGGTGAACCCGAGTACCAGGGGGCGAAACCTGAGATGCATTTGAAAACGTTTCCCAATCACAAGGTGGACCATACTCTGGGTTTCCCATGCATGTTTTAGCTGAAGTAAGAATCCCTTAAACCTGGAGAGTTGGGACCCATGAAATGGGTACCATGCAGTATGACTTCAAAGGGTCTGCGTTTGCTCACCGTACCTCACCAATGCTATCAGCCCGACGTGTCTAGCCTTATTTCTCACCCAGCTCTGGGTGTAGATGTGGTAAATCCAGGTTGCATCACAAGCCCTGAATGAATTATTTAAGAATTGCTCTCTATTTCACTGTCATTGTGTTTTCTTTTTGAAATTTATTTTGATAATTGTATTTTTCGGATTTTCACTGCTGCGTTTAGGCCGCTGTACACACGCTTGATTTCCTTATGGAGACATATAAATCCATGGGTCTTAAGATTCTTACTTGTCAGGTATATTCCCAGGCGTTGAATATGGGGTGTTGAGTCCATTTCGTTGAGCAAGGAGTAGGTCTTGTCTATTATATATTTGGCTTATGGAACGGTATCTGTGCTAATTTCAATCTCTGGTTTGATGCAGCACCCCAACTCACCTTTCCCCATAAGCAAGCATAAGTTGGTTTTCTAAATTTGAGACCCTGTTCTGTTTTGTAATTCAGTTCATGTGTAGCCAAGTTTACGTTCCGTGTATTAGTGATATCTTATGATGTTTCTTTTTCTGTGTGACTTATTTCTCGTATAATCGTCGTACCTGAATGCACTCATTATGCCGCAACGGGCCTGATGACGTAGATCTCATTGCTGAGTGATATTCCATTGTACGTACGTACCACAAATTCTTTATCCATTTTTTGCTTTATCGGATATTTAACTTGTACCGTAGACGAGGTTCTTGTAAACAGAGCCGTCCCAAACTTTGGGGTGGCTGTGTGTTTTTGATTTTAATTTCCCTAAGCTATAGGACCCTAAGTGGAAGTGCCATAGGCTGTGTTGCTTTGTTTCCTACGTGTTTCAGGAAACACCATACACTTCTCCAGAGTGGCTGTTGGGAATTTACATCCCGCCCATCAGCATAACAAGGCTCCCTGTTCTCCATGACCTGTCCTGCCTTTCTGGATTTTACACTTGTTTCAGATGGCCCTTTGGACTGGGGGGCAGTGAGACTTCATTGTAGTGCAGATTTCCTTTACACGCTTACTTGGTTGGCCAAAAATTGCGTATGTGTTTTTTCCTGAATATATTCAGGAAAAAACGCATACGCCCTTTTTGGCCAAGTTCATCATTGTCGACATTCTGCCTCTTTTCCTATGCTTTAAGTGCAATTCCAGTCTACCCCCTGAAATCGTTTTCCTGAAATTCTGCCCCGCTTTCAAGTCCTCTTCGAAGACTTACTTCAATACATTTTTGGACGATAGCTGTCATTCATAACTCTGCAGGTTTGTGAATTACAGTGCCCCTGAGCTCCTTTCTTCAACTCGCTTTCATGTGAGCTGGCCGCAAAACCGCAGGATTTCTTCAGGCCCTAATCTGGTTCCGGCAGGGCACGATGAGCCTTTGGTTAATTCCTCTTCCTGGTGGGAAATGAGCGTTCCATTTGCCCGTGCAGACACCTACAGCTAGTCTCTCATTGGTTCTCCCTATTCCTGTTCATCTTGCGCAGAAATTGCAAACTGTGCCAAACAGGAGGTTAAAGGCACTGACTCTCCAAGTGGGGAGAGTGTTAGTAAAGCGTCTGGAACGGTGAACCCGAGTACCAGGGGGCGAAACCTGAGATGCATTTGAAAACGTTTCCCAATCACACGGTGGACCATACTCTGGGTTTCCCATGCATGTTTTAGCTGAAGGAAGAATCCCTTAAAACTGGAGAGTTGGGACCCATGGAATGCGTACCATGCAGTATGACTTCAAAGGGTCTGCGTTTGCTCAACGAACCTCACCAATGCTATCAGCCCGAAGTGTCCAGCCTTATATCTCACCCAGCTCTGGGTGTAGATGTGGTAAATCCAGGTTGCATCACAAGCCCTGAATGAATTATTTAAGAATTGCTCTCTATTTCACTGTCATTGTGTTTTGTTTGTGAAATTTATTTTGATAATGGGATTTATCGGATTTTCACTGCTGCGTTTAGGCCCCTATACACACGCTTGATTTCTTTATGGAGACATAGAAATCCATGGGCCTTAAGATTCTTACTTGTCAGGTATATTCCCAGCCGTTGAATATAGGGTGTTGAGTCCATTTCGTTGAGCAAGGAGTAGGTCTTGTCTATTATATATTTGGCTGATGGAACGGTATCTGTGCTAATTTCAATCTCTGGTTTTATGCAGCACCCCAACTCACCTTTCCCCGTAAACAAGCATAAGTTGGTTTTCTAAATTTGAGACCCTGTTCTGTTTTGTAATTCAGTTCATGTGTAGCCAAGTTTACCGTCCGTATATTAGAGATATCTTATGATGTTTCTTTTTCTGTGTGACTTATTTCTCCTAGTATCGTCGTACCTGAATCCACTCATTATACCGCTACGGGCCTGATGACGTAGATTTCATTCCTGAGTGATATTCCATTGTACATACGTACCACAACTTCTTTATCCATTTTTTGCTTTCTCGGATATTTAACTTGTACCGTAGACGAGGTTCTTGTAAACAGAGCCGTCCCAAACTTTGGGGTGGCTGTGTGTTTTTGATTTTAATTTCCCTAAGCTATAGGACCCTAAGTGGAAGTGCCATAGGCTGTGTTGCTTTGTTTCCTACGTGTTTCAGGAAACACCATACACTTCTCCAGAGTGGCTGTTGGCAATTTACATCCCGCCCATCAGCATAACAAGGCTCCCTGTTCTCCATGACCTGTCCTGCCTTTCTGGATTTTACACTTGTTTCAGATGGCCGTTTGGACCGGGGGGCAGTGAGACTTCATTGTAGTGCAGATTTCCTTTACAAGCGTGCTTGGTTGGCCAAAAAGTGCGTATGCGTTTTTTCCTGAATATATTCAAGTAAAAACGCATACGACCTTTTTGGCCCAGTGCATCATTGTCAACATTCTGCCTCTTTTCCTATGCTTTAAGTGCAATTCCAGTCTACACCCTGAAATCGTTTTCCTGAAATTCTGCCCCGCTTTAAAGTCCTCTTAGAAGACTTACTTCAATACATTTTTGGACGATAGCTGTCATTCATAACTCTGCAGGATTGTGAATTACAGTGCACCTGAGCTCCTTTCTTCAACTCGCTTTCTTGTGAGCTGGCCGCAAAACCGCAGGATTGCTTCAGGCCCTAATCTGGTTCCGGCAGGGCACGCTGAGCCTTTGGTTAATTCCTCTTCCTGGTGGGAAATGAGCGTTCCATTTGCCCGTGCAGACACCTACAGCTAGTCTCTCATTGGTTCTCCCTATTCCTGTTCATCTTGCGCAGAAATTGCAAATGGTGCCAAACAGAGGGTTAAAGGCACTGACTTTCCAAGTGGGGAGAGTGTTAGTAAAGTGTCTGGAACGGTGCACCCGAGTACCAGGGGATGAAACCTGAGATGCATTTGAAAACGTTTCCCAATCACACGGTGGAACATACTCCGGGTTTCCCATGCATGTTTTAGCTGAAGGAAGAATCCCTTAAACCTGGAGAGTTGGGACCCATGGAATGGCTACCATGCAGTATGACTTCAAAAGGTCTGCGTTTGCTCACCAAACATCACCAATGCTATCAGCCCGAAGTGTTCAGCCTTATGTCTCAACCAGCTCTGGGTGTAGATGTGGTAAATCCAGGTTGCATCACAAGCCCTGAATGAATTATTTAAGAATTGCTCTCTATTTCACTGTCATTGTGTTTTGTTTGTGAAATTTATTTTGTTAATGGGATTTATCGGATTTTCACTGCTGCGTTTAGGCCACTGTACACACGCTTGACTTCCTTATTTAGAAATATAAATCCATGGGTCTTAAGATTCTTACTTGTCAGGTATATTCCCAGGCGTTGAATATGGGGTGTTGATTCCATTTCGTTAGGCAAGGAGTAGGTCTTTTCTATTATATATTTGGCTTATGGAACGGTATCTGTGCTAATTTCAATCTCTGGTTTGATGCAGCACCCCAACTCACCTTTCACAATAAGCAAGCATAAGTTGGTTTTCTAAATTTGAGACCCTGTTCTGTTTTGTAATTCAGTTCATGTGTAGCCAAGTTTACGTTCCGTGTATTAGTGATATCTTATGAGGTTTCTTTTTCTGTGTGACTTATTTCTCGTAGGATCGTCGTACCTTAATGCACTCATTATGCCGCTACGGGCCAGATGACGTAGATCTCATGGCTGAGTGATATTCCATTGTACGTACGTACCACAACTTCTTTATCCATTTTTTGCTTTCTCGGATATTTAACTTGTACCGTAGACGAGGTTCTTGTAAACAGAGCCGTCCCAAACTTTGGGGTGGCTGTGTGTTTTTGATTTTAATTTCCCTAAGCTATAGGAACCTAAGTGGAAGTGCCATAGGCTGTGTTGCTTTGTTTCCTACGTGTTTCAGGAAACACCATACACTTCTCCAGAGTGGCTGTTGGCAATTTACATCCCGCCCATCAGCATAACAAGGCTCCCTGTTCTCCATGACCTGTCCTGCCTTTCTGGATTTTACACTTTTTACAGATGGCCCTTCTGACCGGGGGGCAGTGAGACTTCATTGTAGTGCAGATTTCCTTGACACGCTTGCTTGGTTGACCAAAAAGGGCGTATGCGTTTTTTCCTGAATATATTCAGGAAAAAACGCATACGCCCTTTTTGGCCAAATGCATCATTGTCGACATTCGGCCTCTTTTCCTATGCTTTAAGTGCAATTCCAGTCTACCTCCTGAAATCGTTTTCCTGAAATTCTGCCCCGCTTTCAAGTCCACTTCGAAGACTTACTTCAATACAGTTTTGGACGATAGTTATCATTCATAACTCTGCAGGTTAGTGAGTTACAGTGCACCTGAGCTCCTTTCTTCAACTCGCTTTCCTGTGAGCTGGCCGCAAAACTGCTGGATTGCTTTAGGCCCTAATCTGGTTCCAGCAGGGCATGCTGAGCCTTTGGTTAATTCCTCTTCCTGGTGGGAAATGAGCGTTCCATTTGCCTGTGCAGACACCTACAGCTAGTCTCTCATTGGTTCTCCCTATTCCTGTTCATCTTGCGCAGAAATTGCAAACTGTGCCAAACAGGAGGTTAAAGGCACTGACTCTCCAAGTGGGGAGAGTGTTAGTAAAGCGTCTGGAACGGTGCACCCCAGTACCAGGGGTCGAAACCTGAGATGCATTTGAAAACGTTTCCCAATCACACGGTGGACCATACTCTGGGTTTCCCATGCATGTTTTAGCTGAAGGAAGAAAACCTTAAACCTTTAGAGTTGGGACCCATGGAATGGCTACCATGCAGTATGACTTCAAAGGGTCTGCGTTTGCTCACCGAACCTCACCAATGCTATCAGCCCGAAGTGTCCAGCCTTATGTCTCACCCAGCTCTGGGTGTAGATGTGGTAAATCCAGGTTGCATCACAAGCCCTGAATGAATTATTTAAGAATTGCTCTCTATTTCACTGTCATTGTGTTTTGTTTGTGAAATTTATTTTGATAATGGGATTTATCGGATTTTCACTGCTGCGTTTAGGCCACTGTACACACGCTTGATTTCCTTATGGAGACATATAAATCCATGGGTCTTAAGATTCTTACTTGTCAGGTATATTCCCAGGTGTTGAATATGGGGTGTTGAGTCCATTTCGTTGAGCCAGGAGTAGGTCTTGTCTATTATATATTTGGCTTATGGAAAGGTATCTGTGCTAATTTCAATCTCTGGTTTGATGCAGCACCCCAACTCACCTTTCCCCATAAGCAAGCATAAGTTGGTTTTCTAAATTTGAGACCCTGTTCTGTTTTGTAATTCAGTTCATGTGTAGCCAAGTTTACGTTCCGTGTATTAGTGATATCTTATGATGTTTCTTTTTCTGTGTGACTTATTTCTCGTAGAATCGTCGTACCTTAATGCACTCATTATGCCGCTATGGGCCAGATGACGTAGATCTCATGGCTGAGTGATATTCCATTGTACGTACGTACCACAACTTCTTTATCCATTTTTTGCTTTCTCGGATATTTAACATGTACCGTAGACGAGGTTCTTGTAAACAGAGCCGTCCCAAACTTTGGGGTGGCTGTGTGTTTTTGATTTTAATTTCCCTAAGGTATAGGACCCTAAGTGGAAGTGCCATAGGCTGTGTTGCTTTGTTTCCTACGTGTTTCAGGAAACACCATACACTTCTCCAGAGTGGCTGTTGGCATTTTACATCCTGCCCATCAGCATAACAAGGCTCCCTGTTCTCCATGACCTGTCCTGCCTTTCTGGATTTTACACTTGTTTCAGATGGCCGTTTGGACCGGGGGGCAGTGAGACTTCATTGTAGTGCGGATTTCCTTTACAAGCGTGCTTGGTTGGCCAAAAAGTGCGTATGCGTTTTTTCCTGAATATATTCAGGTAAAAACGCATACGCCCTTTTTGGCCCAGTGCATCATTGTCGACATTCTGCCTCTTTTCCTATGCTTTAAGTGCAATTCCAGTCTACCCCCTGAAATCGTTTTCCTGAAATTCTGCCCCGCTTTCAAGTCCTCTTAGAAGACTTACTTCAATACATTTTTGGACGATAGCTGTCATTCATAACTCTGCAGGATTGTGAACTACAGTGCACCTGAGCTCCTTTCTTCAACTCGCTTTCTTGTGAGATGCCCGCAAAACCGCAGGATTGCTTCAGGCCCTAATCTGTTTCCGGCAGGGCACGCTGAGCCTTTGGTTAATTCCTCTTCCTGGTGGGAAATGAGCGTTCCATTTGCCCGTGCAGACACCTACAGCTAGTCTCTCATTGGTTCTCCCTATTCCTGTTTATCTTGCGCAGAAATTGCAAACTGTGCCAAACAGGTGGTTAAAGGTACTGACTTTCCAAGTAGGGAGAGTGTTAGTAAAGTGTCTGGAACGGTGCACCCGAGTACCAGGGGATGAAACCTGAGATGCATTTGAAAACGTTTCCCAATCACACGGTGGAACATACTCCGGGTTTCCCATGCATGTTTTAGCTGAAGGGAGAATCCCTTAAACCTGTAGAGTTGGGACGCATGGAATGGGTACCATGCAGTATGACTTCAAAAGGTCTGCGTTTGCTCACCAAACATCACCAATGCTATCAGCCCGAAGTGGTCAGCCTTATGTCTCAACCAGCTCTGGGTGTAGATGTGGTAAATCCAGGTTGCATCACAAGCCCTGAATGAATTATTTAAGAATTGCTCTCTATTTCACTGTCATTGTGTTTTGTTTTTGAAATTTATTTTGTTAATGGGATTTATCGGATTTTCACTGCTGCGTTTAGGCCACTGTACACACGCTTGACTTCCTTATTTAGACATATAAATCCATGGGTCTTAAGATTCTTACTTGTCAGGTATATTCCCAGGCGTTGAATATGGGTTGTTGATTCCATTTCGTTGAGCAAGGAGTAGGTCTTTTCTATTATATATTTGGCTTATGGAACGGTATCTGTGCTAATTTCAATCTCTGGTTTGATGCAGCACCCCAAATCACCTTTCGCAATAAGCAAGCATAAGTTGGTTTTCTAAATTTGAGACCCTGTTCTGTTTTGTAATTCAGTTCATGTGTAGCCAAGTTTACGTTCCGTGTATTAGTGATATCTTATGATGTTTCTTTTTCTGTGTGACTTATTTCTCGTAGAATCGTCGTACCTTAATGCACTCATTATGCCGCTATGGGCCTGATGACGTAGATCTCATTGTTGAGTGATATTCCATTGTACGTACGTACCACAACTTCTTTATCCATATTTTGCTTTCTCGGATATTTAACTTGTACCGTAGACGAGGTTCTTGTAAACAGAGCCGTCCCAAACTTTGGGGTGGCTGTGTGTTTTTGATTTTAATTTCCCTAAGCTATAGGACCCTAAGTGGAAGTGCCATAGGCTGTGTTGCTTTGTTTCCTACGTGTTTCAGGAAACACCATACACTTCTCCAGAGTGGCTGTTGGCAATTTACATCCCGCCCATCAGCATAACAAGGCTCCCTCTTCTCCATGACCTGTCCTGCCTTTCTGGATTTTACACTTTTTTCAGATGGCCCTTCTGACCGGGGGGCAGTGAGACTTCATTGTAGTGCAGATTTCCTTGACACGCTTGCTTGGTTGACCAAAAAGGGCGTATGCGTTTTTTCCTGAATATATTCAGGAAAAAACGCATACGCCCTTTTTGGCCAAGTGCATCATTGTTGACATTCGGCCTCTTTTCCTATGTTTAATTGCAATTCCAGTCTACCCCCTGAAACCGTTTTCCTGAAATTCTGCCCCGCTTTCAAGTCCACTTCGAAGACTTACTTCAATACATTTTTGGACGATAGCTGTCATTCATAACTCTGCAGGTTTGTGAATTACAGTGCCCCTGAGCTCCTTTCTTCAACTCACTTTCTTGTGAGCTGGCCGCAAAACTGCTGGATTGCTTTAGGCCCTAATCTGGTTCCAGCAGGGCATGCTGAGCCTTTGGTTAATTCCTCTTCCTGGTGGGAAATCAGCGTTCCATTTGCCCGTGCAGACACCTACAGCTAGTCTCTCATTGGTTCTCCCTATTCCTGTACATCTTGCGCAGAAATTGCAAACTGTGCCAAACAGGAGGTTAAAGGCACTGACTCTCCAAGTGGGGAGAGTGTTAGTAAAGCGTCTGGAACGGTGCACCCCAGTACCAGGGGTCGAAACCTGAGATGCATTTGAAAACGTTTCCCAATCACACGGTGCACCATACTCTCGGTTTCCCATGCATGTTTTAGCTGAAGGAAGAATCCCTTAAACCTGGAGAGTTGGAACCCATGGAATGGCTACCATGCAGTATGACTTCAAAGGGTCTGCGTTTGCTCACCGAACCTCACCAATGCTATCAGCCCGAAGTGTCCAGCCTTATGTCTCACCCAGCTCTGGGTGTAGATGTGGTAAATCCAGGTTGCATCACAAGCCCTGAATGAATTATTTAAGAATTGCTCTCTATTTCACTGTCATTGTGTTTTGTTTGTGAAATTTATTTTGATAATTGTATTTATGGGATTTTCACTGCTGCATTAGGCCGCTGTACACACGCTTGACTTCCTTATGGAGACATATAAATCCATGGGTATTAAGATTCTTACTTGTCAGGTATATTCCCAGGCGTTGAATATGGGGTGTTGATTCCATTTCGTTGAGCAAGGATTAGGTCTTGTCTATTATATATTTGGCTTATGGAAGGTATCTGTGCTAATTTCAATCTCTGGTTTGATGCAGCACCCCAACTCACCTTTCCCCATAAGCAAGCATAAGTTGGTTTTCTAAATTTGAGACCCTGTTCTGTTTTGTAATTCAGTTCATGTGTAGCCAAGTTTACGTTCCGTGTATTAGTGATATCTTATGATGTTTCTTTTTCTGTGTGACTTATTTCTCGTAGAATCGTCGTACCTGAATCCACTGATTATGCCTCTACGGTCCAGATGACGTAGATCTCATTGTTCAGTGATATTCCATTGTACGTACGTACCACAAATTCTTTATCCATTTTTTGCTTTCTCGGATATTTAACTTGTACCGTAGACGAGGTTCTTGTAAACAGAGCCGTCCCAAACTTTGGGGTGGCTGTGTGTTTTTGATTTTAATTTCCCTAAGCTATAGGACCCTAAGTGGAAGTGCCATAGGCTGTGTTGCTTTGTTTCCTACGTGTTTCAGGAAACACCATACACTTCTCCAGAGTGGCTGTTGGCAATTTACATCCCGCCCATCAGCATAACAAGGCTCCCTGTTCTCCATGACCTGTCCTGCCTTTCTGGATTTTACACTTGTTTCAGATGGCCGTTTGGACCGGGGGGCAGTGAGACTTCATTGTAGTGCAGATTTCCTTTACAAGCTTGCTTGGTTGGCCAAAAAGTGCGTATGCGTTTTTTCCTGAATATATTCAAGTAAAAACGCATACGACCTTTTTGGCCCAGTGCATCATTGTCAACATTCTGCCTCTTTTCCTATGCTTTAAGTGCAATTCCAGTCTACACCCTGAAATCGTTTTCCTGAAATTCTGCCCCGCTTTAAAGTCCTCTTAGAAGACTTACTTCAATACATTTTTGGACGATAGCTGTCATTCATAACTCTGCAGGATTGTGAATTACAGTGCACCTGAGCTCCTTTCTTCAACTCGCTTTCTTGTGAGCTGGCCGCAAAACCGCAGGATTGCTTCAGGCCCTAATCTGGTTCCGGCAGGGCACGCTGAGCCTTTGGTTAATTCCTCTTCCTGGTGGGAAATGAGCGTTCCATTTGCCCGTGCAGGCACCTACAGCTAGTCTCTCATTGCTTCTCCCTATTCCTGTTCATCTTGCGCAGAAATTGCAAATGGTGCCAAACAGAGGGTTAAAGGCACTGACTTTCCAAGTGGGGAGAGTGTTAGTAAAGTGTCTGGAACGGTGCACCCGAGTACCAGGGGATGAAACCTGAGATGCATTTGAAAACGTTTCCCAATCACACGGTGGACCATACTCCGGGTTTCCCATGCATGTTTTAGCTGAAGGAAGAATCCCTTAAACCTGGAGAGTTAGGACCCATGGAATGGGTACCATGCAGTATGACTTCAAAAGGTCTGCGTTTGCTCACCAAACATCACCAATGCTATCAGCCCGAAGTGTTCAGCCTTATGTCTCAACCAGCTCTGGGTGTAGATGTGGTAAATCCAGGTTGCATCACAAGCCCTGAATGAATTATTTAAGAATTGCTCTCTATTTCACTGTCATTGTGTTTTGTTTGTGAAATTTATTTTGTTAATGGGATTTATCGGATTTTCACTGCTGCGTTTAGGCCACTGTACACACGCTTGACTTCCTTATTTAGAAATATAAATCCATGGGTCTTAAGATTCTTACTTGTCAGGTATATTTCCAGGCGTTGAATATGGGGTGTTGAGTCCATTTCGTTAGGCAAGGAGTAGGTCTTTTCTATTATATATTTGGCTTATGGAACGGTATCTGTGCTAATTTCAATCTCTGGTTTGATGCAGCACCCCAACTCACCTTTCGCAATAAGCAAGCATAAGTTGGTTTTCTAAATTTGAGACCCTGTTCTGTTTTGTAATTCAGTTCATGTGTAGCCAAGTTTACGTTCCGTGTATTAGTGATATCTTATGATGTTTCTTTTTCTCTGTGACTTATTTCTCGTAGAATCGTCGTACCTTAATGCACTCATTATGCCGCTACGGGCCAGATGACGTAGATCTCATGGCTGAGTGATATTCCATTGTACGTACGTACCACAACTTCTTTATCCATTTTTTGCTTTCTCGGATATTTAACTTGTACCGTAGACGAGGTTCTTGTAAACAGAGCCGTCCCAAACTTTGGGGTGGCTGTGTGTTTTTGATTTTAATTTCCCTAAGCTATAGGAACCTAAGTGGAAGTGCCATAGGCTGTGTTGCTTTGTTTCCTACGTGTTTCAGGAAACACCATACACTTCTCCAGAGTGGCTGTTGGCAATTTACATCCCGCCCATCAGCATAACAAGGCTCCCTGTTCTCCATGACCTGTCCTGCCTTTCTGGATTTTACACTTTTTACAGATGGCCCTTCTGACCGGGGGGCAGTGAGACTTCATTGTAGTGCAGATTTCCTTGACATGCTTGCTTGGTTGACCAAAAAGGGCGTATGCGTTTTTTCCTGAATATATTCAGGAAAAAACGCATACGCCCTTTTTGGCCAAATGCATCATTGTCGACATTCGGCCTCTTTTCCTATGCTTTAAGTGCAATTCCAGTCTACCTCCTGAAATCGTTTTCCTGAAATTCTGCCCCGCTTTCAAGTCCACTTCGAAGACTTACTTCAATACAATTTTGGACGATAGTTATCATTCATAACTCTGCAGGTTAGTGAGTTACAGTGCACCTGAGCTCCTTTCTTCAACTCGCTTTCCTGTGAGCTGGCCGCAAAACTGCTGGATTGCTTTAGGCCCTAATCTGGTTCCAGCAGGGCATGCTGAGCCTTTGGTTAATTCCTCTTCCTGGTGGGAAATGAGCGTTCCATTTGCCTGTGCAGACACCTACAGCTAGTCTCTCATTGGTTCTCCCTATTCCTGTTCATCTTGCGCAGAAATTGCAAACTGTGCCAAACAGGAGGTTAAAGGCACTGACTCTCCAAGTGGGGAGAGTGTTAGTAAAGCGTCTGGAACGGTGCACCCCAGTACCAGGGGTCGAAACCTGAGATGCATTTGAAAACGTTTCCCAATCACACGGTGGACCATACTCTGGGTTTCCCATGCATGTTTTAGCTGAAGGAAGAAAACCTTAAACCTTTAGAGTTGGGACCCATGGAATGGCTACCATGCAGTATGACTTCAAAGGGTCTGCGTTTGCTCACCGAACCTCACCAATGCTATCAGCCCGAAGTGTCCAGCCTTATGTCTCACCCAGCTCTGGGTGTAGATGTGGTAAATCCAGGTTGCATCACAAGCCCTGAATGAATTATTTAAGAATTGCTCTCTATTTCACTGTCATTGTGTTTTGTTTGTGAAATTTATTTTGATAATGGGATTTATCGGATTTTCACTGCTGCGTTTAGGCCACTGTACACACGCTTGATTTCCTTATGGAGACATATAAATCCATGGGTCTTAAGATTCTTACTTGTCAGGTATATTCCCAGGTGTTGAATATGGGGTGTTGAGTCCATTTCGTTGAGCCAGGAGTAGGTCTTGTCTATTATATATTTGGCTTATGGAAAGGTATCTGTGCTAATTTCAATCTCTGGTTTGATGCAGCACCCCAACTCACCTTTCCCCATAAGCAAGCATAAGTTGGTTTTCTAAATTTGAGACCCTGTTCTGTTTTGTAATTCAGTTCATGTGTAGCCAAGTTTACGTTCCGTGTATTAGTGATATCTTATGATGTTTCTTTTTCTGTGTGACTTATTTCTCGTAGAATCGTCGTACCTTAATGCACTCATTATGCCGCTATGGGCCAGATGACGTAGATCTCATGGCTGAGTGATATTCCATTGTACGTACGTACCACAACTTCTTTATCCATTTTTTGCTTTCTCGGATATTTAACATGTACCGTAGACGAGGTTCTTGTAAACAGAGCCGTCCCAAACTTTGGGGTGGCTGTGTGTTTTTGATTTTAATTTCCCTAAGGTATAGGACCCTAAGTGGAAGTGCCATAGGCTGTGTTGCTTTGTTTCCTACGTGTTTCAGGAAACACCATACACTTCTCCATAGTGGCTGTTGGCAATTTACATCCTGCCCATCAGCATAACAAGGCTCCCTGTTCTCCATGACCTGTCCTGCCTTTCTGGATTTTACACTTGTTTCAGATGGCCGTTTGGACCGGGGGGCAGTGAGACTTCATTGTAGTGCAGATTTCCTTTACAAGCGTGCTTGGTTGGCCAAAAAGTGCGTATGCGTTTTTTCCTGAATATATTCAGGTAAAAACGCATACGCCCTTTTTGGCCCAGTGCATCATTTTCGACATTCTGCCTCTTTTCCTATGCTTTAAGTGCAATTCCAGTCTACCTCCTGAAATCGTTTTCCTGAAATTCTGCCCCGCTTTCAAGTCCTCTTAGAAGACTTACTTCAATACATTTTTGGACGATAGCTGTCATTCTTAACTCTGCAGGTTTGTGAATTACAGTGCCCCTGAGCTCCTTTCTTCAACTCGCTTTCTTGTGAGATGGCCGCAAAACCGCAGGATTGCTTCAGGCCCTAATCTGGTTCCGGCAGGGCACGCTGAGCCTTTGGTTAATTCCTCTTCCTGGTGGGAAATGAGCGTTCCATTTGCCCGTGCAGACACCTACAGCTAGTCTCTCATTGGTTCTCCCTATTCCTGTTCATCTTGCGCAGAAATTGCAAACTGTGCCAAACAGGTGGTTAAATGTACTGACTTTCCAAGTGGGGAGAGTGTTAGTAAAGTGTCTGGAACGGTGCACCCGAGTACCAGGGGATGAAACCTGAGATGCATTTGAAAACGTTTCCCAATCACACGGTGGAACATACTCCGGGTTTCCCATGCATGTTTTAGCTGAAGGAAGAATCCCTTAAACCTGGAGAGTTGGGACCCATGGAATGGGTACCATGCAGTATGACTTCAAAAGGTCTGCGTTTGCTCACCAAACATCACCAATGCTATCAGCCCGAAGTGTTCAGCCTTATGTCTCAACCAGCTCTGGGTGTAGATGTGGTAAATCCAGGTTGCATCACAAGCCCTGAATGAATTATTTAAGAATTGCTCTCTATTTCACTGTCATTGTGTTTTGTTTGTGAAATTTATTTTGTTAATGGGATTTATCGGATTTTCACTGCCGCGTTTAGGCCACTGTACACACGCTTGACTTCCTTATTTAGAAATATAAATCCATGGGTCTTAAGATTCTTACTTGTCAGGTATATTCCCAGGCGTTGAATATGGGGTGTTGATTCCATTTCGTTGAGCAAGGAGTAGGTCTTTTCTATTATATATTTGGCTTATGGAACGGTATCTGTGCTAATTTCAATCTCTGGTTTGATGCAGCACCCCAACTCACCTTTCGCTATAAGCAAGCATAAGTTGGTTTTCTAAATTTGAGACCCTGTTCTGTTTTGTAATTCAGTTCATGTGTAGCCAAGTTTACGTTCCGTGTATTAGTGATATCTTATGATGTTTCTTTTTCTGTGTGACTTATTTCTCGTAGAATCGTCGTACCTTAATGCACTCATTATGCCGCTACGGGCCAGATGACGTAGATCTCATGGCTGAGTGATATTCCATTGTACGTACGTACCACAACTTCTTTATCCATTTTTTGCTTTCTCGGATATTTAACTTGTACCGTAGACGAGGTTCTTGTAAACAGAGCCGTCCCAAACTTTGGGGTGGCTGTGTGTTTTTGATTTTAATTTCCCTAAGCTATAGGACCCTAAGTGGAAGTGCCATAGGCTGTGTTGCTTTGTTTCCTACGTGTTTCAGGAAACACCATACACTTCTCCAGAGTGGCTGTTGGCAATTTACATCCCGCCCATCAGCATAACAAGGCTCCCTGTTCTCCATGACCTGTCTTGCCTTTCTGGATTTTACACTTTTTTCAGATGGCCCTTCTGACCGGGGGGCAGTGAGACTTCATTGTAGTGCAGATTTCCTTGACACGCTTGCTTGGTTGACCAAAAAGGGCGTATGCGTTTTTTCCTGAATATATTCAGGAAAAAACGCATACGCCCTTTTTGGCCAAATGCATCATTGTCGACATTCGGCCTCTTTTCCTATGCTTTAAGTGCAATTCCAGTCTACCTCCTGAAATCGTTTTCCTGAAATTCTGCCCTGCTTTCAAGTCCATCGAAGACTTACTTCAATACAGTTTTGGACGATAGTTATCATTCATAACTCTGCAGGTTAGTGAGTTACAGTGCCCCTGAGCTCCTTTCTTCAACTCGCTTTCCTGTGAGCTGGCCGCAAAACTGCTGGATTGCTTTAGGCCCTAATCTGGTTCCAGCAGGGCATGCTGAGCCTTTGGTTAATTCCTCTTCCTGGTGGGAAATGAGCGTTCCATTTGCCTGTGCAGACACCTACAGCTAGTCTCTCATTGGTTCTCCCTATTCCTGTTCATCTTGCGCAGAAATTGCAAACTGTGCCAAACAGGAGGTTAAAGGCACTGACTCTCCAAGAGGGGAGAGTGTTAGTAAAGCGTCTGGAATGGTGCACCCCAGTACCAGGGGTCGAAACCTGAGATGCATTTGAAAACGTTTCCCAATCACATGGTGGACCATACTCTGGGTTTCCAATGCATGTTTTAGCTGAAGGAAGAATCCCTTAAACCTTTAGAGTTGGGACCCATGGAATGGCTACCATGCAGTATGACTTCAAAGGGTCTGCGTTTGCTCACCGAACCTCACCAATGCTATCAGCCCGAAGTGTCCAGCCTTATGTCTCACCCAGCTCTGGGTGTAGATGTGGTAAATCCAGGTTGCATCACAAGCCCTGAATGAATTATTTAAGAATTGCTCTCTATTTCACTGTCATTGTGTTTTGTTTGTGAAATTTATTTTGATAATGGGATTTATCGGATTTTCACTGCTGCGTTTAGGCCACTGTACACACGCTTGATTTCCTTATGGAGACATATAAATCCATGGGTCTTAAGATTCTTACTTGTCAGGTATATTCCCAGGTGTTGAATATGGGGTGTTGAGTCCATTTCGTTGAGCAAGGAGTAGGTCTTGTCTATTATATATTTGGCTTTTGGAATGGTATCTGTGCTAATTTCAATCTCTGGTTTGATGCAGCACCCCAACTCACCTTTCCCCATAAGCAAGCATAAGTTGGTTTTCTAAATTTGAGACCCTGTTCTGTTTTGTAATTCAGTTCATGTGTAGCCAAGTTTACGTTCCGTGTATTAGTGATATCTTATGATGTTTCTTTTTCTGTGTGACTTATTTCTCGTAGAATCGTCGTACCTTAATGCACTCATTATGCCGCTATGGGCCAGATGACGTAGATCTCATGGCTGAGTGATATTCCATTGTACGTACGTACCACAACTTCTTTATCCATTTTTTGCTTTCTCGGATATTTAACATGTACCGTAGACGAGGTTCTTGTAAACAGAGCCGTCCCAAACTTTGGGGTGGCTGTGTGTTTTTGATTTTAATTTCCCTAAGGTATAGGACCCTAAGTGGAAGTGCCATAGGCTGTGTTGCTTTGTTTCCTACGTGTTTCAGGAAACACCATACACTTCTCCAGAGTGGCTGTTGGCAATTTACATCCTGCCCATCAGCATAACAAGGCTCCCTGTTCTCCATGACCTGTCCTGCCTTTCTGGATTTTACACTTGTTTCAGATGGCCGTTTGGACCGGGGGGCAGTGAGACTTCATTGTAGTGCAGATTTCCTTTACAAGCTTGCTTGGTTGGCCAAAAAGTGCGTATGCGTTTTTTCCTGAATATATTCAGGTAAAAACGCATACGCCTTTTTGGCCCAGTGCATCATTGTCGACATTCTGCCTCTTTTCCTATGCTTTAAGTGCAATTCCAGTCTACCCCCTGAAATCGTTTTCCTGAAATTCTGCCCCGCTTTCAAGTCCTCTTAGAAGACTTACTTCAATACATTTTTGGACGATAGCTGTGATTCATAACTCTGCAGGATTGTGAATTACAGTGCACCTGAGCTCCTTTCTTCAACTCGCTTTCTTGTGAGCTGGCCGCAAAACCGCAGGATTGCTTCAGGCCCTAATCTGGTTCCGGCAGGGCACGCTGAGCCTTTGGTTAATTCCTCTTCCTGGTGGGAAATGAGCGTTCCATTTGCCCGTGCAGACACCTACAGCTAGTCTCTCATTGCTTCTCCCTATTCCTGTTCATCTTGCGCAGAATTTGCAAACTGTGCCAAACAGAGGGTTAAAGGCACTGACTTTCCAAGTGGGGAGAGTGTTAGTAAAGTGTCTGGAATGGTGCACCCGAGTACCAGGGGATGAAACCTGAGATGCATTTGAAAACGTTTCCCAATCACACGGTGGAACATACTCCGGGTTTCCCATGCATGTTTTAGCTGAAGGAAGAATCCCTTAAACCTGTAGAGTTGGGACCCATGGAATGGGTACCATGCAGTATGACTTCAAAAGGTCTGCGTTTGCTCACCAAACATCACCAATGCTATCAGCCCGAAGTGTTTAGCCTTATGTCTCAACCAGCTCTGGGTGTAGATGTGGTAAATCCAGGTTGCATCACAAGCCCTGAATGAATTATTTAAGAATTGCTCTCTATTTCACTGTCATTGTGTTTTGTTTTTGAAATTTATTTGTTAATGGGATTTATCGGATTTTCACTGCTGCGTTTAGGCCACTGTACACACGCTTGACTTCCTTATTTAGACATATAAATCCATGGGTCTTAAGATTCTTACTTGTCAGGTATATTCCCAGGCGTTGAATATGGGTTGTTGATTCCATTTCGTTGAGCAAGGAGTAGGTTTTTCTATTATATATTTGGCTTATGGAACGGTATCTGTGCTAATTTCAATCTCTGGTTTGATGCAGCACCCCAAATCACCTTTCGCAATAAGCAAGCATAAGTTGGTTTTCTAAATTTGAGACCCTGTTCTGTTTTGTAATTCAGTTCATGTGTAGCCAAGTTTACGTTCCGTGTATTCGTGATACCTTGTGATGTTTCTTTTTCTGTGTGACATATTTCTCGTAGAATTGTCGTACCTTAATGCACTCATTATGCCGCTACGGGCCTGATGACGTAGATCTCATTGTTGAGTGATATTCCATTGTACGTACGTACCACAACTTCTTTATCCATTTTTTGCTTTCTCGGATATTTAACTTGTACCGTAGACGAGGTTCTTGTAAACAGAGCCGTCCCAAACTTTGGGGTGGCTGTGTGTTTTTGATTTTAATTTCCCTAAGCTATAGGACCCTAAGTGGAAGTGCCATAGGCTGTGTTGCTTTGTTTCCTACGTGTTTCAGGAAACACCATACACTTCTCCAGAGTGGCTGTTGGCAATTTACATCCCGCCCATCAGCATAACAAGGCTCCCTGTTCTCCATGACCTGTCCTGCCTTTCTGGATTTTACACTTTTTTCAGATGGCCCTTCTGACCGGGGGGCAGTGAGACTTCATTGTAGTGCAGGTTTCCTTGACACGCTTGCTTGGTTGACCAAAAAGGGCGTATGCGTTTTTTCCTGAATATATTCAGGAAAAAACGCATACGCCCTTTTTGGCCAAGTGCATCATTGTCGACATTCGGCCTCTTTTCCTATGCTTTAAGTGCAATTCCAGTCTACCCCCTGAAACCTTTTTCCTGAAATTCTGCCCCGCTTTCAAGTCCACTTCGAAGACTTACTTCAATACATTTTTGGACGATAGCTGTCATTCATAACTCTGCAGGTTTGTGAATTACAGTGCCCCTGAGCTCCTTTCTTCAACTCGCTTTCTTGTGAGCTGGCCGCAAAACTGCTGGATTGCTTTAGGCCCTAATCTGGTTCCAGCAGGGCATGCTGAGCCTTTGGTTAATTCCTCTTCCTGGTGGGAAATCAGCGTTCCATTTGCCCGTGCAGACACCTACAGCTAGTCTCTCATTGGTTCTCCCTATTCCTGTACATCTTGCGCAGAAATTGCAAACTGTGCCAAACAGGAGGTTAAAGGCACTGACTCTCCAAGTGGGGAGAGTGTTAGTAAAGCGTCTGGAACGGTGCACCCCAGTACCAGGGGTCGAAACCTGAGATGCATTTGAAAACGTTTCCGAATCACACGGTGGACCATACTCTCCGTTTCCCATGCATGTTTTAGCTGAAGGAAGAATCCCTTAAACCTGGAGAGTTGGAACCCATGGAATGGCTACCATGCAGTATGACTTCAAAGGGTCTGCGTTTGCTCACCGAACCTCACCAATGCTATCAGCCCGAAGTGTCCAGCCTTATGTCTCACCCAGCTCTGGGTGTAGATGTGGTAAATCCAGGTTGCATCACAAGCCCTGAATGAATTATTTAAGAATTGCTCTCTATTTCACTGTCATTGTGTTTTGTTTGTGAAATTTATTTTGATAATGGTATTTATCGGATTTTCACTGCTGCGTTAGGCCGCTGTACACACGCTTGACTTCCTTATGGAGACATATAAATCCATGGGTATTAAGATTCTTACTTGTCAGGTATATTCCCAGGCGTTGAATATGGGTTGTTGAGTCCATTTCGTTGAGCAAGGAGTAGGTCTTTTCTATTATATATTTGGCTTATGGAAGGTATCTGTGCTAATTTCAATCTCTGGTTTGATGCAGCACCCCAACTCACCTTTCCCCATAAGCAAGCATAAGTTGGTTTTCTAAATTTGAGACCCTGTTCTGTTTTGTAATTCAGTTCATGTGTAGCCAAGTTTACGTTCCGTGTATTAGTGATATCTTATGATGTTTCTTTTTCTGTGTGACTTATTTCTCGTAGAATCGTCGTACCTGAATCCACTGATTATGCCTCTACGGGCCAGATGACGTAGATCTCATTGTTGAGTGATATTCCATTGTACGTACGTACCACAACTTCTTTATCCATTTTTTGCTTTCTCGGATATTTAACTTGTACCGTAGACGAGGTTCTTGTAAACAGAGCCGTCCCAAACTTTGGGGTGGCTGTGTGTTTTTGATTTTAATTTCCCTAAGCTATAGGACCCTAAGTGGAAGTGCCATAGGCTGTGTTGCTTTGTTTCCTACGTGTTTCAGGAAACACCATACACTTCTCCAGAGTGGCTGTTGGCAATTTACATCCCGCCCATCAGCATAACAAGGCTCCCTGTTCTCCATGACCTGTCCTGCCTTTCTGGATTTTACACTTGTTTCAGATGGCCGTTTGGACCGGGGGGCAGTGAGACTTCATTGTAGTGCAGATTTCCTTTACAAGCTTGCTTGGTTGGGCAAAAAGTGCGTATGCGTTTTTTCCTGAATATATTCAAGTAAAAACGCATACGCCCTTTTCGGCCCAGTGCATCATTGTCAACATTCTGCCTCTTTTCCTATGCTTTAAGTGCAATTCCAGTCTACCCCCTGAAATCGTTTTCCTGAAATTCTGCCCCGCTTTAAAGTCCTCTTAGAAGACTTACTTCAATACATTTCTGGACGATAGCTGTCATTCATAACTCTGCAGGATTGTGAATTACAGTGCACCTGAGCTCCTTTCTTCAACTCGCTTTCTTGTGAGCTGGCCGCAAAACCGCAGGATTGCTTCAGGCCCTAATCTGGTTCCGGCAGGGCACGCTGAGCCTTTGGTTAATTCCTCTTCCTGGTGGGAAATGAGCGTTCCATTTGCCCGTGCAGACACCTACAGCTAGTCTCTCATTGCTTCTCCCTATTCCTGTTCATCTTGCGCAGAAATTGCAAACTGTGCCAAACAGAGGGTTAAAGGCACTGACTTTCCAAGTGGGGAGAGTGTTAGTAAAGTGTCTGGAATGGTGCACACGAGTACCAGGGGATGAAACCTGAGATGCATTTGAAAACGTTTCCCAATCACACGGTGGAACATACTCCGGGTTTCCCATGCATGTTTTAGCTGAAGGAAGAATCCCTTAAACCTGGAGAGTTGGGACCCATGGAATGGGTACCATGCAGTATGACTTCAAAAGGTCTGCGTTTGCTCACCAAACATCACCAATGCTATCAGCCCGAAGTGTTCAGCCTTATGTCTCAACCAGCTCTGGGTGTAGATGTGGTAAATCCAGGTTGCATCACAAGCCCTGAATGAATTATTTAAGAATTGCTCTCTATTTCACTGTCATTGTGTTTTGTTTGTGAAATTTATTTTGTTAATGGGATTTATCGGATTTTCACTGCTGCGTTTAGGCCACTGTACACACGCTTGACATCCTTATTTAGAAATATAAATCCATGGGTCTTAAGATTCTTACTTGTCAGGTATATTCCCAGGCGTTGAATATGTGGTGTTGATTCCATTTCGTTGAGCAAGGAGTAGGTCTTTTCTATTATATATTTGGCTTATGGAACGGTATCTGTGCTAATTTCAATCTCTGGTTTGATGCAGCACCCCAACTCACCTTTCGCAATAAGCAAGCATAAGTTGGTTTTCTAAATTTGAGACCCTGTTCTGTTTTGTAATTCAGTTCATGTGTAGCCAAGTTTACGTTCCGTGTATTAGTGATATCTTATGATGTTTCTTTTTCTGTGTGACTTATTTCTCGTAGAATCGTCGTACCTTAATGCACTCATTATGCTGCTACGGGCCAGATGACGTAGATCTCATGGCTGAGTGATATTCCATTGTACGTACGTACCACAACTTCTTTATCCATTTTTTGCTTTCTCGGATATTTGACTTGTACCGTAGACGAGGTTCTTGTAAACAGAGCCGTCCCAAATTTTGGGGTGGCTGTGTGTTTTTGATTTTAATTTCCCTAAACTATAGGACCCTAAGTGGAAGTGCCATAGGCTGTGTTGCTTTGTTTCCTACGTGTTTCAGGAAACACCATACACTTCTCCAGAGTGGCTGTTGGCAATTTACATCCCGCCCATCAGCATAACAAGGCTCCCTGTTCTCCATGACCTGTCTTGCCTTTCTGGATTTTACACTTTTTTCAGATGGCCCGTCTGACCGGGGGGCAGTGAGACTTCATTGTAGTGCAGATTTCCTTGACACGCTTGCTTGGTTGACCAAAAAGGGCGTATGCGTTTTTTCCTGAATATATTCAGGAAAAAACGCATACGCCCTTTTTGGCCAAATGCATCATTGTCGACATTCGGCCTCTTTTCCTATGCTTTAAGTGCAATTCCAGTCTACCTCCTGAAATCGTTTTCCTGAAATTCTGCCCCGCTTTCAAGTCCACTTCGCAGACTTACTTCAATACAGTTTTGGACGATAGTTATCATTCATAACTCTGCAGGTTTGTGAGTTACAGTGCCCCTGAGCTCCTTTCTTCAACTCGCTTTCTTGTGAGCTGGCCGCAAAACTGCTGGAGTGCTTTAGACCCTAATCTGGTTCCAGCAGGGCATGCTGATCCTTTGGTTAATTCCTCTTCCTGGTGGGAAATCAGCGTTCCCTTTGCCCGTGCAGACACATACAGCTAGTCTCTCATTGGTTCTCCCTATTGCTGTTCATCTTGCGCAGAAATTGCAAACTGTGCCAAACAGGAGGTTAAAGGCACTGACTCTCCAAGTGGGGAGAGTGTTAGTAAAGCGTCTGGAACGGTGCACCCCAGTACCAGGGGTCGAAACCTGAGATGCATTTGAAAACGTTTCCCAATCACACGGTGGACCATACTCCGGGTTTCCCATGCATGTTTTAGCTGAAGGAAGAATCCCTTAAACCTGGAGAGTTGGGACCCATGGAATGGCTACCATGCAGTATGACTTCAAAGGGTCTGCGTTTGCTCACCGAACCTCACCAATGCTATCAGCCCGAAGTGTCCAGCCTTATGTCTCACCCAGCTCTGGGTGTAGATGTGGTAAATCCAGGTTGCATCACAAGCCCTGAATGAATTATTTAAGAATTGCTCTCTATTTCACTGTCATTGTGTTGTTTTTTTTTTAAACATCTTTATTGGGGTATAATTGCTTTACAATGTTGTGTTAGTTTCTGCTTTATAACAAAGTGAATCAGTTATACATATACATATGTTCCCATATGTCTTCCCTCTTGCGTCTCCCTCCCTCCCACTCTCCCTATCCCACCCCTCCAGGCTGTCACAAAGTACCAAGCTAATATCCCTGTGCCTTGCGGCTGCTTCCCACTAGCTATCTACCTTACTACGTTTGTTAGTGTGTATATGTCCATGACTCTCTCTCGCCCTGTCAAAGCTCACCCCTCCCCCTCCCCATATCCTCAAGTCCGTTCTCCAGTAGGTCTGCGTCTTTATTCCTGTCTTACCCCTAGGTTCTTCATGACATTTTTTTTCCCCTTAAATTCCATATATATGTGTTAGCATACGGTATTTGTCTTTTTCTTTCTGACTTACTTCACTCTGTATGACAGACTCTAGGTCTATCCATCTCATTACAAATAGCTCAATTTCATTTCTTTATAAGGCTGAGTAATATTCCATTGTATATATGTGCCACATTTTCTTTATCCATTCATCCGATGATGGGCGCTTAGGTTGTTTCCATCTCCGGGCTATTGTAAATAGAGCTGCAATGAACATTTTGGTACATGACTCTGTTTGAATTTTGGTTTTCCCAGGGTATATGCCCAGTAGTGGGATTGCTGGGTCATATGGTAATTCTATTTGTAGTTTTTTAAGGAACCTCCATACTGTTCTCCATAGTGGCTGAACCAATTCACATTCCCACCAGCAGTGCAAGAGTGTTCCCTTTTCTCCACACCCTCTCCAGCATTTATTGTTTCTAGATTTTTTGATGATGGCCATTCTGACTGGTGTGAGATGATATCTCATTGTAGTTTTGATTTGCATTTCTCTAATGATTAATGATGTTGAGCATTCTTTCATGTGTTTGTTGGCATTCTGTATATCTTCTTTGGAGAAATGTCTATTTAGGTCTTCTGCCCATTTTTGGATTGGGTTGTTTGTTTTTTTGTTATTGAGCTGCATGAGCTGCTTGTAAATTTTGGAGATTAATCCTTTGTCATTTGCTTCATTTGCATGTCATTGTGTTTTGTTTGTGAAATTTATTTTGTTAATGGGATTTATCGGATTTTCACTGCTGCGTTTAGGCCACTGTACACACGCTTGACTTCCTTATGGAGACATATAAATCCATGGGTCTTAAGATTCTTACTTGTCAGGTATATTCCAAGGCGTTGAATATGGGGTGTTGAGTCCATTTCGTTGAGCAACAGTAGGTTTGTCTATTATATATTTGGCTTATGGAACGGTATCTGTGCTAATTTCAATCTCTGGTTTGATGCAGCACCCCAACTCACCTTTCCCCATAAGCAAGCATAAGTTGGTTTTCTAAATTTGAGACCCTGTTCTGTTTTGTAATTCAGTTCATGTGTAGCCAAGTTTATGTTCCGTGTATTAGTGATATCTTATGATGTTTCTTTTTCTGTGTGACTTATTTCTCGTAGACTCCTCGTACGTTAATCCACTCATTATGCCGCTACGGGCCTGATGACGTAGATCTCATTGCTGAGTGATATTCCATTGTACGTACGTACCACAACTTCTTTATCCATTTTTTGCTTTCTCGGATATTGAACTTGTACCGTAGACGAGGTTCTTGTAAACAGAGTCGTCCCAAATTTTGGGTGGCTGTGTGTTTTTGAATTTAATTTCCCTAAGCTATAGGACCCTAAGTGGAAGTGCCATAGGCTGTGTTGCTTTGTTTCCTACGTGTTTCAGGAAACACCATACACTTCTCCAGAGTGGCTGTTGGCAATTTACATCCCGCCCATCAGCATAACAAGGCTCCCTGTTCTCCCTGACCTGTCCTGCCTTTCTGGATTTTACACTTGTTTCAGATGGCCCTTTTGACCGGGGGGCAGTGAGACTTCAATGTAGTGCAGATTTCCTTTACACGCTTGCTTGGTTGGCCAAAAAGGGCGTATGCGTTTTTTCCTGAATATATTCAGGAAAAAACGCATACGCCCTTTTTGGCCAAGTGCATCATTGTGGACATTCTGCCTCATTTCCTATGCTTTAAGTGCAATTCCAGTCTACCCCCTGAAATCGTTTTCCTGAAATTCTGCCCCGCTTTCAAGTCCTCTTCGAAGACTTACTTCAATACATTTTTGGACGATAGCTGTCATTCATAACTCTGCAGGTTTGTTAATTACAGTGCCCCTGAGCTCCTTTCTTTAACTCGCTTTCTTGTGAGCTGACCGCAACACCGCAGGTTTGCTTCAGGCCCTAATCTGGTTTCGGCAGGGCACGCTGAGCCTTTGGTTAATTCCTCTTCCTGGTGGGAAATGAGCGTTCCATTTGCCCGTGCAGACACCTACAGCTAGTCTCTCATTGGTTCTCCCTATTCCTGTTCATCTTGCGCAGAAATTGCAAACTGTGCCAAACAGGAGGTTAAAGGCACTGACTCTCCAAGTGGGGAGAGTGTTAGTAAAGCGTCTGGAACGGTGAACCCGAGTACCAGGGTACGAAACCTGAGATGCATTTGGAAACGTTTCCCAATCACACGGTCGACCATACTCTGGGTTTCCCATGCATGTTTTAGCTGAAGGAAGAATCCCTTAAACCTGGAGAGTTGGGAACCATGGAATGGGTACCATGCAGTATGACTTCAAAGGGTCTGCGTTTGCTCACAGAACTTCACCAATGCTATCAGCCCGAAGTGTCCAGCATTATGTCTCACCCAGCTCTGGGTGTAGATGTGGTAACTCCAGGTTGCATCACAAGCCCTGAATGAATTATTTAAGAATTGCTCTCTATTTCACTGTCATTGTGTTTTGTTTGTGAAATTTATTTTGATAATGGGATTTATCGGATTTTCACTGCTGCGTTTAGACCCCTGTACACACGCTTGATTTCCTTATGGAGACATATAAATCCATGGGTCTTAAGATTCTTACTTCTCGGGTATATTCCCAGGCGTTGAATATGGGGTGTTGAGTCCATTTCGTTGAGCAAATTTTAGGTTTGTCTATTATATATTTGGCTTATGGAACGGTATCTGTGCTAATTTCAATCTCTGGTTTGATGCAGCACCCCAACTCAACTTTCCCCATAAGCAAGCATAAGTTGGTTATCTAAATTTGAGACCCTGTTCTGTTTTGGAATTCAGTTCATGTGTAGCCAAGTTTACGTTCCGTGTATTAGTGATATCTTATTTTATTTTTGTTTCTGTGTGACTTATTTCTCGTAGAATCGTCGTACCTGAATCCACTCATTATGCCGCTATGGGCCTGATGACCTAGATTTCATTGCTGAGTGATATTCCATTGTATGTACGTACCACAATTTCTTTATCCATTTTTTGCTTTCTCGGATATTTAACTTGTACCGTAGACGAGGTTCTTGTAAAAAGAGCCGTCCCAAACTTTGGGGTGGCTGTGTGTTTTTGATTTTAATTTCCCTTAGCTATAGGACCCTAAGTGGAAGTGCCATAGGCTGTGTTGCTTTGTTTCCTACGTGTTTCAGGAAACACCATACACTTCTCCAGAGTGGCTATTGGCAATTTACATCCCGCCCATCAGCATAACAAGGCTCCCTGTTCTGCATGACCTGTCTTGCATTTCTGTGTTTTACACATTTTTCAGATGGCCCTTTTGACCAGGGGGCAGTGAGACTTCATTGTAGTGCAGATTTCCTTTACACGCTTGCTTGGTTGTCCAAAAAGGGCGTATGCGTTTTTTCCTGAATATATTCAGGAAAAAACGCATACGCCCTTTTTGGCCAAGTGCATCATTGTGGACATTCTGCCTCTTTTCCTATGCTTTAAGTGCAATTCCAGTCTACCCCATGAAATCGTTTTCCTGAAATTCTGCCCCGCTTTCAAGTCCTCTTCGAAGACTTACTTCAATACATTTTTGGACGATAGCGGTCATTCTTAACTCTGCAGGTTTGTGAATTACAGTGCCCCTGAGCTCCTTTCTTCAACTCGCTTTCTTGTGAGCTGGCCGCAAAACTGCTGGATTGCTTTAGGCCCTAATCTGGTTCCGGCAGGGCACGCTGAGCCTTTGGTTAATTCCACTTCCTGGTGGGAAATGAGCGTTCCATTTGCCCGTGCAGACACCTACAGCTAGTCTCTCATTGGTTCTCCCTATTCCTGTTCATCTTGCGCAGAAATTGCAAACTGTGCCAAACAGGAGGTTAAAGGCACTGACTCTCCAAGTGGGGAGAGTGTTAGTAAAGCGCCTGGAACGGTGAACCCGAGTACCAGGGGGCGAAACCTGAGATGCATTTGAAAACGTTTCCCAATCACAAGGTGGACCATACTCTGGGTTTCCCATGCATGTTTTAGCTGAAGTAAGAATCCCTTAAACCTGGAGAGTTGGGACCCATGAAATGGGTACCATGCAGTATGACTTCAAAGGGTCTGCGTTTGCTCACCGTACCTCACCAATGCTATCAGCCCGACGTGTCTAGCCTTATGTCTCACCCAGCTCTGGGTGTAGATGTGGTAAATCCAGGTTGCATCACAAGCCCTGAATGAATTATTTAAGAATTGCTCTCTATTTCACTGTCATTGTGTTTTCTTTTTGAAATTTATTTTGATAATTGTATTTTTCGGATTTTCACTGCTGCGTTTAGGCCGCTGTACACACGCTTGATTTCCTTATGGAGACATATAAATCCATGGGTCTTAAGATTCTTACTTGTCAGGTATATTCCCAGGCGTTGAATATGGGGTGTTGAGTCCATTTCGTTGAGCAAGGAGTAGGTCTTGTCTATTATATATTTGGCTTATGGAACGGTATCTGTGCTAATTTCAATCTCTGGTTTGATGCAGCACCCCAACTCACCTTTCCCCATAAGCAAGCATAAGTTGGTTTTCTAAATTTGAGACCCTGTTCTGTTTTGTAATTCAGTTCATGTGTAGCCAAGTTTACGTTCCGTGTATTAGTGATATCTTATGATGTTTCTTTTTCTGTGTGACTTATTTCTCGTATAATCGTCGTACCTGAATGCACTCATTATGCCGCAACGGGCCTGATGACGTAGATCTCATTGCTGAGTGATATTCCATTGTACGTACGTACCACAACTTCTTTATCCATTTTTTGCTTTATCGGATATTTAACTTGTACCGTAGACGAGGTTCTTGTAAACAGAGCCGTCCCAAACTTTGGGGTGGCTGTGTGTTTTTGATTTTAATTTCCCTAAGCTATAGGACCATAAGTGGAAGTGCCATAGGCTGTGTTGCTTTGTTTCCTACGTGTTTCAGGAAACACCATACACTTCTCCAGAGTGGCTGTTGGGAATTTACATCCCGCCCATCAGCATAACAAGGCTCCCTGTTCTCCATGACCTGTCCTGCCTTTCTGGATTTTACACTTGTTTCAGATGGCCCTTTGGACTGTGGGGCAGTGAGACTTCATTGTAGTGCAGATTTCCTTTACACGCTTACTTGGTTGGCCAAAAATTGCGTATGTGTTTTTTCCTGAATATATTCAGGAAAAAACGCATACGCCCTTTTTGGCCAAGTTCATCATTGTCGACATTCTGCCTCTTTTCCTATGCTTTAAGTGCAATTCCAGTCTACCCCCTGAAATCGTTTTCCTGAAATTCTGCCCCGCTTTCAAGTCCTCTTCGAATACTTACTTCAATACATTTTTGGACGATAGCTGTCATTCATAACTCTGCAGGTTTGTGAATTACAGTGCCCCTGAGCTCCTTTCTTCAACTCGCTTTCATGTGAGCTGGCCGCAAAACCGCAGGATTTCTTCAGGCCCTAATCTGGTTCCGGCAGGGCACGATGAGCCTTTGGTTAATTCCTCTTCCTGGTGGGAAATGAGCGTTCCATTTGCCCGTGCAGACACCTACAGCTAGTCTCTCATTGGTTCTCCCTATTCCTGTTCATCTTGCGCAGAAATTGCAAACTGTGCCAAACAGGAGGTTAAAGGCACTGACTCTCCAAGTGGGGAGAGTGTTAGTAAAGCGTCTGGAACGGTGAACCCGAGTACCAGGGGGCGAAACCTGAGATGCATTTGAAAACGTTTCCCAATCACACGGTGGACCATACTCTGGGTTTCCCATGCATGTTTTAGCTGAAGGAAGAATCCCTTAAAACTGGAGAGTTGGGACCCATGGAATGCGTACCATGCAGTATGACTTCAAAGGGTCTGCGTTTGCTCACCGAACCTCACCAATGCTATCAGCCCGAAGTGTCCAGCCTTATATCTCACCCAGCTCTGGGTGTAGATGTGGTAAATCCAGGTTGCATCACAAGCCCTGAATGAATTATTTAAGAATTGCTCTCTATTTCACTGTCATTGTGTTTTGTTTGTGAAATTTATTTTGATAATGGGATTTATCGGATTTTCACTGCTGCGTTTAGGCCCCTATACACACGCTTGATTTCTTTATGGAGACATAGAAATCCATGGGCCTTAAGATTCTTACTTGTCAGGTATATTCCCAGCCGTTGAATATAGGGTGTTGAGTCCATTTCGTTGAGCAAGGAGTAGGTCTTGTCTATTATATATTTGGCTGATGGAACGGTATCTGTGCTCATTTCAATCTCTGGTTTTATGCAGCACCCCAACTCACCTTTCCCCGTAAACAAGCATAAGTTGGTTTTCTAAATTTGAGACCCTGTTCTGTTTTGTAATTCAGTTCATGTGTAGCCAAGTTTACCGTCCGTATATTAGAGATATCTTATGATGTTTCTTTTTCTGTGTGACTTATTTCTCCTAGTATCGTCGTACCTGAATCCACTCATTATACCGCTACGGGCCTGATGACGTAGATTTCATTCCTGAGTGATATTCCATTGTACATACGTACCACAACTTCTTTATCCATTTTTTGCTTTCTCGGATATTTAACTTGTACCGTAGACGAGGTTCTTGTAAACAGAGCCGTCCCAAACTTTGGGGTGGCTGTGTGTTTTTGATTTTAATTTCCCTAAGCTATAGGACCCTAAGTGGAAGTGCCATAGGCTGTGTTGCTTTGTTTCCTACGTGTTTCAGGAAACACCATACACTTCTCCAGAGTGGCTGTTGGCAATTTACATACTGCCCATCAGCATAACAAGGCTCCCGGTTCTCCATGACATGTCCTGCCTTTCTGGATTTTACACCTGTTTCAGATGGCCTTTTGGAACGGGGGGCAATGTGACTTCATGGTAGTGCAGATTTCCTTTACACGCTTGCTTGGTTGGCCAAAAAGGGCGTATGCGTTTTTTCCTGAATATATTCAGGAAACAACGCATACGCCCTTTTTGGCCAAGTGCATCATTGTGGACATTCTGCCTCTTTTCCTATGCTTTAAGTGCAATTCCAGTCTACCCCCTGAAATCGTTTTCCTGAAATTCTGCCCCGCTTTCAAGTCCTCTTCGAAGACTTACTTCAATACATTTTTGGACGATAGCTGTCATTTATAACTCTGCAGTTTTGTGAATTACAGTGCCCCTGAGCTCCTTTCTTCAACTCGCTTTCTTGTGAGCTGGCCGCAAACCCACATGATTGCTTCAGGCCCTAATCTGGTTCTGGCACGGCATGCTGAGCCTTTGGTTAATTCCTCTTCCTGGTGGGAAATGAGCATTAAATTTGCTCGTGCAGACACCTACAGCTAGTCTCTGATTGGTTCTCACTATTCCTGTTCACCTTGCGCAGAATTTCCAAACTGTGCCAAACAGGAGGTTAAAGTCACTGACCCTCCAAGTGGAGAGAGTGTTAGTAAAGGGTCTGGAATGGTGAACCCGTGTAAAAGGGGACAAAAACTGAGATGCATTTGAAAACGCTTCCCAGTCACACGGTGGACCTTACTTTGGGTTTCCCATGCATGTTTTAGCTGAAGGAAGAATCTCTTAAACCTGGAGAGTTGGGACCCATGGAATGGGTACCATGCAGTATGACTTCAAAGGATCTGCGTTTCTTCATCGTACCTCACCAGTGCTATCCGCCCGAAGTGTCCAACCTTATGTCTCACTCAGCTCTTGGTGCAGATGTGGTTAATCCAGGTTGCATCACAAGCTCTGAATGAATTATTTAAGAATAGCTCTCTATTTCACTGTCATTATGTTTTGTTTTTGTAATTCATTTTGATAATTGGATTTATCGGATTTTCTCTGCTGCGTTCATAAATCTATACACACGCTTGATTCTGTTACGGAGACATATAAATCCATGGGTTTGAAGATTCTTACTAGTCAGGTGTATTCCTAGGCGTTGAATATGGGGTGTTTAGTCCATTTCGTTGAGCAACTGGTAGGTCTTGACTATTACATATTTGGCTTATGGAAAGGTATCTGTGCTAATTTCTATCTCTGGTTTTATGCAGCACCCCAGCTCTCCTTTATCCTTAAGCAAGCATATGTTGGTTTTCTAAATTTGAGACCCCATTCTGTTTTGTAATTCAGTTCATTTGTAGCCACGTTTACATTCCATATATTAGTAATATCGTGTGTCTTTTTCTTTTTGAATTATGTGACTTCGAATGATCATACGTAACTCCTCTGTGGTTGTTACAACTGGCCATATTTCATTGATTTCCAGGCTGAGTAATATTCCACTCTACATAAGTGCCACATCTCTATCCAGTTTTTCCCTCCAGAGACTTATAAATTATATCCTAGTCGAGGATCTTTTAAACATAGAGGCGGTAAATATTGGGGTGCCTGTGTCCTCTCGATTTTTGTTTTTCCCAAGATATACGTCCATGAGTGCAAGTGCCCTGTGCTCTGTAGCTCATTTTTTAGGTGCTTTAGTAAACACAATACACTTCTCCAGAGTGACCGTTGGCAATATACATTTCCAGTATAAGCCTCAGAGGGCTCCCTTTTCTCCTTGCCCTGTCCTGCATTTGTGGTGTTTACACTTTATGAGGAAGGCTCTTCTGACTGATGCGAAGTGATATGTTTTGTAGTATTGCTTTCCAGTGCCCACCTGTTTGGTTGGCTAAAAAAGTGTATGCCCTTTTCTTGAATACATACAGAAAAAGACGCATACACCCTTTTTGGCCAATTGCAATGTTGGCAATGTTCAGCCCCTTTTCTTGTGCTTAATGGCGAGTCCTTTCTACCTCTTCCAATCCCTTTCCTGCCATTCTCCGTTGCTTACAAGTCCTTTCCTCTGACTTTCCTCAAGACATTTTTCAGTGATAGATATTTTCATCTCTGCAGTTTCGTGAATTTTAGTGTCCCTGAGTTCCATTTTTCAACTTGTCTTTATGGGAACTGGCCACAAAGCAGCGGAATTTCCTCAAGCCCTATTCTGTTTCCATGGGCAACCCTAGCCTTTGGTCAATTCGTCTTCCTGATTGGAAATAAGAGTGACATGTGCCTGTCCAAACACCTAGGACTTGTCTCTCATTGTTCCTCCTCCTTCTGCTTCATCCTCTGGACAAATTCCAAACTGTCTGCAACAGGATGTTGACAGTGCTGACATCTCCAAGTGGGGAGACTGTTCGTAAAGACGCTGGAGGGGTGAACCCGAGCACCAGGAGATGAGGAGATGAGATGCCTTTTCCAAACTCTTCCCGATCAGACGGTATACCATCCTCTGGGTGTGACAGGCATGTTTTAGCTGTAGGAAGGGTCCCATTCATGTGAGGAGAACACCAGGGCTTTTACAAAATCAGTGTCTCTCCACAACCCAAACTGGGGAATTTTTTAAGCTACGGCTACACATATGTTCATTAAGGGCCTTGGGAAGTAGGCAGAGTCCAAACTTTAGATGATTGAAGTCTTCAGGGTCAGAAGCACTGACCACCGGCTTCCCTTACGTTCCATTTTAACTGTCATGAATAGATGATGTCAATAAAAATATCTATTCTTTTTCAGATGATTTCCCCTTATAGGTTATTGTAAAATATTGAGTGTAGTTCCCTGTGCTATACAGTAGTTCCTTGTTGACGATCGATTTTATACATAGCAGTGTGTATGTGTTAATCCCAAACTGTTAATTTATCCCTCCTCCCACCTTTTCCCTTTGGTAATAATAAATTATAAGATTTTATACTTCTCAGAATTGGGGGAGCTGAAAGAGAGGTATCATTTTCAATGGAAAAGCATTTAAAACAAGATTGAAGCTTTAACCAAGATTATTAGATGTACATCCTTGGAAAGAAATCACTTCGTTTCTCTAATATTGACCTGACAAATAAGACAAACCTTTTCACTGAACTTGCTTCTAATAAAGTGATGGAAATATCAAATGGGAGTGTTAGAAACATCTTATTTTACCCGAGCCTTATACACTGTTCTATGTTAATTACAGTTTGGCTCAAACATCTGTTCATTGAAGTTACAATGTTCTCAATTTCTGTTACTGATCCTCCAGAGTGGACCCCAACAAGTGTCCCCCTGCCCAGTGTCATTGGAGACAACAGATTGAGACTGAGTTTGGTTCAGAAGCAAAGGAAACTTTATATTTTGATCAGAGAATGGAGAGGTGAGAGCATGTGCTAACCCGTGGGCTGTGGGCTGGGCTGCTGTGTAGAGATCCTGTCAGAGTCAGTGGGAGGGAGGGGGCGGAGCTCTCGAGGGCCCGGTTGGCTGCAGCTCAGGCTCTATATCGCAGAGTGTGCACTGTGTCCCAGGAGCTGAGGTGTCGACCCAGCCATTCCGCACTAGGAAGTCTGGTCTGAAGTGCCGGCTGTTGAACCTCTGTATGCGGGACCCTAGGAGCATGTGAAATTAGACAAAGCACAAAGGATAAAAAAGGTTAGACTTTATTTTATTGCCCAGATTCTATTTTTATCTCCCAGGGATTTTTAAGGGGCTTTGCCTGGGAAAAAGCCCTCTTCTGCCTTTTTTCCCCTTCCTCATTCTTAGAGTGCTGAGGGTGCAGACCGTTCTTCTGTAACTGCTGAGTGCTGAGTTAGGAGCCCTCATACCCGTGGGCGAGGGTCAGAACTTCTCCCCAGCAGCCTCCAGGTGACGTTGATTGTCCCCAGGCCTCCTGCCTCCCCGCTCGTCTGCCTGAGCACCAGTATTGGAAGCGTTATAGATTCTAATGACCTTTAAGGGTCCAGGAAGGAGATGTGCAGTGACGCTGTGAGGTCCAGTTTCACCCCGCCCTGCATTTGTTCGGCCACCTTAGGCTGACCGTTTCTGCCAGCCTAGATGCTCTGACCAGTAGTCTGCACTTTCTTCAATTAGGCCCCTGAATTAACGTAAAAAGAGCACCAGGTGTCAGGACCCTGCCTGCTCAACTCCCAGACAGCCCAGGGTCAGTGGTGATGAAGGACCATGATGGCCACTGAGTCAACAGCCTTTTGAAGTAAACAGGAGTCCAGCTGGTCTTATTGGCCACCATCATCACAGTGTCTGTAGGCTCTTCTATGGTGACAGCGTGATATACGTTTCCCCCGCCAAGATTATTAGGTCCGCTCTGGGTGCAGTAAGTCCTGCAAGCAGTAGTCTACTCTTTTGGGACACACTCTTGTTGTTTTATGAGAGAAACTCCAGGTCAAGTGATGGTCACATGAGTCGTCATGGTGCCCCTTTACCCCGGTTATCTCTCTGGAGGTTGGAGTTGGAGGGCCTCCTCACTCGAGGTCAGTGTGCCCACGGAGCAAACCCTGCAACTTCAGGGCATGGTTGGGGCTTAGGGTCACCACGTGGGGTCCTTTTCCCTTAGGAGGGAGTTGGCCTTTTGTGCTGCTGATTTCCAGGTTTTCAGATACCGCCAGTATCTTGGCCAGATGTGGCGGTGGGCCAAGCCCATTGGTGACCGTAGTTTATCCTACCGGGATGGCATTCTTGCATTGTTCCATTTCAAGTGGTCCCAGTTTTTGCACTAATACTCCAATAGCGATTCACCATTCACCAGGAATGTAAAGGTCAAAGGGTTTAGCTAAATTAGGGAGTTCCAGGGCAAGGGTCTGAATTGACTGCTCTTTCCATTCTTGAAAGGCCACTTCTGGATTCTATTCAAAAGGATCATCATCTTTTCCTTTCAGTGTTTCATATAGAGGCCCAGCTAGTAGACTGTAGTTAGGGATCCAGAAGCACCAACCCTGGCCTCCCCAGGAACCCCTAAGCTGTCTTCTAGTTTTAGAAATGGGTAAGGCTGTAAATTGTTTCTTCCCTTTCCTGAGATGGGCTTCTCCGACCTTCTGTGAGAATGAAGCCCAGGCAGGTCACCGTAGTCTGTGATATTTGAGCTTTTTATTTGACAACTTCTATCCTTTATTGGCTTGGTAGTTCAGAGGTCTCCTTAGTAGGGCTGGCGATCAGAATGTCGTCTGCATATTGAAGGAGTGTTTCCCTTTTCAGAGGTAGAACTTTTAGGTCTTTAACTGAGCTTTCCCCAAAGATGGTGTGGGAATTTTTGAACCCTTGGGGCAACACGGCCCAGAAGTATTGTTTTAGTTGTATGTTGAGTCCTGCCACTCACAAGCCAAAATTTCTTGTGACTCTGGGACTAATAGAATACAAAAGAAGGCATCATTGAAGACTAATACAGAATACCATGTCCCGGTGGTTGGTAGAATGACCAGCAGGGTGTAGGATTTAGGAACTACTGGAGGTATATCGTCGGTGGCTTCACTGACTGTCCTGGCATCCTTTACCAGGACTCCAGCAGCCCATGGGGCTCTCGAGGTCAGGCCAATCCCAGGATATGGAGCTCACCTGGGCAGGTACCCCACCCCCACCGCAGCCCACGGTGCTCTCCTGTTCAGACCCCTCCCAGGATATGGTGTTCCCTGGGCAAGTTCCCCTGCAGCCCATGGGGCTCTCATGGTCAGGCCCCTCCCAGGATACAGAGCTACCCTTGCAGTTACCCTGGCAGGGCTGGGCACACAGGTACCGTGCACATCGCCCTCATTGCAGAGCACTTCCAGCTCACCTGTCACTCAGATCTGACACAGAGCACCTCAGAGCAGGACTTGAACGAAGAAACAGCAGCTCCAACAGGTCTGTGACCCTGGGCATCACTCTGTGTGGCCTCCCTTCACCTGGTCTTCCAGAGACTTCCACCGCACCCGGGGCACCAGGCCTCTGTCTCCACCCACCACCCACCCCTCCTCTCCCTGACTCCTGGGTTCCTCTCATTAGGAGAGGGTTTTCTTGAAGTTGTCTCCCACTCATGGGCCAGATAATATAATTAGAAAACAAGCCAGAGCTGCAACCCCTTGTCTATCCTGACTCTCAGGAGCCCACACCTGTTCCTTGGACCTGGCCGATTCAGCAAGTTCCAGTTTCTGCAACTGTGAGCGCCAGAGGGGTGATTATTGGCTGGCCTGGGAAGCCTGACCGTGCCGGCCAGCCCTCCCCAGGTGTGCCTGTTTGAGATCAATATAAACACCGCTCCAGGCAGCAAGAGCCCCTGCAGCTGTGCCTGACGCCATTTTCTCTGCCCTGTCAGCAGCCTCGGGGCTGGACTGGTGGGAGGGAGTGAGAGGCCACGGCTTTGTGGGTGGCCCAGTGTGAGTGGGGCTCTGCTGGACTTTCTGCAGCAGTTACCAAGATGCCACCTGCTAAAGAAGAGGATGTGCCACCCATACCTGCCTCTGGAATTTCTCCCTGGGCAGAGGTGAGTGAGGAAGAAAGCAGTGGGGGCCCGGACAGCAGGGGTATCTCAGGCAGGGAAATGGAAAGCTTCCAGAAGAGTACCCAGGGCCAGGACCATCCTGGCTGGCCTGCAGGCACCAAATCGGCTGGCATGCTGTCGCTCATGTGGCTCCATGGCCCTTCCTCTAGGCTTTCAAGTCCTTGTACATATTCAGGTGTTTTACCTGGGAAGGGTGGGAACATTTCAGCAGCAGCTGGCCTGGGGCTCGGCCCACATTTACTCACAGATGCCTTGGCACGGTCCCCCAGCTTTGCAATGAGGACGCTTGTTGCGTGGGGCCTGCTGGCTGAATGGGAGATGATTCCCCACCACTGGCCAACTACAGAATTGTTTACAACTGGAGCAAGTGCCCTGATACGGTTTTCCTCTGTGTAACTGGTGGGTTCTGTTTTTTTTTTTCTTTTTTTCATTTTTGGTTCAAGGTAGATTTTATTCCTCTTTTTTGTATTTACAGATATAAGCATGGAAATAATTTATTCATATAAATACATGTATGTGAAGGGAAGAATATTTTTTCTGTTTTACTTTTTGTAATTTTGAATTTTATTTTATTTTTTTATACAGCAGGTTCTTTTTGGTTATCTATTTTATACATATAAATGTATACATGCCAATCCCAATCTCTCAATCCTCCCACCACCACCCCCCAACAGCTTTCCCCCCTTGGTGTCCATACGTTTGTTGTCTACATCTGTTGCTCTATTTCTGCCTTAAAAAACGGTTCATCTGTATAATTTTTCTAGGTTCCACATATATGCATTAATATACAAGATTTGTTTTTCTATTTCTGACTTACTTCACTCTGTATGACAGTCTCTAGATCCATCAACGTCTCTACAAATGACCCAATTTCATTCCTTTTTATGGCTTAGTAATATTCCATTTTATATTTGTACCACATCTTTATGCATTCGTCTGTCTGTGGGCATTTAGGTTGCTTCCATTACCTGGATATTGTAAATAGTGATGCAATGAACATTGAGGTGAATGTCTCTTTTTGATTTATGGTTTTGTCTGGGTATATGCCCAGTAGTGGGATTGCTGGATCATATGGTAATTCTATTCTTAGTTTTATAAGAAACTCCATAATGTTCTCCACAGTGACTGTATCAATTTACATTCCCAACAATAGTGGAAGAGGGTTCCTTATCTCCACACCCTTTCCAGCATTTGTTGTTTGTAGATTTTCTGATGATGCCCATTCTAACAGGTGTGAGGTGATACACCATGGATGAGTCTATTTCGTTGAGCAAAGAGTAGGTCTTGTCTATTACATATTTGGCTTATGGAATGGTATGTGTGCTAATTTCAAGCTCTGGTTTTATACAGCACCCCAACTCAACTTTCCCCTTAAGCAAGCATAAGTTTTTATCTAAATGTGAGACTGTTCGGTTTTGTAATTCAGTTTATGTGTAGCCAAGTTTACACTCCCTCTATTAGTGATATCTTATGATAATTATCTTTTTCTGTGTGACATATTTCTCTTAGAATCATCATACTTAAATCCACTCAATTTGCTGCTACAGGCCTGATGACATTGATTTCATTGCTGAGTGATATTCCATTGTACGTAAGTAGCACAACTCCTTTATCCATTTTTTTCTTTCTGGGATATTTAATTTGTACTGGACTCGAGGTTCTTGTAAACACAGCAGCCCTAAATTTTGTGTTGGCTGTGTCTTGTTGATTTTAATTTTCCTAAGCTATAGGGCCAAAAGTGGAAGTGCCCTAGTCTCCGTAGCTTTGTTTTTCAGATGTTTCAGGATACACCATAAACATCTCCAGAGTGTCTGTTGGCAATTTACATCCCGCCCATCAGCATAACAAGGCTCCCTGTTCTCCATGGCCTGTCCTGTGTTTCTGGTTTTTACACTTTTTTCAGATGGCCCTTTTGACGAATGGGAAATGAGACTTCATTGTAGTACGGATTTCCATTGCTCGAGTGCTTGGTTGGCCAAAAAGGGCATATGCGTTTTTTCCTGAATATATTCAGGAAAAAATGTATACGCACTGTTCGTCCAAGTGCATCACTGTCAAAGATCTGCCGCTTTTCACATGTTTTAAATGCAATTCCAATCTACCTCCTGAAATATGATTCCTCAATTCTGCCTCGTTTTCAAGTCCTCTTTGCAGACTTACTTCAATATATTTTTGCCAATAGCTGTCATTTATAACTCTGCAGGTTTGTGAATTACAGTGCCCGTGATTTCCTTTCTTAACTCGCTTCCTTGAAAGCTGGCCACAAAACCGCAGGTTTGCTTCAGGCCGTAATCAGGGTGTGGCACGGCACTCTGAGCCTTTGGTTAATTCCTCTTCCTGGTGGGAAATTAGAGTTAAATGTGCCCCTCCAGACACCTGCCTCACTCCCAGCCCCTTGGTGATGTGTGTCCTCTGGTTTGAGGCCACATGTGATGGGTTCCTCATCTTTTGATGATGTGGCCCCACTGGTGTGAGGACACTCCTGCCTGCTTCCCATCCCCTTGGTGATGTGGTCCCTCCGGCGAGAGTCTGATCCTGGTTGGGTTCCTCACACTTCTGTGAGGTGGGCCCTCTTCTCTGAGGTCACTCCTGCCTGGCTAGCACACCCCGCCTTGGCGAAGTCGGACCTCTGGTGGCAGTTGGAGCCTGCTGGGAGCCTCCTCCCCTCGGTGATGAGGCCCTCTGGCATCAGGCCCTAACTGCTGGGTTCCCACATTTTCTGATACGTCCTAAGTGGTGCGAGGGCACTCCTGCCAGGTTCCCATCCCCATGGGCATGTGGGCCTTCTGCTCTAAGGTCCCAACACCTGTGTTGTTCACCGTTTCATGATGTTGGCTCTCTGGTGTTAGTTCACTCAGGCCTAGATCCCATAGACTCTGTGCTCTGAGCCGCCTGCTGGGAGGTTCCTACTGCTGAATTCCTTACCTTTTCTATTCTTTGGGTTCTGTGTTTTCATGCTCCTCCTTCCTGACTCACTCCCAGCCCCTTTGTGATGTAGGTCCTCTGGTTTGAAGCCACATGTGCCGGTTTCCTCACCTTTATTGATGTGGCCCCACTGGTGTGAGGACACTCCTGCCTGGTTCCCATCCACTTGGTGATGGGGGCCCTCTGGTGAGAGCCTGATCCTGGCTGGATTCCTCACCCTTCTGTGAGGTAGACCCTCTGCTGTGAGGTCACTCCTGCCTGGCTGGCACACGTCACCTTGGCGATGTGGGCCCTCAGTTGGGAGTTGGTGCCTGCTGGGAGTCTCCTCCCCTCGGTAATGAGGGCCCTCTGGCGTCAGGCCCTAACTCATGGGCTCCCAAAATTTTCTGATGTGCGCCCTGTCGTGCGAGTACACTCCTGCCGGGGTCCCATGCCCATGGGGATGTTGGCTTTCTGCTCTGAGGTCCCAACGGCTGGGTTGCTCACAGTGTCAGAACGTGGGCCCTCTGCTGTGAGTTCACTCCGGCATGGATCCCATAGCCTCGGTGCTCTGGGCCACCTGCTTGGAGCTTCCAACTGTGGGGTTCCTCACCTTTTTATTCTATGGGCCCTCTGTTGTGAGTCTCCTCCTGCATGCCTCACTCCCAGCCCTTTCGTGATGTGTGTCCCCTTATTTGAGGCCACATGTGCTGTGTTCCTCACCTTTGGCTGATGTGGCCCCACTGGTGTGAGGACACTCCTGCCTGGTTTCCATCCCCTTGGTGATGTGGGCCCTCTGGTTAGAGTCTGATCCTGGTTGGGTTCCTCACACTTCTGTGAGGTGGGCCCTCTGTTGTGAGGTAACTCCTGCCTGGCTTGCTCCCATTGCCTTGGTGACGTCGGCCCTCTGGTGGCATTTGGAGCCTGCTGGTAGCCTCCTCTCCTCGGTGATGAGGGCCCTCTGGCGTCAGGCCCTAACTGCTGGGTTCCCACATTTTCTGATACGTGTTAAGTTGTGCGAGGACACTCCTGCGAGGTTCCTATCCCCATGGGGATGTGGGTCTTCTGCTCTGAGGTTCCACCGGCTGGGTTGCTCACAGTTTCATGATGTGGGCCCTCTGCTGTGAGTTCACTGTGGCCTGGATCCCATAGACTCCGTGCTCTGGGCCACCTGCTGGGAGGTTCAAACTGCTGGATTCCTCACATTTTTTATTCTGTGGGCCCTGTGTTGTTAGGCTACTCCTGCTTGCCTCACTCAGAGCACCTTGGAAATGTGGGTCCTCTGGTTTAGGCCACATGTGCTGGGTTCCTCACCTTTCTATAATGTGGCCACACTGGTGTGAGGACACTGCTGCCTTTTTCCGATCCCCTTGGTGATGTGGGCTCTCTGGTGAGAGTCTTATCCTGGCTGGTTTCCTCACCCTTCTGTGAGGTAGATCCTCTGCTGTGAGGTCACTCCTGCCTGGCTGGCACACATCACCTTGGCGACGTGGGCCCTCAGTTGGGAGTTGGTGCCTGCTGGGGGTCTCCACCCCTCGGTAATGAGGGCCCTCTGGCGTCAGACCCTAACTCCTGGGCTCCCAAAATTTTCTGATGTGCGCCCTGTGGTGCGACTACACTCCTGCCAGGTTCCCAACCCCATGGGAATGTGGGCCTTCTGCTCTGAGGTCCCAACGGTGGGTTGCTCAGTTTCATGATGAGGGTCCTCTGGTGTGAGTTCACTCCGCCCTGGATCCAATAGCCTCGCTGCTCCTGGCTGCCTGCGGGGAGGTTCCAACTGCGGGATTCCTCACCTTTTTTCTTCTATGGGCCCTCTGTTTTGAGACTCCTCCTGCCTGCCTGACTCCCAGCCCCTTGGTGATGTGTGTCCTCTGGTTTGAGGCTACGTGTGCTGGGTCCCTCACCTTTCGATTATGTGGCCCCACTGGTGTGAGGACACTCCTGCCTGGTTCCTATCCCCTTGGTGATGTGGGCCCTCTGGTGAGAGTCTGATCCTGGCTGGGTTCCTCACCCTTCTGTGAGGTGGACCCTCTGCTGTGAGGTCACTCCTGCCTGGCTGGCACACCCCACCTTGGCAACGTCGGACCTCTTGTGGCAGTTGGAGCCTGCTGGGAGCTTCCTCTCCTCGGTGATGAGGGCCCTCTGGCGTCAGGCCCTAACTTCTGGGCTCCCAAAATTCTCTAATGTGCGCCCTGTGGTGCGAGTACACTCCTGCCAGGTTCCCAACCACATGGGAATGTGGGCCTTCTGCTCTGAGGTCCCAACGGCTGGGTTGCTCACAGTTTCATGATGAGGGCCCTCTGTTTTGTGTTCAGTCAGGCCTGGATCCCATATCCTCGCTGCTCCTGGCCGCCTGCTGGGAGGTTCCAACTGCGGGATTCCTCACCTTTTTTATTCTATGGGCCCTCTGTTTTGAGGCTCCTCCTGCCTGCCTCACTCCCAGCCCCTTGGTGATGTGTGTCCTCTAGTTTGAGGCCACGTGTGCTGGGTCCATCACATTTCGGTGATGTGGCCCCACTGGTGTGAGGACACTCCTGCCTGGTTTCCATTCCCTTGGTGATGTGGGCCCTCTGGTGAGAGTCTGATCCTCTTTGGGTTCCTCACACTTTTGTGTGGTTGGCCCTCTGCTCTGAGGTCACTCCTGCCTGGCTGGCACACACCGCATTGGCGACGTCAGCCCTCTGGTAGCAGTTGGAGCTTGCTGGGAGCCTCCTCTCCTCAGTGATGAGGGCCCTCTGGCGTCTGGCCCTAACTGCTGGGCTCCCCACATTTTCTGATGTGTGCCCACTGGTGCGATGACACTCCTGCTTGGTTCCCTCCCCCATGGGGATGTGGGCCTTGTGCTCTGAGGTCACAACGGCTGGGTTGCTTACAGTATCACGATGAGGGCCCTCTGTTGTGAGTTCATCACTGCCTGGATCGATAGCCTCGGTGATCTGGGCCGCCTGCTGGGATGTTCCAACGCCTGGATTCCTCACCTTTTTTATACAATGGGCCATGTGTTGGGAGGTTAATCCTGCCTGCCTCGCTCCGAGACCCATGGTGATGGGGGTCCTCTGGTTTGAGGCCACATGTGCTGGGTACCTCAACTTTCGATGATGTGGTCCCACGGGTGTGAGGACACTCCTGCCTGGTGCCCAGCCCCTTGCTGTTGTGGGCACTCTGGTGAGGGTCTGATCCTTCCTGGGTTCCTTAGCCTTCTGTGAGGTGGGCCCTCTGATGTGAGGTCACTCCTGCATGGCTGGCTCACGTCGCCTTGGCGACGTGGGTCTTCTGTTGGCCACTGAAGCATACTGGGAGCCTCCTACCCTCTTTAATGAGGGCCCTGGAAAAAACGCATATGCCCTTTTTGACCAAGTGCAACATTGTCGACATTCTGACTCTTTTCCTATATTTTCAGAGGATTTCCCTTCTACCTCGTGAAATTGTAGTCCTGGAATTCTGCCCCACGTTCAAGTCCTCTTTGTAGCCTTACTTCAATATATTTTTGGATGATAGCTGTCATTTATAACTCTGCAGGTTTGTGAATTACAGTGCCCCTGAGCTCCTTTCTTCAACTCGCTTTCTTGTGAGCTGGCCGCAAAACCGCAGGATTGCTTCAGGCCCTAATCTGGTTCTGGCAGGGCACGCTGAGCCTTTGGCTATTTCCCCTTTCTTGTGGGAAACGAGCGTTCCATTTGCCCGTGCAGACACCTACAGCTAGTCTCTCATTGGTTCTCCCTATTCCTGTTCATCTTGCGCAGAAATTGCAAACTGTGCCAAACAGGAAGTTAAAGGCACTGACTCTCCATGTGGGGAGAGTGTTAGTAAAGCGTCTGGAATGGTGAACCCGAGAACCAGGGGACGAAATCTGAGATGGATTTGAAAACGTTTCCCAATCACACGGTGGACCATACTCTGGGTTTCCCATGCATGTTTTAGCTGAAGGAAGAATCCCTTAAACCTGGAGAGTTGGGACCATGGAATGGGTACCATGCAGTATGACTTCAAAGGGTCTGCGTTTGCTCACCGAACCTCACCAACGCTATCAGCCCAAAGTGTCCGGCCTTATGTCTCACCCAGCTCTGGGTGTAGATGTGGTAAATCCAGGTTGTAACACAAGCCCTGAATGAATTATTTAAGAATTGCTCTCTATTTCACTGTCATTGTGTTGTGTTTGTGAAATTTATTTTGATAATGGGATTTATCGGATTTTCACTGTTGTGTTTAGGAAGCTGTACACATGCTTGATTTCCTTATGGAGACATATAAATCCATGGGTTTTAAGATTCTTACTTGTCAGGTATATTCCCAGGCGTTGAATAAGGGGTGTTGAGTCCAATTCGTTGAGCAAGGAGTAGGTCTTGTGTATTATATATTTGGCTTATGGAATGGTATCTGTACTAATTTCAATCTCTGGTTTTATGCAGCACCCCAACTCACCTTTCCCCATAAGCAAGCATAAGTTGGTTTTCTAAATTTGAGGCCCTGTTCTGTTTTGTAATTCAGTTCATGTGTAGCCAAGTTTACGTTCCGTGTATCAGTGATATCTTATGATCTTTCTTTTTCTGTGTGATTATTTATCGTTGAATCATCGTACTTGAATCCATCCATTATGCCGCTAGGGGCCTGATGACACATATTTCATTGCTGAGTGATATTCCATTGTACGTGCGTACCACAACTTCTTTATCCATTTTTTGCTTTCTCTGATATTTAACTTGTACCGTAGACAAGGTTCTTGTAAACAGAGCCGTCCCAAACTTTGGGGTGGCTGTGTGTTTTTGATTTTAATTTCCCTAAGCTATAGGACCCTAAGTGGAAGTGCCAAAGGCTGTGTTGCTTTGTTTCCTACGTGTTTCAGGAAACACCATACACTTCTCCAGAGTGGCTGTTGGCAATTTATATCCCGCCCATCAGCATAACAAGGCTCCCTCTTCTCCATGACCTGTCCTGCTTTTCTGGATTTTACACTTTTTTCAGATGGCCCTTTTGACAGGGGGGCAGTGAGACTTCATTGCAGTGCAGATTTCCTTGACACGCTTGCTTGGTTGGCCAAAAAGGGTGTATGCGTTTTTTCCTGAATATATTCAGGAAAAAGCGCATACGCCCTTTTTGGCCAAGTGCATCATTGTGGACATTCTGCCTCTTTTCCTATGCTTTAAGTGCAATTCCAGTCCACTCCCTGAAATCGTTTTCCTGAAATTCTGCCCCGCTTTCAAGTCCTCTTCGAAGACTTACTTCAATACATTTTTGGACGATAGCTGTAATTCATAACTCTGCAGGTTTGTGAATTACAGTGCCCCTGAGCTCCTTTCTTCAACTCGCTTTCTTGTGAGCTGGCCGCAAAACCGCAGGATTGCTTCAGGCCCTAATCTGGTTCCGGCAGGGCACGCTGAGCCTATGGTGAATCCGTCTTCCTGGTGGGAAATGAGCGTTCCATTTGCCCGTGCAGACCCCTACAGCTAGTCTCTCATTGGTTCTCCCTATTCCTGTTCATCTTGCGCAGAAATTGCAAACTGTGCCAAACAGGAGGTTAAAGGCACAGACTCTCCTTGTGGGGAGAGTGTTAGTAAAGCGTCTGGAACGGTGAGCCCGTGTACCAGGGGACGAAACCTGAGATGCATTTGAAAACGTTTCCCAATCACACGGTGGACCATACTCTGGGTTTCCCATGCATGTTTTAGCTGAAGGAAGAATCCCTTAAACCTGGAGAGTTGGGACCCATGGAATGGCTACCATGCAGCATGACTTCAAAGGGTCTGTGTTTGCTCACCAAACCTCACCAATGCTATCAGCCCGAAGTGTCCAGCCTTATATCTCACCCAGCTCTGGGTGTAGATGTGGTAAATCCAGGTTGCCTCACAAGCCCTGAATGAATTATTTAAGAATTGCTCTCTATTTCACTGTCATTGTGTTGTGTTTGTGAAATTTATTTTGATAATGGGATTTATCGGATTTTCACTGCTGCGTTAGGCCACTGTACACACGCTTGACTTCCTTATGGAGACATATAAATCCATGGGTATTAAGATTATTACTTGTCAGGTATATTCCCAGGCGTTGAATATGGGGTGTTGAGTCCATTTCGTTGAGCAAGGATTAGGTCTTGTCTATTATATATTTGGCTTATGGAAGGTATCTGTGCTAACTTCAATCTCTGGTTTGATGCAGCACCCCAACTCACCTTTCCCCATAAGCAAGCATAAGTTGGTTTTCTAAATTTGAGACCCTGTTCTGTTTTGTAATTCAGTTCATGTGTAGCCAAGTTTACGTTCCGTGTATTAGTGATATCTTATGATGTTTCTTTTTCTGTGTGACTTATTTCTCGTAGAATCGTCGTACCTGAATCCACTCATTATGCCGCTATGGGCCTGATGACGTAGATCTCATTGCTGAGTGATATTCCATTGTACGTACGTACCACAACTTCCTTATCCATTTTTTGCTTTCTTGGATATTTAACTTGTACCGTAGACGAGGTTCTTGTAAACAGAGCCGTCCCAAACTTTGGTGTGGCTGTGTGTTTTTGAATTTAATTTCCTTAAGCTATAGGACCATAAGTGGAAGTGCCATAGGCTGTGTTGCTTTGTTTACTACGTGTTTCAGGAAACACCATACACTTCTCCAGAGTGGCTGTTGGCAATTTAAATCCCGCCCATCAGCATAACAAGACTGCCTGTTCTCCATGAGCTGTCCTGCCTTTCTGGCTTTTACACTTTTTTCAGATGGCCCTTTAGTCCGGGGGGCAGTGAGACTACATTGTAGTGCAGATTTCCTTTACACGCTTGCTTGGTTGGCCAAAAGGGCGTATGCGTTTTTTCCTGAATATATTCAGGAAAAAACGCATACGCCCTTTTTGGCCAAGTGCATCATTGTCGACATTCTGCCTCTTTTCCTATGCTTTAAGTGCAATTCCAGTCTACCCCCTGAAATCGTTTTCCTGAAATTCTGCCCCGCTTTCAAGTCCTCTTCGAAGACTTACTTCAATATATTTTTGGACGACAGCTGTCATTCATAACTCTGCAGGTGTGTGAATTACAGTGCCCCTGAGCTCCTTTCTTCAACTCGCTTTCTTGTGAGCTGGCCGCAAAACCGCAGGATTGATTCAGGCCCTAATCTTTTTCCGGCAGGGCATGCTGAGCCTTTGGTTAATTCCTCTTCCTGGTGGGAAATGAGCGTTCCATTTGCCCGTGCAGACACCTACAGCTAGTCTCTCATTGGTTGTCCGTATTCCTGTTCATCGTGCGCAGAAATTGCAAACTGTGCCAAACAGGAGGTTAAAGGCACTGTCTCTCCAAGTGGGGAGAGTGTTATTAAAGCGTCTGGAATGGTGAACCCGAGTACCAGGGTACGAAACCTGAGATGCATTTGAAAACCTTTCCCAATCACACGGTGGACCATACTCTGGGTTTCCCATGCATGTTTTAGCTGAAGGAAGAATCCCTTAAACCTGGAGAGTTGGGACCCATGGAATGGCTACCATGCAGCATGACTTCAAAGGGTCTGTGTTTGCTCACCAAACCTCACCAATGCTATCAGCCCGAAGTGTCCAGCCTTATATCTCACCCAGCTCTGGGTGTAGATGTGGTAAATCCAGGTTGCCTCACAAGCCCTGAATGAATTATTTAAGAATTGCTCTCTATTTCACTGTCATTGTGTTGTGTTTGTGAAATTTATTTTGATAATGGGATTTATCGGATTTTCACTGCTGCGTTAGGCCACTGTACACACGCTTGACTTCCTTATGGAGACATATAAATCCATGGGTATTAAGATTATTACTTGTCAGGTATATTCCCAGGCGTTGAATATGGGGTGTTGAGTCCATTTCGTTGAGCAAGGATTAGGTCTTGTCTATTATATATTTGGCTTATGGAAGGTATCTGTGCTAACTTCAATCTCTGGTTTGATGCAGCACCCCAACTCACCTTTCCCCATAAGCAAGCATAAGTTGGTTTTCTAAATTTGAGACCCTGTTCTGTTTTGTAATTCAGTTCATGTGTAGCCAAGTTTACGTTCCGTGTATTAGTGATATCTTATGATGTTTCTTTTTCTGTGTGACTTATTTCTCGTAGAATCGTCGTACCTGAATCCACTCATTATGCCGCTATGGGCCTGATGACGTAGATCTCATTGCTGAGTGATATTCCATTGTACGTACGTACCACAACTTCCTTATCCATTTTTTGCTTTCTTGGATATTTAACTTGTACCGTAGACGAGGTTCTTGTAAACAGAGCCGTCCCAAACTTTGGTGTGGCTGTGTGTTTTTGAATTTAATTTCCTTAAGCTATAGGACCATAAGTGGAAGTGCCATAGGCTGTGTTGCTTTGTTTACTACGTGTTTCAGGAAACACCATACACTTCTCCAGAGTGGCTGTTGGCAATTTAAATCCCGCCCATCAGCATAACAAGACTGCCTGTTCTCCATGAGCTGTCCTGCCTTTCTGGCTTTTACACTTTTTTCAGATGGCCCTTTAGTCCGGGGGGCAGTGAGACTACATTGTAGTGCAGATTTCCTTTACACGCTTGCTTGGTTGGCCAAAAGGGCGTATGCGTTTTTTCCTGAATATATTCAGGAAAAAACGCATACGCCCTTTTTGGCCAAGTGCATCATTGTCGACATTCTGCCTCTTTTCCTATGCTTTAAGTGCAATTCCAGTCTACCCCCTGAAATCGTTTTCCTGAAATTCTGCCCCGCTTTCAAGTCCTCTTCGAAGACTTACTTCAATATATTTTTGGACGACAGCTGTCATTCATAACTCTGCAGGTGTGTGAATTACAGTGCCCCTGAGCTCCTTTCTTCAACTCGCTTTCTTGTGAGCTGGCCGCAAAACCGCAGGATTGATTCAGGCCCTAATCTTGTTCCGGCAGGGCATGCTGAGCCTTTGGTTAATTCCTCTTCCTGGTGGGAAATGAGCGTTCCATTTGCCCGTGCAGACACCTACAGCTAGTCTCTCATTGGTTGTCCGTATTCCTGTTCATCGTGCGCAGAAATTGCAAACTGTGCCAAACAGGAGGTTAAAGGCACTGTCTCTCCAAGTGGGGAGAGTGTTATTAAAGCGTCTGGAATGGTGAACCCGAGTACCAGGGTACGAAACCTGAGATGCATTTGAAAACCTTTCCCAATCACACGGTGGACCATACTCTGGGTTTCCCATGCATGTTTTAGCTGAAGGAAGAATCCCTTAAACCTGGAGAGTTGGGACCCATGGAATGGGTACCATGCAGTATGACTTCAAAGGGTCTGTGTTTGCTCACCGAACCTCACCAATGATATCAGCCCGAAGTGTCCAGCCTTATGTCTCACCCAGCTCTGGATGTAGATGTGTTAAATCCAGGTTGCATCACAAGCCCTGAATGAATTATTTAAGAATTGCTCTCTATTTCACTGTCATTGTGTTGTGTTTGTGAAATTTATTTTGATAATGGGATTTATCGGATTTTCACTGCTGCGTTTAGGCCGCTGTACACACGCTTGATTTCCTTATGGAGACATATAAATCCATGGGTCTTAAGATTCTTACTTGTCAGGTATATTCCCAGGCGTTGAATATGTGGTGTTGAGTCCATTTCGTTGAGCAAGGAGTAGGTCTTGTCTATTATATATTTGGCTTATGGAACGGTATCTGTGCTAATTTCAATCTCTGGTTTGATGCAGCACCCCAACTCACCTTTCCCCATAAGCAAGCATAAGTTGGTTTTCTAAATTTGAGACCCTGTTCTGTTTTGTAATTCAGTTCATGTGTAGCCAAGTTTACGTTCCGTGTATTAGTGATATCTTACGATGTTTCTTTTTTTGTGTGACTTATTTCTCGTAGAATCGTCATACCTGAATCCACTCATTATGCCGATACAGGCCTGATGACGTAGATCTCATTGCTGAGTGATATTCCATTGTAAGTACGTACCACAACTTCTTTATCCATTTTTTGCTTTCTCGGATATTTAACTTGTACCGTAGACGAGGTTCTTGTAAACAGAGCCGTCCCAAACTTTGGGGTGGCTGTGTGTTTTTGATTTTAATTTCCCTAAGCTATAGGACCCTAAGTGGAAGTGCCATAGGCTGTGTTGCTTTGTTTCCTACGTGTTTCAGGAAACACCATACACTTCTCCAGAGTGGCTGTTGGCAATTTACATCCCGCCCATCAGCATAACAAGGCTCCCTGTTCTCCATGACCTCTCCTGCCTTTCTGGATTTTACACTTTTTTCAGATGGCCCTTTTGACCGGGGGCAGTGAGACTTCATTGTAGTGCAGATTTCCTTGACACGCTTGCTTGCTTGTCCAAAAAGTGCGAATGCGTTTTTTCCTGAATATATTCAGGAAAAAACGCATACGCCCTTTTTGGCCAAGTGCATCACTGTCGACATTCTGCCTCTTTTCCTATCCTTTAAGTGCAATTCCAGTCTACTCCCTGAAATCGTTTTCCTGAAATTCTGCCCCGCTTTCAAGTCCTCTTAGAAGACTTACTTCAATACGTTTTTGGACGATAGCTGTCATTCATAACTCTGCAGGATTTTGAATTACAGTGCCCCTGAGCTCCTTTCTTCAACTCGCTTTCTTGTGAGCTGGTCGCAAAACCGCAGGATTGCTTCAGGCCCTAATCTGGTTCCGGCAGGGCACGCTGAGCCTTTGGTTAATTCCTCTTCCTGGTGGGAAATGAGCGTTCCATTTGCCCGTGCAGACACCTACAACTAGTCTCTCATTGCTTCTCCCTATTCCTGTTCATCTTGCGCAGAAATTGCAAACTGAGCCAAACAGAAGGTTAAAGGCACTGACTTTCCAAGTGGGGAGAGTGTCAGTAAAGTGTCTGGAATGGTGCACCCGAGTACCATGGGACATAACCTGAAATCCATTTGAAAACGTTTCCCAATCACACGGTGGACCATACTCTGGGTTTCCCATGCATGTTTTAGCTGAAGGAAGAATCCCTTAAACCTGGAGAGTTGGGACCCATGGAATGGCTACCATGCAGTATGACTTCAAAGGATCTGTGTTTGCTCAACCAGCCTCACCAATGCTATCAGCCCGAAGTGTCCAGCATTATGTCTCACCCAGCTCTGGGTGTAGATGAGGTAAATCCAGGTTGCATCACAAGCCCTGAATGAATTATTTAAGAATTGCTCTCTATTTCACTGTCATTGTGTTGTGTTTGTGAAATTTATTTTGTTAATGGGATTTATCGGATTTCCACTGCTGCGTTTAGGCCGCTGTACACACGCTTGATTTCCTTATGGAGACATATAAATCCATGGGTCTTAAGATTCTTACTTGTCAGGTATATTCCCAGGCATTGAATATGTGGTGTTGAGTCCATTTCGTTGAGCAAGGAGTAAGTCTTCTCTATTATATATTTGGCTTATGGAACGGTATAGGTGCTAATTTCAATCTCTGGTTTGATGCAGCACCCCAACTCACCTTTCCCCATAAGCAAGAATAAGTTGGTTTTCTAAATTTGAGACCCTGTTCTGTTTTGTAATTCAGTTCATGTGTAGCCAAGTTTACGTTCCGTGTATTAGTGATATCTTATGATGTTTCTATTTCTGTGTGAATTATTTGTCGTAGACTCGTCGTACGTGAATCCACTCATTATGCCGCTACGGGCCTGATGACGTAGATCTTATTGCTGAGTGATATTCCATTGTACGTGCGTACCACAACATCTTTATCCATTTTTTGCTCTGTCGGATATTTAACTTGTACTGTAGACGAGGTTCTTGTAAACAGAGCCGTCCCAAATTTTGGGGTGGCTGTGTGTTTTTGATTTTAATTTCCCTAAGCTATAGGACCATAAGTGGAATTGCCATAGGCTGTGTTGCTTTGTTTCCTACGTGTTTCAGGAAACACCATACACTTCTCCAGAGTGGCTGTTGGCAATTTACATCCCGCCCATCAGCATAACAATGCTCCCTGTTCTCCATGACCTGTCCTGCCTTTCTGGATTTTACACTAGTTTTAGATGGCCCTTTTGACCGTGGGGCAGTGAGACTTCATTGTAGTGCAGATTTCCTTTACACGCTTGCTTGGTTGGCCAAAAAGTGCGTATGCGTTTTTTCCTGAATATATTCAGGAAAAAACGCATAAGCCCTTTTTGGCCAAGTGCATCAATGTTGACATTCTGCCTCTATTCCTATGCTTTAAGTGTAATTCCAGTCTGCCCCCTGAAATCGTTTTCCTGAAATTCTGCCCCGCTTTCAAGTCCTCTTCGACGACTTACTTCAATATATTTTTGGACGATAGCTGTCATTCATAACTCTGCAGGTTTATGAATTACAGTGCCCCTGTGCTCCTTTCTTCAACTCGCTTTCTTGTGAGCTGGCCGCAAAACCGCAGGATTGCTTCAGGCCTTCTTCTGGTTCCGGCAGGGCACGCTGAGCCTTTGGTTAATTCCTCTTCCTGGTGGGAAATGAGCGTTCCATTTGCCCGTGCAGACACCTACAGCTAGTCTCTCATTGGTTCTCCCTATTCCTGTTCATCTTGCGCAGAAAGTGCAAACTGTGCCAAACAGGAGGTTAAAGGCACTGACTCTCCAAGTGTGGAGAGTGTTAGTAAAGCGTCTGGAATGGTGAACCCGTGTACCAGGGGACGAAACCTGAGATGCATTTGAAAACGTTTCCCAATCACACGGTGGACCATACTCTGGGTTTCCCATGCATGTTTTAGCTGAAAGAAGAATCCCTTAAACCTGGAGAGTTGGGACCCATGGAATGGCTACCATGCAGCATGACTTCAAAGGGTCTGCGTTTGCTCACCGAACCTCACCAATGCTATCAGCCCGAAGTGTCCAGCCTTATATCTCACCCAGCTCTGGGTGTAGATGTGGTAAATCCAGGTTGCATCACAAGCCCTGAATGAATTATTTAAGAATTGCTCTCTATTTCACTGTCATAGTGTTTTGTTTTTGAAATTTATTTTGATAATGGGATTTATCGGATTTTCACTGCTGCGTTTAGGCCGCTGTACACACGCTTGATTTCCTTATGGAGACATATAAATCCATGGGTCTTAACATTCTTACTTGTCAGGTATATTCCCAGGCGTTGAATATGGGGTCTTGATTCCATTTCGTTGAGCAAGGAGTAGGTCTTGTCTATTATATATTTGGCTTATGGAACGGTATCTGTGCTAATTTCAATCTCTGGTTTTATGCAGCCCCCCAACTCACCTTTCCCCATAAGCAAGCATAAGTTGGTTTTCTAAATTTGAGACCCTGTTATGTTTTGTAATTCAGTTCATGTGTAGCCAAGTTTACCTTCCGTGTATTAGTGATATCTTATGATGTTTCTTTTTCTGTGTGACTTATTTCTCGTAGAATCGTCGTACCTGAATCCACTCATTATGCCGCTACGGGCCTGATGACGTAGATTTCATTGCTGAGTGTTATTCCTTTGTACGTACGTACCACAACTTCTTTATCCATTTTTTGCTTTCTCGGATATTGAACTTGTACCGTAGACGAGGTTCTTGTAAACAGAGCCGTCCCAAATTTTGGGGTGCCTGTGTGTTTTTGATTTTAATTTCCCTAAGCTATAGGACCCTAAGTGGAAGTGCCATAGGCTGTGTTGCTTTGTTTCCTACGTGTTTCAGGAAACACCATACACTTCTCCAGAGTGGCTGTTGGCAATTTACATCCCGCCCATCAGCATAACAAGGCTCCCTCTTCTCCATGACCTGTCCTGCCTTTCTGGATTTTACACTTTTTTCAGATGGCCCTTTTGACAGTGGGGCAGTCAGACTTCATTGCAGTGCAGATTTCCTTGACACACTTGCTTGGTTGGCCAAAAAGGGCGTATGCGTTTTTTCCTGAATATATTCAGGAAAAAGCGCATACGCCCTTTTTGGCCAAGTGCATCATTGTGGACATTCTGCCTCTTTTCCTATGCTTTAAGTGCAATTCCAGTCCACTCCCTGAAATCGTTTTCCTGAAATTCTGCCCCGCTTTCAAGTCCTCTTCGAAGACTTACTTCAATACATTTTTGGACGATAGCTGTAATTCATAACTCTGCAGGTTTGTGAATTACAGTGCCCCTGAGCTCCTTTCTTCAACTCGCTTTCTTGTGAGCTGGCCGCAAAACCGCAGGATTGCTTCAGGCCCTAATCTGGTTCCGGCAGGGCACGCTGAGCCTTTGGTGAATCCATCTTCCTGGTGGGAAATGAGCGTTCCATTTGCCCGTGCAGACCCCTACAGCTAGTCTCTCATTGGTTCTCCCTATTCCTGTTCATCTTGCGCAGAAATTGCAAACTGTGCCAAACAGGAGGTTAAAGGCACAGACTCTCCATGTGGGGAGAGTGTTAGTAAAGCGTCTGGAACGGTGAACCCGTGTACCAGGGGACGAAACTTTAGATGCATTTGATAACGTTTCCCAATCACACGGTGGACCATACTCTGGGTTTCCCATGCATGTTTTAGCTGAAGGAAGAATCCCTTAAACCTGGAGAGTTGGGACCCATGGAATGGGTACCATGCAGTATGACTTCAAAGGGTCTGCGTTTGCTCAACGAACCTCACCAATGCTATCAGCCCGAAGTGTCCAGCCTTATGTCTCACCCAGCTCTGGGTGTCGATGTGGTAAATCCAGGTTGCATCACAAGCCCTGAATGAATTATTTAATAATTGCTCTCTATTTCACTGTCATTGTGTTTTGTTTTTGAAATTAATTTTGATAATGGGATTTATCGGATTTTCACTGCTGCGTTTAGGCCGCTGTACACACGCTTGATTTCCTTATGGAGACATATAAATCTATGGGTCTTAACATTCTTACTTGTCAGGTATATTCCCAGGCGTTGAATATGGGGTGTTGAGTCCATTTCGTTTAGCAAGGAGTAGGTCTTGTCTATTATATATTTGGCTTATGGAACGGTATCTGTGCTAATTTCAATCTCTGGTTTGATGCAGCACCCCAACTCATATTTCCCCATAAGCAAGCATAAGTTGGTTTTCTAAATTTCAGACCCTCTTCTGTTTTGTAATTCAGTTCATGTGTAGCCAAGTTTACGTTCCGTGTATTAGTGATATCTTATGATGTTTCTTTTTCTGTGTGAATTATTTCTCGTAGAATCGTCGTACCTGAATCCACTCATTATGCCGCTACGTGCCTCATGACGTAGATTTCATTGCTGAGTGATATTCCATTGTACGTGCGTACCACAACTTCTTTATCCATTTTTTGCTTTCTCTGATATTTAACTTGTACCGTAGACAAGGTTCTTGTAAACAGAGCCGTCCCAAACTTTGGGGTGGCTGTGTGTTTTTGATTTTAATTTCCCTAAGCTATAGGACCCTAAGTGGAAGTGCCATAGGCTGTGTTGCTTTGTTTCCTACGTGTTTCAGGAAACACCATACACTTCTCCAGAGTGGCTGTTGGCAATTTACATCCCGCCCATCAGCATAACAAGGCTCCCACTTCTCCATGACCTGTCCTGCCTTTCTGGATTTTACACTTTTTTCAGATGGCCCTTTTGACAGGGGGGCAGTGAGACTTCATTGCAGTGCAGATTTCCTTGACACGCTTCCTTGGTTGGCCAAAAAGGGCGTATGCGTTTTTTCCTGAATATATTCAGGAAAAAGCGCATATGCCCTTTTTGGCCAAGTGCATCATTGTGGACATTCTGCCTCTTTTCCTATGCTTTAAGTGTAATTCCAGTCTGACCCCGGAAATCGTTTTCCTGAAATTCTGCCCTGCTTTCAAGTCCTCTTCGACGACTTACATCAATATATTTTTGGACGATAGCTGTCATTCATAACTCTGCAGGTTTGTGAATTACAGTGCCCCTGAGCTCCTTTCTTCAACTTGCTTTCTTGTGAGCTGGCCGCAAAACCGCAGGATTGCTTCAGGCCTTCTTCTGGTTCCGGCAGGGCATGCTGAGCCTTTGGTTAATTCCTCTTCCTGGTGGGAAATGAGCGTTCCATTTGCCCGTGCAGACACCTACAGCTAGTCTCTCATTGGTTCTCCCTATCCCTGTTCATCTTGCGCAGAAAGTGCAAACTGTGCCAAACAGGAGTTTAAAGGCACTGACTTTCCAATTGGGGAGTGTTTTAGTAAAGTGTCTGGAACGGTGCACCCGAGTACCAGGGGACGAAACCTGAGATGCATTTGAAAACGTTTCCCAATCACACGGTGGAACATACTCTGGGTTTCCCATTCATGTTTTAGCTGAAGGAAGAATCCCTTAAACCTGGAGAGTTGGGACGCATGGAATGGGTACCATGCAGTATGACTTCAAAGGGTCTGCATTTGCTCACCAAACCTCACCAATGCTATCAGCCCAAAGTGTCCAGCCTTATGTCTCAACCAGCTCTGGGTGTAGATATGGTAAATCCAGGTTGCATCACAAGCCCTGAATGAATTATTTAAGAATTGCTCTATTTCACTGTCATTGTGTTTTGTTTGTGAAATTTATTTTGTTAATGGGATTTATCGGATTTTCACTGCTGCGTTTAGGCCACTGTACACACGCTTGACTTCCTTATGGAGACATATAAATCCATGGGTCTTAACATTCTTACTTGTCAGGTATATTCCCAGGCGTTGAATATGGGGTGTTGAGTCCATTTCGTTGAGCACCTGTAGGTCTTGTCTATTATATATTTGGCTTATGGAACGGTATCTGTGCTAATTTCAATCTCTGGTTTTATGCAGCACCCCAACTTACCTTTCCCCATAAGCAAGCATAAGTTGGTTTTCTAAATTTGAGACCCTGTTCTGTTTTGTAATTCAGTTCATGTGTAGCCAAGTATATGTTCCGTGTATTAGTGATATCTTATGATGTTTCTTTTTCTGTGTGACTTATTTCTCGTAGAATCGTCGTACCTGAATCCACTCATTATGCCGCTATGGGCCTGATGACGTAGATCTCATTGCTGAGTGATATTCCATTGTACGTACGTACCACAACTTCCTTATCCATTTTTTGCTTTCTTGGATATTTAACTTGTACCGTAGACGAGGTTCTTGTAAACAGAGCCGTCCCAAACTTTGGTGTGGCTGTGTGTTTTTGAATTTAATTTCCCTAAGCTATAGGACCATAAGTGGAAGTGCCATAGGCTGTGTTGCTTTGTTTCCTACGTGTTTCAGGAAACACCATACACTTCTCCAGAGTGGCTGCTGGCAATTTAAATCCCGCCCATCAGCATAACAAGACTCCCTGTTCTCCATGAGCTGTCCTGCTTTCTGGCTTTTACACTTTTTTCAGATGGCCCTTTAGTCCGGGGGGCAGTGAGACTACATTGTAGTGCAGATTTCCTTTACACGCTTGTTTGGTTGGCCAAAAAGGGCGTATGCGTTTTTTCCTGAATATATTCAGGAAAAAACGCATACGCCCTTTTTGGCCAAGTGCATCATTGTCGACATTCTGCCTCTTTTCCTATGCTTTAAGTGCAATTCCAGTCTACCCCCTGAAATCGTTTTCCTGAAATTCTGACCCACTTTCAGTCCTCTTCGAAGACCTACTTCAATACATTTTTGGACCATAGCTGTCATTCGTAACTCTGCAGGTTTGTGAATTACAGTGCCCCTGAGCTCCTTTCTTCAACTTGCTTTCTTGTGAGCTGGCCGCAAAACCGCAGGATTGCTTCAGGCCCTAATCTTTTTCCGGCAGGGCACGCTGAGCCTTTGGTTAATTCCTCTTCCTGGTGGGAAATGAGTGTTCCATTTGCCCATGCAGACACCTACAACTAGTCTCTCATTGGTTCTCCCTATTCCTGTTCATCTTGTGCAGAAATTGCAAATTGTGCCAAACAGGAGGTTAAAGGCACTGACTCTCCAAGTGGGGAGAGTGTTAGTAAAGCGTCTGGAATGGTGAACCCGAGTACCAGGGGACGAAACCTGAGATGCATTTGAAAACATTTCCCAATCACACGGTGGACCATACTCTGGGTTTCCCATGCATGTTTTAGCTGAAGGAAGAATCCCTTAAACCTGGAGAGTTGGGACCCATGGAATGGGTACCATGCAGTATGACTTCAAAGGATCTGCGTTTGCTCAACCAACCTCACCAATGCTATTAGCCCGAAGTGTCCAGCATTATGTCTCACCCAGCTCTGGGTGTAGATGTGGTAAATCCAGGTTGCATCACAAGCACTGAATGAATTATTTAAGAATTGCTCTCTATTTCACTGTCATTGTGTTGTGTTTGTGAAATTTATTTTGATAATGGTATTTATCGGATTTTCACTGCTGCGTTTAAGCCCCTGTACACACGCTTGACTTCCTTATGGAGACGTATAAATCCATGGGTTTTAAGATTCTTACTTGTCAGGTATATTCCCAGACGTTGAATATGGGGTGTTGAGTCCATTTCGTTGAGCAAAGAGTAGGTCTTGTCTATTATATATTTTGCTTCTGGAATGGTATCTGTGCTAATTTCAATCTCTGGTTTGATGCAGCACCCCAACTCACCTTTCCCCATAAGCAAGCATAAGTTGGTTTTCTAAATTTGAGACCCTGTTCTGTTTTGTAATTCAGTTCATGTGTAGCCAAGTTTACGTTCCGTGTATTAGTGATATCTTATGATATTTCTTTTTCTGTGTGACTTATTTCTCGTAGAATCGTCGTACCGGAATCCACTCATTATGCCACTACGGGCCTGATGACGTAGATCTCATTGCTGAGTGATATTCCATTGTACGTACGTACCACAACTTCTTTATCCATTTTTTGCTTTCTCGGATATTTAACTTGTACCGTAGACGAGGTTCTTGTAAACAGAGCCGTCCCAAATTTTGGGGTGGCTGTGTGTTTTGGATTTTAATTTCCCTAAGCTATAGGACCCTAAGTGGAATTGCCATGGGCTGTGTTGCTTTGTTTCCTACGTGTTTCAGGAAACACCATACACTTCTCCAGAGTGGCTGTTGGCAATTTACATCCCGCCCATCAGCATAACAAGGCTCCCTCTTCTCCATGACCTGTCCTGCCTTTCTGGATTTTACACTTGTTTCAGATGGCTGTTTGGACCGTGGGGCAGTGAGACTTCATTGTAATGCAGATTTCCTTTACACGCTTGCTTGGTTGGCCAAAAAGGGCGTATGCGTTTTTTCCTGAATATATTCAGGAAAAAACGCATACGCCCTTTTTGGCCAAGTGCATCATTGTCGACATTCTGCCTCTTTTCCTATGCTTTAAGTGCAATTCCAGTCTACCCCCTGAAATCGTTTTCCTGAAATTCTGCCCCGCTTTCAGTCCTCTTCGAAGAATTACTTCAATACATTTTTGGACGACAGCTGTCATTCATAACTCTGCAGGTGTGTGAATTACAGTGCCCCTGAGCTCCTTTCTTCAACTCGCTTTCTTGTGAGCTGGCCGCAAAACCGCAGGATTGATTCAGGCCCTGATCTGGTTCCGGCAGGGCATGCTGAGCCTTTGGTTAATTCCTCTTCCTGGTGGGAAATGAGCGTTCCATTTGCCCGTGCAGACACCTACAGCTAGTCTCTCATTGGTTGTCCGTATTCCTGTTCATCGTGCGCAGAAATTGCAAACTGTGCCAAACAGGAGGTTAAAGGCACTGTCTCTCCAAGTGGGGAGAGTGTTAGTAAAGCGTCTGGAATGGTGAACCCGAGTACCAGGGGACGAAACCTGAGATGCATTTGAAAACCTTTCCCAATCACACGGTGGACCATACTCTGGGTTTCCCATGCATGTTTTAGCTGAAGGAAGAATCCCTTAAACCTGGAGAGTTGGGACCCATGGAATGGGTACCATGCAGTATGACTTCAAAGGGTCTGCGTTTGCTCACCGAACCTCACCAATGCTATCAGCCCGAAGTGTCCAGCCTTATGTCTCACCCAGCTCTGGATGTAGATATTTTAAATCCAGGTGGCATCACAAGCCCTGAATGAATTATTTAAGAATTGCTCTCTATTTCACTGTCATTGTGTTGTGTTTGTGAAATTTATTTTGATAATGGGATTTATCGGATTTTCACTGCTGCGTTTAGGCCGCTGTACACACGCTTGATTTCCTTATGGAGATATATAAATCCATGGGTCTTAAGATTCTTACTTGTCAGGTATATTCCCAGGCGTTGAATATGTGGTGTTGAGTCCATTTCGTTGAGCAAGGAGTAGGTCTTGTCTATTATATATTTGGCTTATGGAACGGTATCTGTGCTAATATCAATCTCTGGTTTGATGCAGCACCCCAACTCACCTTTCCCCATAAGCAAGCATAAGTTGGTTTTCTAAATTTGAGACCCTGTTCTGTTTTGTAATTCAGTTCATGTGTAGCCAAGTTTACGTTCCGTGTATTAGTGATATCTTACGATGTTTCTTTTTTTGTGTGACTTATTTCTCGTAGAATCGTCATACCTGAATCCACTCATTATGCCGATACGGGCCTGATGACGTAGATCTGATTGCTGAGTGATATTCCATTGTACGTACGTACCACAACTTCTTTATCCATTTTTTGCTTTCTCGGATATTTAACTTGTACCGTAGACGAGGTTCTTGTAAACAGAGCCGTCCCAAACTTTGGGGTGGCTGTGTGTTTTTGATTTTAATTTCCCTAAGCTATAGGACCCTAAGTGGAAGTGCCATAGGCTGTGTTGCTTTGTTTCCTACGTGTTTCAGGAAACACCATACACTTCTCCAGAGTGGCTGTTGGCAATTTACATCCCGCCCAACAGCATAACAAGGCTCCCTGTTCTCCATGACCTCTCCTGCCTTTCTGGAATTTACACTTTTTTCAGATGGCCCTTTTGACCAGGGGCAGTGAGACTTCATTGTAGTGCAGATTTCCTTGACATGCTTGCTTGCTTGTCCAAAAAGGGCGAATGCGTTTTTTCCTGAATATATTCAGGAAAAAACGCATACGCCCTTTTTGTCCAAGTGCATCACTGTCGACATTCTGCCTCTTTTCCTATCCTTTAAGTGCAATTCCAGTCTACTCCCTGAAATCGTTTTCCTGAAATTCTGCCCCGCTTTCAAGTCCTCTTAGAAGACTTACTTCAATAAGTTTTTGGACGATAGCTGTCATTCATAACTCTGCAGGTTTGTGAATTACAGTGCCCCTGAGCTCCTTTCTTCAACTCGCTTTCTTGTGAGCTGGTCGCAAAACCGCAGGATTGCTTCAGGCCCTAATCTGGTTCCGGCAGGGCACGCTGAGCCTTTGGTGAATCCGTCTTCCTGGTGGGAAATGAGCGTTCCATTTGCCCGTGCAGAGCCCTACAGCTAGTCTCTCATTGGTTCTCCATATTCCTGTTCATCTTGCGCAGAAATTGCAAACTGTGCCAAACAGGAGGTTAAAGGCACAGACTCTCCATGTGGGGAGAGTGTTAGTAAAGCGTCTGGAACGGTGAACCCGTGTACCAGGGGACGAAACCTGAGATGCATTTGAAAACCTTTCCCAATCACACGGTGGACCATACTCTGGGTTTCCCATGCATGTTTTAGCTGAAGGAAGAATCCCTTAAACCTGGAGAGTTGGGACCCATGGAATGGCTACCATGCAGTATGACTTCAAAGGGTCTGCGTTTGCTCACCGAACCTCACCAATGCTATCAGCCCGAAGTGTCCAGCCTTATATCTCACCCAGCTCTGGGTGTCGATGTCGTAAATCCAGGTTGCATCACAAGCCCTGAATGAATTATTTAAGAATTGCTCTCTATTTCACTGTCATAGTGTTTTGTTTTTGAAATTTATTTTGATAATGGGATTTATCGGATTTTCACAGCTGCGTTTAGGCCGCTGTACACACGCTTGATTTCCTAATGGAGACATATAAATCCATGGGTCTTAAGATTCTTATTTGTCAGGTATATTCCCAGGCGTTGAATATGGGGTCTTGATTCCATTTCGTTGAGCAAGGAGTAGGTCTTGTCTATTATATATTTGGCTTATGGAACGGTATCTGTGCTAATTTCAATCTCTGGTTTGATGCAGCACCCCAACTCACATTTCCCCATAAGCAAGCATAAGTTGGTTTTCTAAATTTGAGACCCTCTTCTGTTTTGTAATTCAGTTCATGTGTAGCCAAGTTTACGTTCCGTGTATTAGTGATATCTTATGATGTTTCTTTTTCTGTGTAAAATATTTCTCGTAGAATCGTCGTACCTGAATGCACTCATTATGCCGCTACGGGCCTGATGACGTAGATCTCATTGCTGAGTGATATTCCATTGTACGTACGTACCACAACTTCTTTATCCATTTTTTGCTTTCTCGGATATTTAACTTGAACCGTAGACGAGGTTCTTGTAAACAGAGCCGTCCCAAAATTTGGGGTGGCTGTGTGTTTTTTATTTTAATTTCCCTAAGCTATAGGACCATAAGTGGAAGTGCCACAGGCTGTGTTGCTTTGTTTCCTACGTGTTTCAGGAAACACCATACACTTCTCCAGAGTGGCTGTTGGCAATTTACATCCCGCCCATCAGCATAACAAGGCTCCCTGTTCTCCATGACCTGTTCTGCCTTTCTGGATTTTACACTTTTTTCAGATGGCCCTTTTGACCGGGGGGCAGTGAGACTTCATTGTAGTGCAGATTTCCTTTACACGCTTGCTTGGTTGGCCAAAAAGTGCGTATGCGTTTTTTCATGAATATATTCAGGAAAAAACCCATACGATCTTTTTGGCCAAGTGCATCATTGTCGACATTCTGCCTCTTTCCCTATGCTTTAAGTGCAATTCCAGTCTACCCCCTGAAATCGTTTTCCTGAAATTCTGCCCCGCTTTCAATCCACTTCGAAGACTTACTTCAATATATTTTTGGACGATAGCTCTCATTCATAACTCTGTCGGTTTGTGAATTACAGTGCCCCTGAGCTCCTTTCTTCAACTCGCTTTCTTGTGAGCTGGCCGCAAAATCGCAGGATTGCTTCAGACCCTAATCTGGTTCTGGCAGGGCACGCTGAGTCTTTGGTTAATCCCTCTTCCTGGTGGGAAATGAGCATTCCATTTGCCCGTGCAGACACCTACAGCTAGTCTCTCATTGGTTCTCCCTATTCATGTTCATCTTGCGCAGAAATTGCAAACTGTGCCAAACAGGAGGTTAAAGGCACTGACTCTCCAAGTGGGGAGAGTGTTAGTAAAGCGTCTGGAACGGTGAACCCGAGTACCAGGGGATGAATCCTGAGATGCATTTGAAAACGTTTCCCAATCACACAGTGGACCATACTCTGGGTTTCCCATGCATGTTTTAGCTGAAGGAAGAATCCCTTAAACCTGGAGAGTTGGGACCCATGGAATGGCTACCATGCAGTATGACTTCAAAGGGTCTGCGTTTGCTCACCGAAACTCACCAATGCTATCAGCCCGAAGTGTCCAGCCTTATGTCTCACCCAGCTCTGGGTGTAGATGTGGTAAATCCAGGTTGCATCACAAGCCCTGAATGAGTTATTTAAGAATTGCTCTCTATTTCACTGTCATTGTGTTTTGTTTGTGAAATTTATTTTGATAATGGGATTTATCGGATTTTCACTGCGGCGTTTAGGCCGCTGTACACACGCTTGATTTCCTTATGGAGACATATAAATCCATGGGTCTTAAGATTCTTACTTGTCAGGTATATTCCCCGGCGTTGAATATGAGGTGTTGAGTCCATTTCGTTGAGCAAGGAATAGGTCGTGTCTATTATATATTTGCCTTATGGAACGGTAACTGTGCTAATTTCAATCTCTGGTTTGATACAGCACCCCAACTCACCTTTCCCCATAAGCAAGCATAAGTTGGTTTTCTAAATTTGAGACCCTGTTCTGTTTTGTAATTCAGTTCATGTGTAGCCAAGTTTACGTTCCGTGTATTAGTGATATCTTAGTATATTTCTTTTTCTGTGTGACTTATTTCTCGTAGAATCGTCGTACCTGAATCCACTCATTATGCCGCTATGGGCCTGATGACGTAGATCGCATTGCTGAGTGATATTCCATTGTACGTACGTACCACAACTTCTTTATCCATTTTGTGCTTTCTCAGATATTTAACTTGTACCGTAGACGAGGTTCTTGTAAACAGAGCCGTCCCAAACTTTGGGGTGGCTGTGTGTTTTTGATTTTAATTTCCCTAAGCTATAGGACCGTAAGTGGAAGTGCCATAGGCTGTGTTGCTTTGTTTCCTACATGTTTCAGGAAACACCATACACTTCTCCAGAGTGGCTGTTGGCAATTTACATCCCGCCCATCAGCATAATAAGGTTCCCTGTTCTCCATGACCTGTGCTGCCTTTCTGGATTTTACACTTTTTTCAGATGCCCCTTTTGACCGGGGGGCAGTGAGACTTCATTGTAGTGCAGATTTCCTTTACACGCTTGCTTGTTTGGCCAAAAAGGGCGTATGCGTTTTTTCATGAATATATTCAGGAAAAAACGCGTACGCACTTTCTGGCCAAGTGCATCATTGTGGACATTCTGCCTCTTTTCCTATGCTTTAAGTGCAATTCCAGTCTACCTCCTGAAATCGTTTTCCTGAAATTCTGCCCCGCTTTCAAGTCCTCTTTGAAGACTTACTTCAATATATTTTTGGACGATAGCTGTCATTCATAACTCTGCAGGTTTGTGAATTACAGTGCCCCTGAGCTCCTTTCTTCAACTCGCTTTCTTGTGAGCTGGCCGCAAAACCGCAGGATTGCTTCAGGCCCTAATCTGGTTCCGGCAGGGCACGCTGAGCCTTTGGTTAATTCCTCTTCCTGGTGGGAAATGAGCGTTCCATTTGCCCGTGCAGACACCTACAGCTAGTCTCTCATTGGTTCTCCCTATTCCTGTTCATCTTGCGCAGAAATTGCAAACTGTGCCAAGCAGGAGGTTAAAGGCACAGACTCTCCATGTGGGGAGAGTGTTAGTAAAGCGTCTGGAACGGTGAACCCGAGTACCAGGGGACGAAACCTGAGATGCATTTGAAAACGTTTCCCAATCACACGGTGGACCATACTGTGGGTTTCCCATGCATGTTTTAGTTGAAGGAAGAATCCCTTAAACCTGGAGAGTTGGGACCCATGGAATGGCTACCATGCAGTATGACTTCAAAGGGTCTGCCTTTGCTCACCGAACCTCAGCAATGCAATCAGCCCGAAGTGTCCAGCCTTATGTCTCACCCAGCTCTGGGTGTAGATGTGGTGAATCCAGGTTGCATCACAAGCCCTGAATGAATTATTTAAGAATTGCTCTCTATTTCACTGTCATAGTGTTTTGTTTTTGAAATTTATTTTGATAATGGGATTTATCGGATGTTCACTGCTGCGTTTAGGCTGCTGTATACACGCTTGATTTCCTTATGGAGACATATAAATCCATGGGTCTTAAGATTCTTACTTGTCAGGTATATTCCCAAGCGTTGAATATGGGGTGTTGAGTCCATTTCGTTGAGCAAGGAGTAGGTCTTGTCTATTATATATTTGGCTTATGGAACGATATCTGTGCTAATTTCAATCTCTGGTTTTATGCAGCACCCCAACTCACCTTTCCCCATAAGCAAGCATAAGTTGGTTTTCTAAATTTGAGACCCTGTTCTGTTTTGTAATTCAGTTCATGTGCAGCCAAGTTTACCTTCCGTGTATTAGTGATATCTTATGATGTTTCTTTTTCTGTGTGACTTATTTCTCGTAGAATCGTCATACCTGAATCCACTCATTATGCCGGTATGGGCCTGATGACCTAGATTTCATTGCTGAGTGATATTCCATTGTACGTACGTACCACAACTTCTTTATGCATTTTTTACTTTCTCATATATTTAACTTGTACCGTAGACGAGGTTCTTGTAAACAGAGCCGTCCCAAACTTTGGGGTGGCTGTGTGTTTTTGATTTTAATGTCCCTAAGCTATAGGACCCTAAGTGGAAGTGCCATAGGCTGTGTTGCTGTGTTTCCTACGTGTTTCAGGAAACACCATACACTTCTCCAGAGTGGCTGTTGGTAATTTACATCCCGCCCATCAGCATAACAAGGCTCCCTGTTCTCCATGACGTGTCCTGCCTTTCTGAATTTTACACTTTTTTCAGATGGCCCTTTTGACCGGGGGGCAGTGAGACTTCATTGTAGTGCAGATTTCCTTTACACGCTTGCTTGGTTGGCCAAAAAGGGCGTATGCGTTTTTTCCTGAATATATTCAGGAAAAAACCCATACGCCCTTTTTGGCCAAGTGCATCATTGTCGACATTCTGCCTCTTTTCCTATGCTTTAAGTGCAATTCCAGTCTACCCCCTGAAATCGTTTTCCTGAAATTCCGCCCCGCTTTCAAGTCCTCTTCGAAGACTTACTTCAATACATTTTTGGACGATAGCTGTCATTCATAACTCTGCAGGTTTGTGAATTACAGTGCCCCTGAGCTCCTTTCTTCAACTCGCTTTCTTGTGAGCTGCCCGCAAAACCGCAGGATTGTTTCAGGCCCTAATCTGGTTCCGGCAGGGCACGCTGAGCCTTTGGTTAATTCCACTTCCTGGTGGGAAATGAGCGTTCCATTTGTCCGTGCATACACCTACAGCTAATCTCTCATTGGTTCTCCCTATTCCTGTTCATCGTGCGCAGAAATTGCAAACTGGGCCAAACAGGAGGTTAAAGGCACTGACTCTCCAAGTGGGGAGAGTGGTAGTAAAGCGTCTGGAATGGTGAACCCGAGTACCAGGGGACGAAACCTGAGATGCATTTGAAAACCTTTCCCAATCACATGGTGAACCATACTCTGGGATTCCCATGCATGTTTTAACTGAAGGAAGAATCCCTTAAACCTGGAGAGTTGGGACCCATGGAATGGGTACCATGCAGTATGACTTCAAAGGGTCTGCGTTTGCTCACCGAACCTCACCAATGCTATCAGCCCGAAGTGTCCAGCCTTATGTCTCACCCAGCTCTGGGTGTAGATGTGGTAAATCCAGGTTGCATCACAAGCCCTGAATGAATTATTTAAGAATTGCTCTCTATTTCACTGTCATTGTGTTTTGTTTGTGAAATTTATTTTGATAATGGGATTTATCGGATTTTCACTGCTGGGTTTCGGCTGCTGTACACACGCTTGATTTCCTTATGGAGACATATAAATCCATGGGTCTTAAGATTCTTACTTGTCAGGTATATTCCCAGGCGTTGAATATGGGGTGTTGAGTCCATTTCGTTGAGCAAGGAGTAGGTCTTGTTTATTATATATTTGGCTTATGGAACGGTATCTGTGCTAATTTCAATCTCTGGTTTAATGCAGCACCCCAACTCACCTTTCCCCATAAGCAAGCATAAGTTGGTTTTCTAAATTTGAGACCCTGTTCTGGTTTGTAAATCCGTTCATGTGTAGACAAGTTTACATTCTCTGTATTAGTGATATCTTATGATGTTTCTCTTTCTGTGTGACTTATTTCTCGTAGAATCGTCGTACCTGAATGCACTCATTTTGCCGCTACGGGCCTGATGACGTAGATCTCATTGCTGAGTGATATTCCATTGTACGTACGTACCACAACTTCTTTATCCATTTTTTGCTTTCTCGGATATTTAACTTGAACCGTAGACGAGGTTCTTGTAAACAGAGCCGTCCCAAAGTTTGGGGTGGCTGTGTGTTTTTTATTTTAATTTCCCTAAGCTATAGGACCATAAGTGGAAGTGCCACAGGCTGTGTTGCTTTGTTTCCTACGTGTTTCAGGAAACACCATACACTTCTCCAAATTGGCTGTTGGCAATTTACATCCCGCCCATCAGCATAACAAGGCTCCCTGTTCTCCATGACCTGTCCTGCCTTTCTGGATTTTACACTTGTTTCAGATGGCCCTTTTGACCGGGGGGCAGTGAGACTTCATTGTAGTGCAGATTTCCTTTACACGCTTGCTTGGTTGGCCAAAAAGGGCGTATGCGTTTTTTCATGAATATATTCAGGAAAAAACCCATACGACCTTTTTGGCCAAGTGCATCATTGTGGACATTCTGCCTCTTTTCCTATGCTTTAAGTGCAATTCCAGTCTACCCCCTGAAATCGTTTTCCTGAAATTCTGCCCCGCTTTCAAGTCCACTTCGAAGACTTACTTCAATATATTTTTGGACGATAGCTGTCATTCATAACTCTGCAGGTTTGTGAATTACAGTGCCCCTGAGCTCCTTTCTTCAACTCGCTTTCTTGTGAGCTGGCCGCAAAACCGCAGGATTGCTTCAGGCCCTAATCTGGTTCCGGCAGGGCACGCTGAGCCTTTGGTTAATTCCTCTTCCTGATGGGAAATGAGCGTTCCACTTCCCCGTGCAGACACCTACAGCTAGTCTCTCATTGGTTCTCCCTATTCCTGTTCATCTTGCGCAGAAATTGCAAACTGTGCCAAACAGGAGGTTAAAGGCACTGACTCTCCGAGTGGGGAGAGTGTTAGTAAAGCGTCTGGAACGATGAACCCGAGTACCAGGGTACAAAACCTGAGATGCATTTGAAAATGTTTCCCAGTCACACGGTGGACCATACTCTGGGTTTCCCATGCATGTTTTAGCTGAAGGAAGAATCCCTTAAACCTGGAGAGTCGGGACCCATGGAATGGCTACCATGCAGTATGACTTCAAAGGGTCTGCGTTTGCTCACCGAACCTCACCAATGCTATCAGCCCGAAGTGTCCAGCCTTATGTCTCACCCAGCTCTGGATGTAGATTTGGTAAATCCAGGTTGCATCACAAGCCCTGAATGAATTATGTAAGAATTGCTCTCTATTTCACTGTCATTGTGTTTTGTTTGTGAAATTTATTTTGATAATGGGATTTATCGGATTTTCACTGCTGCGTTTAGGCCGCTGTACACACGCTTGATTTCCTTATGGAGACATATAAATCCATGGGTCTTAAGATTCTTACTTGTCAGGTATATTCCCAGGCGTTGAACATGTGGTGTTGAGTCCATTTCGTTGAGCAAGGAGTAGGTCGTGTCTATTATATATATGCCTTATGGAATGGTATCTGTGCTAATTTCAATCTCTGGTTTTATAGAGCACCCCAACTCACCTTTCCCCATAAGCAAGCATAAGTTGGTTTTCTAAATTTGAGACCCTGTTCTGTTTTGTAATTCAGTTCATGTTTAGACAAGTTTACGTTCCGTGTATTAGTGATATCTTAGGATATTTCTTTTTCTGTGTGACTTATTTCTCGTAGAATCATCGTACCTGAATCCACTCATTATGCCGCTACGGGCCTGATGACGTAGATCGCATTGCTGAGTGATATTACATTGTACATACGTACCACGACTTCTTTATCCATTTTGTGCTTTCTCGGATATTTAACTTGTACCGTAGACGAGGTTCTTGTAAACAGAGCCGTCCCAAACTTTGGGGTGGCTGTGTGTTTTTGATTTTAATTTCCCTAAGCTATAGGACCCTAAGTGGAAGTGCCATAGGCTGTGTTGCTTTGTTTCCTACGTGTTTCAGGAAACACCATACACTTCTCCAGAATGGCTGTTGGCAATTTACATCCCGCCCATCAGCATAATAAGGTTCCGTGTTCTCCATGACCTGTGCTGCCTTTCTGGATTTTACACTTTTTTCAGATGCCCCTTTTGACCGGGGTGCAGTGAGACTTCATTGTAGTGCAGATTTCCTTTACACGCTTGCTTGGTTGGCCAAAAAGGGCGTATGCGTTTTTTCCTGAATATATTCAGGAAAAAACGCATACACCCTTTTTGGCCAGGTGCATCATTGTCCACATTGTGCCTCTTTTCCTATGCTTTAAGTGCAATTCCAGTCTACCCCCTGAAATCGTTTTCCTGAAATTCTGCCCCGCTTTCAAGTCCTCTTCGAAGACTTACTTCAATACATTTTTGGACGATAGCTGTCATTCATAACTCTGCAGTTTTGTGAGTTACAGTACCCCTGAGCTCCTTTCTTCAACTCGCTTTCTTGTGATCTGGCCGCAAACCCACATGATTGCTTCAGGCCCTAATCTGGTTCTGGCACGGCATGCTGAGCCTTTGGTTAATTCCTCTTCCTGGTGGGAAATGAGCATTAAATTTGCACGTGCAGACACCTATAGCTAGTCTTTGATTGGTTCTCACTATTCCTGTTCACCTTGCGCAGAATTTCCAAACTGTGCCAAACAGGAGGTTAAAGGCACTGACTCTTCAAGTGGAGAGAGTGTTAGTAAACGGTCTGGAATGGTGAACCCGTGTAAAAGGGGACAAAAACTGAGATGCATTTGAAAACGCTTCCCAGTCACACCGTGGACCTTACTTTGGGTTTCCCATGCATGTTTTAGCTGAAGGAAGAATCTCTTAAACCTGGAGAGTTGGGACCCATGGAATGGGTACCATGCAGTATGACTTCAAAGGATCTGCATTTCTTCATCGTACCTCACCAGTGCTATCCGCCCGATGTGTCCAACCTTATGTCTCACTAAGCTCTTGGTGCAGATGTGGTTAATCCAGGTTGCATCACAAGCTCTGAATGAATTATTTAAGAATAGCTCTCTATTTCACTGTCATTATGTTTTGTTTTTGTAATTCATTTTGATAATTGGATTTATCGGATTTTCTCTGCTGCGTTCATAAATCTATACACACGCTTGATTCTGTTACGGAGACATATAAATCTATGGGTTTGAAGATTCTTACTAGTCAGGTGTATTCCTAGGCGTTGAATGTGTGGTGTTTAGTCCATTTCGTTGAGCAACTGGTAGGTCTTGACTATTACATATTTGGCTTATGGAAAGGTATCTGTGCTAATTTCTATCTCTGGTTTTATGCAGCACCCCAGCTCTCCTTTATCCTTAAGCAAGCATATGTTGGTTTTCTAAATTTGAGACCCCATTCTGTTTTGTAATTCAGTTCATTTGTAGCCACGTTTACATTCCATATATTAGTAATATCGTGTGTCTTTTTCTTTTTGAATTATGTGACTTCGAATGATCATACGTAACTCCCCTGTGGTTGTTACAACTGGCCATATTTCATTGATTTCCAGGCTGAGTAATATTCCACTCTACATAAGTCTCACATCTCTATCCATTTTTTCCCTCCAGAGACTTACAAATTATATCCTAGTCGAGGATCTTTTAAACATAGAGGCGGTAAATATTGGGGTGCCTGTGTCCTCTCGATTTTTGTTTTTCCCAAGATATACGTCCATGAGTGCAAGTGCCCTGTGCTCTGTAGCTCATTTTTTAGGTGCTTTAGTAAACACAATACACTTCTCCAGAGTGACCGTTGGCAATATACATTTCCAGTATAAGCCTCAGAGGGCTCCCTTTTCTCCTTGCCCTGTCCTGCATTTGTGGTGTTTACACTTTATGAGGAAGGCTCTTCTGACTGATGCGAAGTGATATGTTTTGTAGTATTGATTTCCAGTGCCCACCTGTTTGGTTGGCTAAAAAAGTGTATGCCCTTTTCTTGAATACATACAGAAAAAGACGCATACACCCTTTTTGGCCAATTGCAATGTTGGCAATGTTCAGCCCCTTTTCTTGTGCTTAATGGCGAGTCCTTTCTACCTCTTCCAATCCCTTTCCTGCCATTCTCCGTTGCTTACAAGTCCTTTCCTCTGACTTTCCTCAAGACATTTTTCAGTGATAGATATTTTCAACTCTGCAGTTTCGTGAATTTTAGTGTCCCTGAGTTCCATTTTTCAACTTGTGTTTATGGGAACTGGCCACAAAGCAGCGGAATTTCCTCAAGCCCTATTCTGTTTCCATGGGCAACCCTAGCCTTTGGTCAATTCGTCTTCCTGATTGGAAATAAGAGTGACATGTGCCTGTCCGAACACCTAGGACTTGTCTCTCATTGTTCCTCCTCCTTCTGCTTCATCCTCTGGACAAATTCCAAACTGTCTGCAACAGGATGTTGACAGTGCTGACATCTCCAAGTGGGGAGACTGTTCGTAAAGACGCTGGAGGGGTGAACCCGAGCACCAGGAGATGAGGAGATGAGATGCCTTTTCCAAACTCTTCCTGATCAGATGGTATACCATCCTCTGGGTGTGACAGGCATGTTTTAGCTGTAGGAAGGGTCCCATTCATGTGAGGAGAACACCAGGGCTTTTACAAAATCAGTGTCTCTCCACAACCCAAACTGGGGAATTTTTTAAGCTACGGCTACACATATGTTCATTAAGGGCCTTGGGAAGTAGGCAGAGTCCAAACTTTAGATGATTGAAGTCTTCAGGGTCAGAAGCACTCACCACCGGCTTCCCTTACGTTCCATTTTAACTGTCATGAATAGATGATGTCAATAAAAATATCTATTCTTTTTCAGATGATTTCCCCTTATAGGTTATTGTAAAATATTGAGTGTAGTTCCCTGTGCTATACAGTAGTTCCTTGTTGACGATCGATTTTATACATAGCAGTGTGTATGTGTTAATCCCAAACTGTTAATTTATCCCTCCTCCCACCTTTTCCCTTTGGTAATAATAAATTATAAGATTTTATACTTCTCAGAATTGGGGGAGCTGAAAGAGAGGTATCATTTTCAATGGAAAAGCATTTAAAACAAGATTGAAGCTTTAACCAAGATTATTAGATGTACATCCTTGGAAAGAAATCACTTCGTTTCTCTAATATTGACCTGACAAATAAGACAAACCTTTTCACTGAACTTGCTTCTAATAAAGTGATGGAAATATCAAATGGGAGTGTTAGAAACATCTTATTTTACCCGAGCCTTATACACTGTTCTATGTTAATTACAGTTTGGCTCAAACATCTGTTCATTGAAGTTACAATGTTCTCAATTTCTGTTACTGATCCTCCAGAGTGGACCCCAACAAGTGTCCCCCTGCCCAGTGTCATTGGAGACAACAGATTGAGACTGAGTTTGGTTCAGAAGCAAAGGAAACTTTATATTTTGATCAGAGAATGGAGAGGTGAGAGCATGTGCTACCCCGTGGGCTGTGGGCTGGGCTGCTGTGTAGAGATCCTGTCAGAGTCAGTGGGAGGGAGGGGGCGGAGCTCTCGAGGGCCCGGTTGGCTGCAGCTCAGGCTCTATATCGCAGAGTGTGCACTGTGTCCCAGGAGCTGAGGTGTCGACCCAGCCATTCCGCACTAGGAAGTCTGGTCTGAAGTGCCGGCTGTTGAACCTCTGTATGCGGGACCCTAGGAGCATGTGAAATTAGACAAAGCACAAAGGATAAAAAAGGTTAGACTTTATTTTATTGCCCAGATTCTATTTTTATCTCCCAGGGATTTTTAAGGGGCTTTGCCTGGGAAAAAGCCCTCTTCTGCCTTTTTTCCCCTTCCTCATTCTTAGAGTGCTGAGGGTGCAGACCCTTCTTCTGTAACTGCTGAGTGCTGAGTTAGGAGCCCTCATACCCGTGGGCGAGGGTCAGAACTTCTCCCCAGCAGCCTCCAGGTGACGTTGATTGTCCCCAGGCCTCCTGCCTCCCCGCTCGTCTGCCTGAGCACCAGTATTGGAAGCGTTATAGATTCTAATGACCTTTAAGGGTCCAGGAAGGAGATGTGCAGTGACGCTGTGAGGTCCAGTTTCACCCCGCCCTGCATTTGTTCGGCCACCTTAGGCTGACCGTTTCTGCCAGCCTAGATGCTCTGACCAGTAGTCTGCACTTTCTTCAATTAGGCCCCTGAATTAACGTAAAAAGAGCACCAGGTGTCAGGACCCTGCCTGCTCAACTCCCAGACAGCCCAGGGTCAGTGGTGATGAAGGACCATGATGGCCACTGAGTCAACAGCCTTTTGAAGTAAACAGGAGTCCAGCTGGTCTTATTGGCCACCATCATCACAGTGTCTGTAGGCTCTTCTATGGTGACAGCGTGATATACGTTTCCCCCGCCAAGATTATTAGGTCCGCTCTGGGTGCAGTAAGTCCTGCAAGCAGTAGTCTACTCTTTTGGGACACACTCTTGTTGTTTTATGAGAGAAACTCCAGGTCAAGTGATGGTCACATGAGTCGTCATGGTGCCCCTTTACCCCGGTTATCTCTCTGGAGGTTGGAGTTGGAGGGCCTCCTCACTCGAGGTCAGTGTGCCCACGGAGCAAACCCTGCAACTTCAGGGCATGGTTGGGGCTTAGGGTCACCACGTGGGGTCCTTTTCCCTTAGGAGGGAGGTGGCCTTTTGTGCTGCTGATTTCCAGGTTTTCAGATACCGCCAGTATCTTGGCCAGATGTGGCGGTGGGCCAAGCCCATTGGTGACCGTAGTTTATCCTACCGGGATGGCATTCTTGCATTGTTCCATTTCAAGTGGTCCCAGTTTTTGCACTAATACTCCAATAGCGATTCACCATTCACCAGGAATGTAAAGGTCAAAGGGTTTAGCTAAATTAGGGAGTTCCAGGGCAAGGGTCTGAATTGACTGCTCTTTCCATTCTTGAAAGGCCACTTCTGGATTCTATTCAAAAGGATCATCATCTTTTCCTTTCAGTGTTTCATATAGAGGCCCAGCTAGTAGACTGTAGTTAGGGATCCAGAAGCACCAACCCTGGCCTCCCCAGGAACCCCTAATCTGTCTTCTAGTTTTAGAAATGGGTAAGGCTGTAAATTGTTTCTTCCCTTTCCTGAGATGGGCTTCTCCGACCTTCTGTGAGAATGAAGCCCAGGCAGGTCACCGTAGTCTGTGATATTTGAGCTTTTTATTTGACAACTTCTATCCTTTATTGGCTTGGTAGTTCAGAGGTCTCCTTAGTAGGGCTGGCGATCAGAATGTCGTCTGCATATTGAAGGAGTGTTTCCTTTTCCAGAGGTAGAACTTTTAGGTCTTTAACTGAGCTTTCCCCAAAGATGGTGTGGGAATTTTTGAACCCTTGGGGCAACACGGCCCAGAAGTATTGTTTTAGTTGTATGTTGAGTCCTGCCACTCACAAGCCAAAATTTCTTGTGACTCTGGGACTAATAGAATACAAAAGAAGGCATCATTGAAGACTAATACAGAATACCATGTCCCGGTGGTTGGTAGAATGACCAGCAGGGTGTAGGATTTAGGAACTACTGGAGGTATATCGTCGGTGGCTTCACTGACTGTCCTGGCATCCTTTACCAGGACTCCAGCAGCCCATGGGGCTCTCGAGGTCAGGCCAATCCCAGGATATGGAGCTCACCTGGGCAGGTACCCCACCCCCACCGCAGCCCACGGTGCTCTCCTGTTCAGACCCCTCCCAGGATATGGTGTTCCCTGGGCAAGTTCCCCTGCAGCCCATGGGGCTCTCATGGTCAGGCCCCTCCCAGGATACAGAGCTACCCTTGCAGTTACCCTGGCAGGGCTGGGCACACAGGTACCGTGCACATCGCCCTCATTGCAGAGCACTTCCAGCTCACCTGTCACTCAGATCTGACACAGAGCACCTCAGAGCAGGACTTGAACTAAGAAACAGCAGCTCCAACAGGTCTGTGACCCTGGGCATCACTCTGTGTGGCCTCCCTTCACCTGGTCTTCCAGAGACTTCCACCGCACCCGGGGCACCAGGCCTCTGTCTCCACCCACCACCCACCCCTCCTCTCCCTGACTCCTGGGTTCCTCTCATTAGGAGAGGGTTTTCTTGAAGTTGTCTCCCACTCATGGGCCAGATAATATAATTAGAAAACAAGCCAGAGCTGCAACCCCTTGTCTATCCTGACTCTCAGGAGCCCACACCTGTTCCTTGGACCTGGCCGATTCAGCAAGTTCCAGTTTCTGCAACTGTGAGCGCCAGAGGGGTGATTATTGGCTGGCCTGGGAAGCCTGACCGTGCCGGCCAGCCCTCCCCAGGTGTGCCTGTTTGAGATCAATATAAACACCGCTCCAGGCAGCAAGAGCCCCTGCAGCTGTGCCTGACGCCATTTTCTCTGCCCTGTCAGCAGCCTCGGGGCTGGACTGGTGGGAGGGAGTGAGAGGCCACGGCTTTGTGGGTGGCCCAGTGTGAGTGGGGCTCTGCTGGACTTTCTGCAGCAGTTACCAAGATGCCACCTGCTAAAGAAGAGGATGTGCCACCCATACCTGCCTCTGGAATTTCTCCCTGGGCAGAGGTGAGTGAGGAAGAAAGCAGTGGGGGCCCGGACAGCAGGGGTATCTCAGGCAGGGAAATGGAAAGCTTCCAGAAGAGTACCCAGGGCCAGGACCATCCTGGCTGGCCTGCAGGCACCAAATCGGCTGGCATGCTGTCGCTCATGTGGCTCCATGGCCCTTCCTCTAGGCTTTCAAGTCCTTGTACATATTCAGGTGTTTTACCTGGGAAGGGTGGGAACATTTCAGCAGCAGCTGGCCTGGGGCTCGGCCCACATTTACTCACAGATGCCTTGGCACGGTCCCCCAGCTTTGCAATGAGGACGCTTGTTGCGTGGGGCCTGCTGGCTGAATGGGAGATGATTCCCCACCACTGGCCAACTACAGAATTGTTTACAACTGGAGCAAGTGCCCTGATACGGTTTTCCTCTGTGTAACTGGTGGGTTCTGTTTTTTTTTTTCTTTTTTTCATTTTTGGTTCAAGGTAGATTTTATTCCTCTTTTTTGTATTTACAGATATAAGCATGGAAATAATTTATTCATATAAATACATGTATGTGAAGGGAAGAATATTTTTTCTGTTTTACTTTTTGTAATTTTGAATTTTATTTTATTTTTTTATACAGCAGGTTCTTTTTGGTTATCTATTTTATACATATAAATGTATACATGCCAATCCCAATCTCTCAATCCTCCCACCACCACCCCCCAACAGCTTTCCCCCCTTGGTGTCCATACGTTTGTTGTCTACATCTGTTGCTCTATTTCTGCCTTAAAAAACGGTTCATCTGTATAATTTTTCTAGGTTCCACATATATGCATTAATATACAAGATTTGTTTTTCTATTTCTGACTTACTTCACTCTGTATGACAGTCTCTAGATCCATCAACGTCTCTACAAATGACCCAATTTCATTCCTTTTTATGGCTTAGTAATATTCCATTTTATATTTGTACCACATCTTTATGCATTCGTCTGTCTGTGGGCATTTAGGTTGCTTCCATTACCTGGATATTGTAAATAGTGATGCAATGAACATTGAGGTGAATGTCTCTTTTTGATTTATGGTTTTGTCTGGGTATATGCCCAGTAGTGGGATTGCTGGATCATATGGTAATTCTATTCTTAGTTTTATAAGAAACTCCATAATGTTCTCCACAGTGACTGTATCAATTTACATTCCCAACAATAGTGGAAGAGGGTTCCTTATCTCCACACCCTTTCCAGCATTTGTTGTTTGTAGATTTTCTGATGATGCCCATTCTAACAGGTGTGAGGTGATACACCATGGATGAGTCTATTTCGTTGAGCAAAGAGTAGGTCTTGTCTATTACATATTTGGCTTATGGAATGGTATGTGTGCTAATTTCAAGCTCTGGTTTTATACAGCACCCCAACTCAACTTTCCCCTTAAGCAAGCATAAGTTTTTATCTAAATGTGAGACTGTTTGGTTTTGTAATTCAGTTTATGTGTAGCCAAGTTTACACTCCCTCTATTAGTGATATCTTATGATAATTATCTTTCTCTGTGTGACATATTTCTCTTAGAATCATCATACTTAAATCCACTCAATTTGCTGCTACAGGCCTGATGACATTGATTTCATTGCTGAGTGATATTCCATTGTACGTAAGTAGCACAACTCCTTTATCCATTTTTTTCTTTCTGGGATATTTAATTTGTACTGGACTCGAGGTTCTTGTAAACACAGCAGCCCTAAATTTTGTGTTGGCTGTGTCTTGTTGATTTTAATTTTCCTAAGCTATAGGGCCAAAAGTGGAAGTGCCCTAGTCTCCGTAGCTTTGTTTTTCAGATGTTTCAGGATACACCATAAACATCTCCAGAGTGTCTGTTGGCAATTTACATCCCGCCCATCAGCATAACAAGGCTCCCTGTTCTCCATGGCCTGTCCTGTGTTTCTGGTTTTTACACTTTTTTCAGATGGCCCTTTTGACGAATGGGAAATGAGACTTCATTGTAGTACGGATTTCCATTGCTCGAGTGCTTGGTTGGCCAAAAAGGGCATATGCGTTTTTTCCTGAATATATTCAGGAAAAAATGTATACGCACTGTTCGTCCAAGTGCATCACTGTCAAAGATCTGCCGCTTTTCACATGTTTTAAATGCAATTCCAATCTACCTCCTGAAATATGATTCCTCAATTCTGCCTCGTTTTCAAGTCCTCTTTGCAGACTTACTTCAATATATTTTTGCCAATAGCTGTCATTTATAACTCTGCAGGTTTGTGAATTACAGTGCCCGTGATTTCCTTTCTTAACTCGCTTCCTTGAAAGCTGGCCACAAAACCGCAGGTTTGCTTCAGGCTGTAATCAGGGTGTGGCACGGCACTCTGAGCCTTTGGTTAATTCCTCTTCCTGGTGGGAAATTAGAGTTAAATGTGCCCCTCCAGACACCTGCCTCACTCCCAGCCCCTTGGTGATGTGTGTCCTCTGGTTTGAGGCCACATGTGATGGGTTCCTCATCTTTTGATGATGTGGCCCCACTGGTGTGAGGACACTCCTGCCTGCTTCCCATCCCCTTGGTGATGTGGTCCCTCCGGCGAGAGTCTGATCCTGGTTGGGTTCCTCACACTTCTGTGAGGTGGGCCCTCTTCTCTGAGGTCACTCCTGCCTGGCTAGCACACCCCGCCTTGGCGAAGTCGGACCTCTGGTGGCAGTTGGAGCCTGCTGGGAGCCTCCTCCCCTCGGTGATGAGGCCCTCTGGCATCAGGCCCTAACTGCTGGGTTCCCACATTTTCTGATACGTCCTAAGTGGTGCGAGGGCACTCCTGCCAGGTTCCCATCCCCATGGGCATGTGGGCCTTCTGCTCTAAGGTCCCAACACCTGTGTTGTTCACCGTTTCATGATGTTGGCTCTCTGGTGTTAGTTCACTCAGGCCTAGATCCCATAGAGTCTGTGCTCTGAGCCGCCTGCTGGGAGGTTCCTACTGCTGAATTCCTTACCTTTTCTATTCTTTGGGTTCTGTGTTTTCATGCTCCTCCTTCCTGACTCACTCCCAGCCCCTTTGTGATATAGGTCCTCTGGTTTGAGGCCACATGTGCCGGTTTCCTCACCTTTATTGATGTGGCCCCACTGGTGTGAGGACACTCCTGCCTGGTTCCCATCCACTTGGTGATGGGGGCCCTCTGGTGAGAGCCTGATCCTGGCTGGATTCCTCACCCTTCTGTGAGGTAGACCCTCTGCTGTGAGGTCACTCCTGCCTGGCTGGCACACGTCACCTTGGCGATGTGGGCCCTCAGTTGGGAGTTGGTGCCTGCTGGGAGTCTCCTCCCCTCGGTAATGAGGGCCCTCTGGCGTCAGGCCCTAACTCATGGGCTCCCAAAATTTTCTGATGTGCGCCCTGTCGTGCGAGTACACTCCTGCCGGGGTCCCATGCCCATGGGGATGTTGGCTTTCTGCTCTGAGGTCCCAACGGCTGGGTTGCTCACAGTGTCAGAACGTGGGCCCTCTGCTGTGAGTTCACTCCGGCATGGATCCCATAGCCTCGGTGCTCTGGGCCACCTGCTTGGAGCTTCCAACTGTGGGGTTCCTCACCTTTTTATTCTATGGGCCCTCTGTTGTGAGTCTCCTCCTGCATGCCTCACTCCCAGCCCTTTCGTGATGTGTGTCCCCTTATTTGAGGCCACATGTGCTGTGTTCCTCACCTTTGGCTGATGTGGCCCCACTGGTGTGAGGACACTCCTGCCTGGTTTCCATCCCCTTGGTGATGTGGGCCCTCTGGTTAGAGTCTGATCCTGGTTGGGTTCCTCACACTTCTGTGAGGTGGGCCCTCTGTTGTGAGGTAACTCCTGCCTGGCTTGCTCCCATTGCCTTGGTGACGTCGGCCCTCTGGTGGCATTTGGAGCCTGCTGGTAGCCTCCTCTCCTCGGTGATGAGGGCCCTCTGGCGTCAGGCCCTAACTGCTGGGTTCCCACATTTTCTGATACGTGTTAAGTTGTGCGAGGACACTCCTGCGAGGTTCCTATCCCCATGGGGATGTGGGTCTTCTGCTCTGAGGTTCCACCGGCTGGGTTGCTCACAGTTTCATGATGTGGGCCCTCTGCTGTGAGTTCACTGTGGCCTGGATCCCATAGACTCCGTGCTCTGGGCCACCTGCTGGGAGGTTCAAACTGCTGGATTCCTCACATTTTTTATTCTGTGGGCCCTGTGTTGTTAGGCTACTCCTGCTTGCCTCACTCGGAGCACCTTGGAAATGTGGGTCCTCTGGTTTAGGCCACATGTGCTGGGTTCCTCACCTTTCTATAATGTGGCCACACTGGTGTGAGGACACTGCTGCCTTTTTCCGATCCCCTTGGTGATGTGGGCTCTCTGGTGAGAGTCTTATCCTGGCTGGTTTCCTCACCCTTCTGTGAGGTAGATCCTCTGCTGTGAGGTCACTCCTGCCTGGCTGGCACACATCACCTTGGCGACGTGGGCCCTCAGTTGGGAGTTGGTGCCTGCTGGGGGTCTCCACCCCTCGGTAATGAGGGCCCTCTGGCGTCAGACCCTAACTCCTGGGCTCCCAAAATTTTCTGATGTGCGCCCTGTGGTGCGACTACACTCCTGCCAGGTTCCCAACCCCATGGGAATGTGGGCCTTCTGCTCTGAGGTCCCAACGGTGGGTTGCTCAGTTTCATGATGAGGGTCCTCTGGTGTGAGTTCACTCCGCCCTGGATCCAATAGCCTCGCTGCTCCTGGCTGCCTGCGGGGAGGTTCCAACTGCGGGATTCCTCACCTTTTTTCTTCTATGGGCCCTCTGTTTTGAGACTCCTCCTGCCTGCCTGACTCCCAGCCCCTTGGTGATGTGTGTCCTCTGGTTTGAGGCTACGTGTGCTGGGTCCCTCACCTTTCGATTATGTGGCCCCACTGGTGTGAGGACACTCCTGCCTGGTTCCTATCCCCTTGGTGATGTGGGCCCTCTGGTGAGAGTCTGATCCTGGCTGGGTTCCTCACCCTTCTGTGAGGTGGACCCTCTGCTGTGAGGTCACTCCTGCCTGGCTGGCACACCCCACCTTGGCAACGTCGGACCTCTTGTGGCAGTTGGAGCCTGCTGGGAGCTTCCTCTCCTCGGTGATGAGGGCCCTCTGGCGTCAGGCCCTAACTTCTGGGCTCCCAAAATTCTCTAATGTGCGCCCTGTGGTGCGAGTACACTCCTGCCAGGTTCCCAACCACATGGGAATGTGGGCCTTCTGCTCTGAGGTCCCAACGGCTGGGTTGCTCACAGTTTCATGATGAGGGCCCTCTGTTTTGTGTTCAGTCAGGCCTGGATCCCATATCCTCGCTGCTCCTGGCCGCCTGCTGGGAGGTTCCAACTGCGGGATTCCTCACCTTTTTTATTCTATGGGCCCTCTGTTTTGAGGCTCCTCCTGCCTGCCTCACTCCCAGCCCCTTGGTGATGTGTGTCCTCTAGTTTGAGGCCACGTGTGCTGGGTCCATCACATTTCGATGATGTGGTCCCACGGGTGTGAGGACACTCCTGCCTGGTTCCCAGCCCCTTGCTGTTGTGGGCACTCTGGTGAGGGTCTGATCATTCCTGGGTTCCTTACCCTTCTGTGAGGTGGGCCCTCTGATGTGAGGTCACTCCTGCATGGCTGGCTCACGTCGCCTTGGCGACGTGGGTCTTCTGTTGGCCACTGAAGTATACTGGGAGCTTCCTACCCTCTTTAATGAGGGCCCTGGAAAAAACGCATATGCCCTTTTTGATCAAGTGCATCATTGTCGACATTCTGACTCTTTTCCTATACTTTCAGAGGATTTCCCGTCTACCTCCTGAAATCGTAGTCCTGGAATTCTGCCCCACGTTCAAGTCCTCTTTGTAGACTTACTTCAATATATTTTTGGATGATAGCTGTCATTTATAACTCTGCAGGTTTGTGAACTACAGAGCCCCTGAGCTCCTTTCTTCAACTCGCTTTCTTGTGAGCTGGCCGCAAAACCGCTGTATTGCTTCAGGCCCTAATCTGGTTCCGGCACGGCATGCTGAACCTTTGGCTAATTCCTCTTCCTGGTTGGTAATGAGCGTTAAATTTGCCCGTGCAGACACCTACAGCTAGTCTCTCATTGGTTCTCCCTATTCCTGTTCATCTTGCGCAGAAATTGCAAACTGTGCCATACAGGAGGTTAAAGGCACTGACTCTCCAGGTAGGGACAGTGTAAGTAAAGCGTCTGGAATTGTGAACCCGAGTACAAGGGGACGAAAACTGAGACGCATTTAAAAACGTTTCCCGGTCACACGGTGGACCATACTCTGGGATTCCCATGCATGTTTTAGCTGAAGGTAGAATCCTTTAAACCTGGAGAGTTGGGGCCCATGGAATGTGTACCATGCAGTATGACTTCAAAGGGTCTGCATTTGCTCACTGAACCTCACCAATGGTATCCGCCCGAAGTGTCCAGCCTTATGTCTCACCCAGTTCTAGGTGTAGATGTGGTAACTCCAGGTTGCATCACAAGCCCTGAATGAATTATTTAAGAATTGCTCTCTATTTCACTATCATTGTGTTTTGTTTTTGTAATTTATTTTGATAATGGGATTTATCGGATTTTCACGGCTGCATTTATGGCGCTGTACACATGCCTGATTCTCTTACGGAGACATATAAATCCATGGGTGTTAAGATTCTTAATTGGCAGGTGTATTCCTAGGCATTGAATATGGGGTGTTTAGTCCATTTGGTTGAGCAAGGAGTAGGTCTTGACTATTAAATATTTGGCTTATGGAACAGTATCTGTTCTAATTTCAATCACTAGTTTTATGCAGCACCCCAACTCACCTTTCCCCTTAAGCAAGCATAAGTTGTTTTTCTAAATTTGAGACCCTGTTCTGTTTTGTAATTCAGTTCATGTGTAGCCAAGTTCACATTCGGTGTATTAGTGATATCTTAATGTTTCATTTTCTGTGTGACTTATTTCACTTAGAATCATCGTATCTGAATCCACTCATTATGCCGCGATGGGCCTGATGACATAGATTTCATTGCTGAGTGATATTCAATTGTACGTATGCACCTCAAATTCTTTATCCATTTTTCGCATTCTGGGATATTTAACTTGTACCGTAGACGAGGTTCTTGTAAACACAGCCGTCCCAAACTTTGGGGTGGCTGTGTGTTTTTGATTTTAATTTCCCTAAGTTATAGGGCCATAAGTGGAAGTGCCGTAGGCTCCGTTGCTTAGTTTTTTAGGTGTTTCAGGAAACACCGTACATTTCTCCAGAGTGGCTGTTAGCAATTTAAATCCCGCCCATCAGCATACCAAGGCTCCCTGTTCTCCATGACCTGTCCTGCCTTTCTGGATTTTACACTTTTTTCAGATGGCCCTTTTGACCGTGGGGAAGTGAAACTTCATTGTAGTGCAGATTTCCTTTACACGCTTGCTTGGTTGGCCAAAAAGGGTGTATTCGTTTTTTCCTGAATATATTCAGGAAAAAACGCATACGCCCTTTTTGGCCAAGTGCATCATTGTGGACATTCTGCCTCTTTTCCTATGCTTTAAGTGCAATTCCAGTCTACCCCCTGAAATCGTTTTCCTGAAATTCTGCCCTGCTTTCAAGTCCTCTGCGAAGACTTACTTTAATACATTTCTGGACGATAGCTGTCATTTATAACTCTGCAGGTTTGTGAATTACAGTGCCCCTGAGCTCCTTTCTTCAACTCGCTTTCTTTTGAGCTGACAGCAAAACCGCAGAATTGCTTCAGGCCCTAATCTGGTTCCGGCAGGGCACACTGAGCCTTTGGCTAATTCCCCTTCCTTGTGGGAAACGAGCGTTCCATTTGCCCGTGCAGGCACCTAAAGCTAGTCTCTCATTGGTTCTCCCTATTCCTGTTCATCTTGCGCAGAAATTGCAAACTGGGACAAACAGGAGGTTAAAGGCACTGACTCTCCAAGTGGGGAGAGTGTTAGTAAAGCGTCTGGAACGGTGAACCCGAGTACCAGGGGGCAAAATCTGAGATGCATTTGAAAACGTTTCCCAATCACACGGTGGACCATACTCTGGGTTTCCCATGCATGTTTTAGCTGAAGGAAGAATCCCTTAAACCTGGAGAGTTGGGACCCATGGAATGGCTACCATGCAGTATGACTTCAAAGGGTCTGCGTTTGCTCACCGAACCTCACAAATGCTATCAGCCCAAAGGGTCCGGCCTTATGTCTCACCCAGCACTGGGTGTAGATGTGGTAAATCCAGGTTGCAACACAAGCCCTGAATGAATTATTTAAGAATTGCTCTCTATTTCACTGTCATTGTGTTTTGTTTTTCAAATTTATTTTGATAATGGGATTTATCGGATTTTCACTGTTGTGTTTAGGCCGCTGTACACACGCTTGATTTCCTTATGGAGACATATAAATCCATGGGTTTTAAGATTCTTACTTGTCAGGTATATTCCCAGGCGTTGAATAAGGGGTGTTGAGTCCAATTCGTTGAGCAAGGTGTAGGTCTTGTGTATTATATATTTGGCTGAAGGAACGGTATCTGTACAAATTTCAATCTCTGGTTTTATGCAGCACCCCAACTCACCTTTCCCCATAAGCAAGCATAAGTTGGTTTACTAAATTTGAGACCCTGTTCTGTTTTGTAATTCACTTCATGTGTAGCCAAGTTTACGTTCCGTGTATTAGTGATATCTTATGATGTTTCTTTTTCTGTGTGACTTATTTCTCGTAGAATCGTCGTACCTGAATCCACTCATTATGCCGCTACGGGCCTGATGACGTAGATCTCATTGCTGAGTGATATTCCATTGTACGTACGTACCACAACTTGTTTATCCATTTTTTGCTTTCTCGGATATTTAACTTGTACCGTAGACGAGGTTCTTGTAAACAGAGCCGTCCCAAACTTTGGGGTGGCTCTGTGTTTTTGATTTTAATTTCCCTAAGCTATAGGACCCTAAGGGGAAGTGCCTTAGGCTGTGTTGCTTTGTTTCCTACATGTTTCAGGAAACACCATACACTTCTCCAGAGTGGCTGTTGGCAATTTACATCCCGCCCATCAGCATAACAAGGCTCCCTGTTCTCCATGACCTGTTCTGCCTTTCTGGATTTTACACTTTTTTCAGATGGCCCTTTTGACCGGGGGGCAGTGAGACTTCATTGTAGCGCAGACTTCCTTTACACGCTTGCTTGGTTGTCCAAAAAGTGCGTATGCGTTTTTTCCTGAATATATTCAGGAAAAAACGCATACGCCCTTTTTGGCCAAGTGCATCATTGTGGACATTCTGCCTGTTTTCCTATGCTTTAAGTGCAATTCCAGTCTACCTCCTGAAATCGTTTTCCTGAAATTCTGCCCCGATTTCAAGTCCTCTTCGAAAACTTACTTCAATACATTTTTGGACGATAGCTGTCATTCATAACTCTGCAGGATTGTGAATTACAGTGCCCCTGAGCTCCTTTCTTCAACTCGCTTTCTTGTGAGCTGGCCGCAAAACCGCAGGATTGCTTCAGGCCCTAATCTGGTTCCGGCAGGGCACGCTTAGCCTTTGGTTAATTCCTCTTCCTGGTGGGAAATGAGTGTTCCATTTGCCCGTGCAGACACCTACAGCTAGTCTCTCATTGGTTCTCCCTATTCCTGTTCATCTTGCGCAGAAATTGCAAACTGTGCCAAACAGGAGGTTAAAGGCACTGACTTTCCAAGTGGGGAGAGTTTTAGTAAAGTGTCTAGAACGGTGCACCCGAGTACCAGGGAACGAAACCTGAGATGCATTTGAAAACGTTTCCCAATCACACGGTGGAACATACTCCGGGTTTCCCATGCATGTTTTAGCTGAAGGAAGAATCCCTTAAACCTGGAGAGTTCGGACCCATGGAATGGGTACCATGCAGTATGACTTCAAAGGGTCTGCGTTTGCTCACCAAACCTCACCAAAGCTATCAGCACAAAGTGTCCAGCCTTATGTCTCAACCAGCTCTGGGTGTAGATGTGGTAAATCCAGGTTGCATCACAAGCTCTGAATGAATTATTTAAGAATTGCTCTATATTTCACTGTCATTGTGTTTTTTTTTTAAACATCTTTATTGGGGTATAATTGCTGTACAATGGTGTGTTAGTTTCTGCTTTATAACAAAGTGAATCAGTTATACATATACATATGTTCCCATATGTCTTCCCTCTTGCGTCTCCCTCCCTCCCACTCTCCCTATCCCACCCCTCCAGGCTGTCACAAAGCACCAAGCTAATATCCCTGTGCCTTGCGGCTGCTTCCCACTAGCTATCTACCTTACTACGTTTGTTAGTGTGTATATGTCCATGACTCTCTCTCGCCCTGTCAAAGCTCACCCGTCCCCCTCCCCATATCCTCAAGTCCGTTCTCCAGTAGGTCTGCGTCTTTATTCCTGTCTTACCCCTAGGTTCTTCATGACATTTTTTTTCCCCTTAAATTCCATATATATGTGTTAGCATACGGTATTTGTCTTTTTCTTTCTGACTTACTTCACTCTGTATGACAGACTCTAGGTCTATCCATCTCATTACAAATAGCTCAATTTCATTTCTTTTTAAGGCTGAGTAATATTCCATTGTATATATGTGCCACATTTTCTTTATCCATTCATCCGATGATGGGCGCTTAGGTTGTTTCCATCTCCGGGCTATTGTAAATAGAGCTGCAATGAACATTTTGGTACATGACTCTGTTTGAATTTTGGTTTTCCCAGGGTATATGCCCAGTAGTGGGATTGCTGGGTCATATGGTAATTCTATTTGTAGTTTTTTAAGGAACCTCCATACTGTTCTCCATAGTGGCTGAACCAATTCACATTCCCACCAGCAGTGCAAGAGTGTTCCCTTTTCTCCACACCCTCTCCAGCATTTATTGTTTCTAGATTTTTTGATGATGGCCATTCTGACTGGTGTGAGATGATATCTCATTGTAGTTTTGATTTGCATTTCTCTAATGATTAATGATGTTGAGCATTCTTTCATGTGTTTGTTGCCATTCTGTATATCTTCTTTGGAGAAATGTCTATTTAGGTCTTCTGCCCATTTTTGGATTGGGTTGTTTGTTTTTTGTTATTGAGCTGCATGAGCTGCTTGTAAATTTTGGAGATTAATCCTTTGTCTTTGCTTCATTTGCATGTCATTGTGTTTTGTTTGTGAAATTTATTTTGTTAATGGGATTTATCGGATTTTCACTGCTGCGTTTAGGCCACTGTACACACGCTTGACTTCCTTATGGAGACATATGAATCCATGGGTCTTAAGATAATAACTTGTCAGGTATATTCCCAGGCGTTGAATATGGGGTGTTGAGTCCATTTCGTTGAGCAACAGTAGGTCTTGTCTATTATATATTTGGCTTATGGAACGGTATCTGTGCTAATTTCAATCTCTGGTTTTATGCAGCACCCCAACTCACCTTTCCCCATAAGCAAGCATAACTTGGTTTTCTAAATTTGAGAACCTGTTCTGTTTTGTAATTCAGTTCATGTGTAGCCAAGTTTATGTTCCGTGTATTAGTGATATCTTATGATGTTTCTTTTTCTGTGTGACTTATTTCTCGTAGAATCGTCGTACCTGAATCCACTCATTATGCCGCTATGGGACTGATGACGTAGATCTCATGGTTGAGTGATATTCCATTGTACGTACGTACCACAACTTCTTTATCCATTTTTTGCTTTCTCGGATATTTAACTTGTACCGTAGACGAGGTTCTTGTAAACAGAGCCGTCCCAAACTTTGGGGTGCCTGTGTGTTTTTGATTTTAATTTCCCTAAGCTATAGGACCCTAAGTGGAAGTGCCATAGGCTGTGTTGCTTTGTTTCCTATGTGTTTCAGGAAACACCATACACTTCTCCAGAGTGGCTGTTGGCAATTTACATCCCGCCCATCAGCATAACAAGGCTCCCTGTTCTCCAGGACCTGTCCTGCCTTTCTGGATTTTACACTTTTTTCAGATGGCCCTTTTGACCGGGGGGCAGTGAGACTTCAATGTAGTGCAGATTTCCTTTACACGCTTGCTTGGTTGGCCAAAAAGGGCGTATGCGTTTTTTCCTGAATATATTCAGGAAAAAACGCATACGCCCTTTTTGGCCAAGTGCATCATTGTGGACATTCTGCCTCTTTTCCTATGCTTTAAGTGCAATTCCAGTCTACCCCCTGAAATCGTTTTCCTGAAATTCTGCCCCGCTTTCAAGTCCTCTTCGAAGACTTACTTCAATACATTTTTGGACGATATCTGTCATTCATAACTCTGCAGGTTTGTCAATTACAGTGCCCCTGGGGTCTTTTCTTCAACTCGCTATCTTGTGAGATGGCCGCAAAACCGCAGGATTGCTTCAGGCCCTAATCTGGTTCCCACAGGGCACGCTGAGCCTTTGGTTAATTCCTCTTCCTGGTGGGAAATGAGCGTTCCATTTGCCCGTGCAGACACCTACAGCTAGTCTCCATTGGTTCTCCCTATTCCTGTTCATCTTGCGCAGAAATTGCAAACTCTGCCAAACAGGAGGTTAAAGGCACTGACTCTCAAAGTGGGGAGAGTGTTAGTAAAGCGTCTGGAACGGTGCACCCGAGTACCAGGGGTCAAACTTGAGATGCATTTGAAAACGTTTCCCAGTCACACGGTGGACCATACTCTGGGTTTCCCATGCATATTTTAGCTGAAGGAAGAATCCCTTAAACCTGGAGAGTTGGGACCCATGGAATGGCTACCATGCAGTATGACTTCAAAGGGTCTGCCATTGCTCACCGAACCTCAACAATGCTATCAGCCCGAAGTGTCCAGCCTTATGTCTCAACCTGCTCTGTGTGTAGATGTGGTAAATCCAGGTTGCATCACAAGCCCTGAATGAATTATTTAAGAATTGCTCTGTATTTCACTGTCATTGTGTTTTGTTTTTGAAATTTATTTTGTTAATGGGATTTATCGGATTTTCACTGCTGCGTTTAGGCCACTGTACACACGCTTGACTTCCTTATGGAGACATATAAATCCATGGGTCTTAAGATTCTTACTTGTCAGGTATATTCTCAGGCGTTGAATATGGGGTGTTGAGTCCATTTCGTTGAGCAACAGTAGGTCTTGTCTATTATATATTTGGCTTATGGAACGGTATCTGTGCTAATTTCAATCACTGGTTTGATGCAGCACCCCAACTCACCTTTCCCCATAAGCAAGCATAAGTTGGTTTTCTAAATTTGAGACCCTGTTCTGTTTTGTAATTCAGTTCATGTGTAGCCAAGTTTACCTTCCGTGTATTAGTGATATCTTATTATGTTTCTTTTTCTGTGTGACTTATTTCTCGCAGAATCGTCGTACCTGAATCCACTCATTATGCCACTACGGGCCTGATGACGTAGATCTCATTGCTGAGTGATATTCCATTGTACGTACGTACCACAACTTCCTTATCCATTTTTTGCTTTCTCGGATATTTAACTTGTACCGTAGACCAGGTTCTTGTAAACAGAGCCGTCCCAAACTTTGGTGTGGCTGTGTGTTTTTGATTTTAATTTCCCTAAGCTATACGACCATAAGTGGAAGTGCCATAGGCTGTGTTGCTTTGTTTCCTACGTGTTTCAGGAAACACCATTCACTTCTCCAGAGTGGCTGTTGGCAATTTACATCCCGCCCATCGGCATAACAAGGCTCCCTGTTCTCCATGACCTGTCCTGCCTTTCTGGATTTTACACATTTTTCAGATGGCACTTTTGACCGGGGGGCAGTGAGACTTCATTGTAGTGCAGATTTCATTTACACGCTTGCTTGGTTGGCCAAAAATTGCGTATGCGTTTTTTCCTGAATATATTCAGGAAAAAACGCATACGCCCTTTTTGGCCAAGTGCATCATTGTGGACATTCTGCCTCTTTTCCTATGCTTTAAGTGCAATTCCAGTCTACCCCCTGAAACAGTTTTCCTGAAATTCTGCCCCGCTTTCAAGTCCACTTCGAAGACTTACTTCAATACATTTTTGGACGATAGCTGTCATTCATAACTCTGCAGGTTTGTGAATTACAGTGCCCCTGAGCTCCTTTCTTCAACTCGCTTTCTTGTGAGCTGGCCGCAAAACTGCTGGATTGCTTTAGGCCCTAATCTGTTTCCAGCAGGGCACGCTGAGACTTTGGTTAATTCCACTTCCTGGTGGGAAATGACCGTTCCATTTGCCCGTGCAGACACCTACAGCTAGTCTCTAATTGTTTCTGCCTATTCCTGTTCATCTTGCGCAGAAATTGCAAACTGTGCCAAACAGGAAGTTAAAGGCACTGACTCTCAAAGTGGGGAGAGTTTTAGTAAAGCACCTGGAACGGTGAACCCGAGTACCAGGGGTCGAAACCTGAGATGCATTTGAAAACGTTTCCCAATCACACGGTGGACCATACTCTGGGTTTCCCATGCATGTTTTAGATGAAGGAAGAATCCCTTAATCCTGGAGAGTTGGGACCCGTGGAATGGGTACCATGCAGTATGACGTCAAAGGGTCTGCGTTTGCTCACCGTACCTCACCAATGCTATCAGCCCGAAGTGTCCAGCCTTATGTCTCACCCAGCTCTGGGTGTGGATGTGGTAAATCCAGGTTGCATCACAAGCCCTGAATGAATTATTTAAGAATTCCTCTCTATTTCACTGTCTTTGTGTTTTGTTTTTGAAATTTATTTTGATAATGGGATTTATCGGATTTTCACTGCTGCGTTTAGGCCGCTGTACACACGCTTGATTTCCTTATGGAGACATATAAATCCATGGGTCTTAAGATTCTTATTTGTCAGGTATATTCCCCGGCTTTGAATATGGGGTGTTGAGTCCATTTCATTGAGCCAGGTGTAGGTCTTGTCTATTATATATTTTGCTTATGGAACAGTATGTGTTCTAATTTCAATCTCTGGTTTTATGCAGCACCCCAACTCACCTTTCCCCATAAGCAAGCATAAGTTGGTTTTCTAAATTTGAGACCCTGTTCTGTTTTGTAATTCAGTTCATGAGTAGCCAAGTTTACGTTCCGTGTATTAGTGATATCTTATGATGTTTCTATTTCTGTGTGACTTATTTCTCGTAGAATCGTGGTACCTGAATCCACTCATTATGCCGCTACGGACCTGATGACGTAGATCTCATTGCTGAGTGATATTCCATTGTACGTACATACCACAACTTCTTTATCCATTTTTTGCTTTCTCGGATATTTAACTTGTACCGTAGACGAGGTTCTTGTAAACAGAGCCGTCCCAAACTTTGGGGTGGCTGTGTGTTTTTGATTTTAATTTCCCTAAGCTATAGGACCCTAAGTGGAAGTGCCATAGGCTGTGTTGCTTTGTTTCCTACGTGTTTCAGGAAACACCATACACTTCTCCAGAGTGGCTGTTGGCAATTTACATCCCGCCCATCAGCATAACAAGGCTTCCTGTTCTCCATGACCCGTCCTGCGTTTCTGGATTTTACACTTGTTTCAGATGGCCGTTTGGACCAGGAGGCAGTGAGACTTCATTGTAGTGCAGATTTCCTTTACACGCTTGCTTGGTTGGCCAAAAAGGGCGTATGCGTTTTTTCCTGAATATATTCAGGAAAAAACGCATACGCCCTTTTTGGCCAAGTGCATCACTGTCGACATTCTGCCTCTTTTCCTATCCTTTAAGTGCAATTCCAGTCTACCCCCTGAAATCGTTTTCCTGAAATTCTGCCCCGCTTTCAAGTCCTCTTCGAAGACTTACTTCAATACATTTTTGGACGATAGCTGTCATTCATAACTCTGCAGGTTTGTGAATTACATTGCCCCTGAGCTCCTTTCTTCAACTCGCTTTCTTGTGAGATGGCCGCAAAACCGTGGATTGCTTCAGGCCCTAATCTGGTTCCGGCAGGGCACGCTGAGCCTTTGGTTAATCCCTCTTCCTGGTGGGAAATGAGCGTTCCATTTGCCCGTGCAGACACCTACAGTTAGTCTCTCATTGGTTCTCCCTATTCCTGTTCATCTTGCGCAGAATTTGCAAACTGTGACAAACAGGAGTTTAAAGGCACTGACTCTCCAAGTGTGGAGAGTGTTAGTAAAGTGTCTGGAACGTTGAACCCGAGTACCAGGGGACGAAACCTGAGATACATTTGAAAATGTTTCCTAATCACACAGTTGACCATACTCTGGGATTCCCATGCATGTTTTAGCTGAAGGAAGAATCCCTTAAACCTGGAGAGTTGGGACCCATGGAATGGGTACCATGCAGTATGACTTCAAAGGGTCAGCGTTTGCTCACCGAACCTCACCATTGCTATCAGCCCGAAGTGTCCAGCCTTATGTCTCAACCAGCTTTGGGTGTAGAGGTGGTAAATCCAGATTGCATCACAAGCCCTGAATGAATTATTTAAGAATTGCTCTCTATTTCACTGTCATTGTGTTTTGTTTTTGAAATTTATTTTGATAATGGGATTTATCGGATTTTCACTGCTGTGTTTAGGCGGCTGTACACACGCTTGCTTTCCTTATGGAGACATATATATCCATGGGTCTTAAGATTCTTACTTGTCAGGTATATTCCCAGGCGTTGAATATGGGGTGTTGAGTCCATTTTGTTGAGCAAGGTGTAAGCCTTGTCTATTATATATTTGGCTTATGGAACGGTATCTGTGCTAATTTCAATCTCTGGTTTGATGCAGCACCCCAACTCACCTTTCCCCATAAGCAAGCATAAGTTGGTTTTCTAAATTTGAGACCCTGTTCTGTTTTGTAATTCACTTCATGTGTAGCCAAGTTTACGTTCCGTGTATTAGTGATATCTTATGATGTTTCTTTTTCTGTGTGACTTATTTCTCGTAGAATCGTCGTACCTGAATCCACTCATTATGCCGCTACGGGCCAGATTACGTAGATCTCATGGCTGAGTTATATTCCATTGTACGTACGTACCACAACTTCTTTATCCATTTTTTGCTTTCTCGGATATTTAACTTGTACCGTAGACGAGGTTCTTGTAAACAGAGCCGTCCCAAATTTTGGGGTGCCTGTGTGTTTTTGATTTTAATTTCCATAAGTTATAGGACCCTAAGTGGAAGTGCCATAGGCTGTGTTGCTTTGTTTTCTACGTGTTTCAGGAAACACCATACACTTCTCCAGAGTGGCTGTTGGCAATTTACATCCCGCCCATCAGCATAACAAGGCTCCCTGTTCTCCATGACCTGTCTTGCCTTTCTTGATTTTACACTTGTTTCAGATGGCCCTTTTGACCGGGGGGCAGTGAGACTTCATTGTAGTGCAGATTTCCTTGACACGCTTGCTTGGTTGGCCAAAAATTGCGTATGCGTTTTTTCCTGAATATATTCAGGAAAAAACGCATACGCCCTATATGGCCAAGTGCATCATTGTCGACATTCGGCCTCTTTTCCTATGCTTTATGTGCAATTCCAGTCTACCCCCTGAAATCGTTTTCCTGAAATTCTGCCCCGCTTTCAAATCCACTTCAAAGACTTACTTCAATACATTTTTGGACGATAGCTGTCATTCATAACTCTGGACGTTTGTGAATTACAGTGCCCCTGAGCTCCTTTCTTCAACTCGCTTTCTTGTGAGCTGGCCGCAAAACCGCAGGATTGCTTCAGGCCCTAATCTTGTTCCAGCAGGGCACGCTGAGCCTTTGGTTAAACCCTCTTCCTGGTGGGAAATGAGCGTTCCATTTTCCCGTGCAGACACCTACAGCTAGTCTCTCATTGGTTCTCCCTATTCCTGTTCATCTTGCGCAGAAATTTGAAACTGTGCCAAACAGAAGGTTAACGGCACTGACTCTCCAAGTGGGGCGAGTGTTTGTAAAGCGTCTGGAATGGTGAACCCGAGTACCAGGGGACGAAACCTGAGATGCAGTTGAAAACGTTTCCCAATCACACGGTGGACCATACTCTGGGTTTCCCATGCATGTTTTAGCTGAAGGAAGAATCCCTGAAACCTGGAGAGTTGGGACCCTTGGAATGGCTACCATGCAGTATGACTTCAAAGGGTCTGCATTTGCTCACCGAACCTCACCAATGCTATCAGCCCGAAGTGTCCAGCCTTATGTCTCACCCAGCTCTGGGTGTGGATGTGGTAAATCCAGGTTGCATCACAAGCCCTGAATAAATTATTTAAGAATTCCTCTCTATTTCACTGTCATTGTGTTTTGTTTGTGAAATTTATTTTGATAATGGGATTTATCGGATTTTCACTGCTGCGTTTAGGCCGCTGTACACACGCTTGATTTCCTTATGGAGACATATAAATCCATGGGTCTTAAGATTCTTATTTGTCAGGTATATTCCCCGGCTTTGAATATGGGGTGTTGAGTCCATTTCATTGAGCCAGGTGTAGGTCTTGTCTATTATATATTTTGCATATGGAACAGTATGTGTGCTAATTTCAATCTCTGGTTTGATGCAGCACCCCAACTCACCTTTCCCCATAAGCAAGCATAAGTTGGTTTTCTAAATTTGAGACCCTGTTCTGTTTTGTAATTCAGTTCATGAGTAGCCAAGTTTACGTTCCGTGTATTAGTGATATCTTATGATGTTTCTTTTTCTGTGTGACTTATTTCTCGTAGAATCGTCGTACCTGAATGCACTCATTATGCCGCTACGGGCCTGATGACGTAGATCTCATTGCTGAGTGATATTCCATTGTACGTACGTACCACAACTTCTTTATCCATTTTTTGCTTTCTCGGATATTTAACTTGTACCGTAGACGAGGTTCTTGTAAACAGAGCCGTCCCAAACTTTGGGGTGGCTGTGTGTTTTTGATTTTAATTTCCCTAAGCTATAGGACCCTAAGTGGAAGTGCCATAGGCTGTGTTGCTTTGTTTCCTACGTGTTTCAGGAAACACCATACACTTCTCCAGAGTGGCTGTTGGCAATTGACATCCCGCCCATCAGCATAACAAGGCTCCCTGTTCTCCATGACCTGTCCTGCCTTTCTGGATTTTACACTTGTTTCAGATGGCCGTTTGGACCGGGGGGCAGTGAGACTTCATTGTAGTGCAGATTTCCTTTACACGCTTGCTTGGTTGGCCAAAAAGGGCGTATGCGTTTTTTCCTGAATATATTCAGGAAAAAACGCATACGCCCTTTTTGGCCAAGTGCATCATTGTCGACATTCTGCCTCTTTTCCTATACTTTAAGTGCAATTCCAGTCTACCCCCTGAAATCGTTTTCCTGAAATTCTGCCCCGCTTTCAAGTCCTCTTCGAAGACTTACTTCAATACATTTTTGGACGATAGCTGTCATTCATAACTCTGCAGGTTTGTGAATTACAGTGTCCCTGAGCTCCTTTCTTCAACTCGCTTTCTTGTGAGATGGCCGCAAAACCGCTGGATTGCTTCAGGCCCTAATCTGGTTCCGGCAGGGCACGCTGAGCCTTTGGTTAATCCCTCTTCCTGGTGGGAAATGAGCGTTCCATTTGCCCGTGCAGACACCTACAGCTAGTCTCTCATTGGTTCTCCCTATTCCTGTTCATCTTGCGCAGAATTTGCAAACTGTGACAAACAGGAGGTTAAAGGCACTGTCTCTCCAATTGTGGAGAGTGTTAGTAAAGCGTCTGGAACGTTGAACCCGAGTACCAGGGGACGAAACCTGAGATACATTTGAAAATGTTTCCCAATCACACAGTGGACCATACTCTGGGATTCCAATGCATGTTTTAGCTGAAGGAAGAATCCCTTAAACCTGGAGAGTTGGGACCCATGGAATGGGTACCATGCAGTATGACTTCAAAGGGTCTGCGTTTGCTCACCCAACCTCACCAATGCTATCAGCCCGAAGTGTCCAGCCTTATGTCTCACCCAGCTCTGGGTGTAGATGTGGTAAATCCAGGTTGCATCACAAGCCCTGAATGAATTATTTAAGAATTGCTCTCTATTTCACTGTCATTGTGTTTTGTTTTTGAAATTTATTTTGATAATGGGATTTATCGGATTTTCACTGCTGCGTTTAGGCCGCTGTACACACGCTTGATTTCCTTATGGAGACATATAAATCCATGGGTCTTAAGATTCTTACTTGTCAGGTATATTTCCAGGCGTTGAATATGGGGTGTTGAGTCCATTTCGTTGAGCAAGGAGTAGGTCTTGTCTATTATATATTTGCCTTATGGAACGGTATCTGTGCTAATTTCAATCTCTGGTTTTATACAGCACCCCTACTCACCTTTCCCCATAAGCAAGCATAAGATGGTTTTCTAAATTTGAGACCCTGTTCTGTTTTGTAATTCAGTTCTTGTGTAGCCAAGTTTACGTTCCGTGGATTAGTGATATCTTATGATGTTTCTCTTTCTGTGTGACTTATTTCTCGTAGAATCGTCGTACCTGAATCCACTCATTATGCCGCTACGGGCCTGATGACGTAGATCTCATGGCTGAGTGATATTCCATTGTACGTATGTACCACAACTTCTTTATCCATTTTTTGCTTTCTCGGATATTGAACTTGTACCATAGACGAGGTTCTTGTAAACAGAGCCGTCCCAAACTTTTGGGTGGCTGTGTGTTTTTGATTTTAATTTCCCTAAGCTATAGGACCCTAAGTGGAAGTGCCATAGGCTGTGTTGCTTTGTTTCCTACGTGTTTCAGGAAACACCATACACTTCTCCAGAGTGGCTGTTGGCAATTTACATCCCGCCCATCAGCATAACAAGGCTCCCTGTTCTCCATGACCTGTCCTGCCTTTCTGGATTTTACACTTTTTTCAGATGCCCGTTTTGACCGGGGGGCTGTGAGGCTTCATTGTAGTGCAGATTTCCTTTACACGCTTGCTTGGTTGGCCAAAAAGGGCGTATGCGTTTTTTCCTGAATCAGGAAAAAACGCATACGCCCTTTTTGGCCAAGTGCAACATTGTCGACATTCTGCCTCTTTTCCTATGCTTTAAGTGCAATTCCAGTCTACTCCCGAAATCGTTTTCCTGAAATTCTGCCCCGCTTTCAGGTCCTCTTCGAAGATACTTCAATACATTTTTGGACGATAGCTGTCATTCATAACTCTGCAGGTTTGTGAATTACAGTGCCCCTGAGCTCCTTTCTTCAACTCGCTTTCTTGTGAGCTGGCTGCAAAACCGCAGGATTGCTTCAGACCCTCATCTGGTTCTGGCAGGGCACGCTGAGCCTTTGCTTAATTCCTCTTCCTGGTGGGAAATGAGCGTTCCATTTGCCCGTGCAGACACCTACAGCTAGTCTCTCATTGGTTCTCCCTATTCCTGTTCATCTTGCGCAGAAATTGCAAACTGTGCCAAACAGGAGGTTAAAGGCGCTGACTCTCCATGTGGGGAGAGAGTTAGTAAAGCATCTGGAACGGTGAACCCAAGTACCAGGGGACGAAACCTGAGATGCATTTGAAAACGTTTCCCAATCACAAGGTGGACCATACTCTGGGTTTCCCATGCATGTTTTAGATGAAGGAAGAATCCCTTAAACCTGGAGAGTTGGGACCCATGGAATGGGTACCATGCAGTATGACTTCAAAGGGTCTGCGTTTGCTCACCGAACCTCACCAATGCTATCAGCCCGAAGTGTCCAGCCTTATGTCTCACCCAGCTCTGGGTGTAGGTGTGGTAAATCCAGGTTGCATCACAAGCCCTGAATGAATTATTTAAGAATTGCTCTCTATTTCACTGTCATTGTGTTTTGTTTTTGAAATTTATTTTGATAATGGGATTTATCGGATTTTCACTGCTGCGTTTAGGCCGCTGTACACACGCTTGATTTCCTTATGGAGACATATAAATCCATGGGTCTTAAGATTCTTATTTGTCAGGTATATTCCCCGGCTTTGAATATGGGGTGTTGAGTCCATTTCATTGAGTCAGGTGTAGGCCTTGTCTATTATATATTTTGCTTATGGAACAGTATGTGTGCTAATTTCAATCTCTGGTTTGATGCAGCACCCCAACTCACCTTTCCCCATAAGCAAGCATAAGTTGGTTTTCTAAATTTGCGACCCTGTTCTGTTTTGTAATTCAGTTCATGAGTAGCCAAGCTTACGTTCCGTGTATTAGTGATATCTTATGATGTTTCTTTTTCTGTGTGACTTATTTCTCGTAGAATCGTCGTACCTGAATGCACTCATTATGCCGCTACGGGCCTGATGACGTAGATCTCATTGCTGAGTGATATTCCATTGTACGTACGTACCACAACTTCTTTATCCATTTTTTGCTTTCTCGGATATTTAACTTGTACCGTAGACGAGGTTCTTGTAAACAGAGCCGTCCCAAATTTTGGGGTGGCTCTGTGTTTTTGATTTTAATTTCCCTAAGCTATAGGACCCTAAGTGGAAGTGCCATAGGCTGTGTTGCTTTGTTTCCTACGTGTTTCAGGAAACACCATACACTTCTCCAGAGTGGCTGTTGGCAATTTACATCCCGCTCATCAGCATAACAAGGCTCCCTGTTCTCCATGACCTGTCCTGCCTTTCTGGATTTTACACCTGTTTCACATGGCCGTTTGGACCGGGAGGCAGTGAGACTTCATTGTAGTGCAGATTTCCTTTACACGCTTGCTTGGTTGGCCAAAAAGGGCGTATGCGTTTTTTCCTGAATATATTCAGGAAAAAACGCATACGCCCTTTTTGGCCAAGTGCATCATTGTCGACATTCTGCCTCTTTTCCTATACTTTAAGTGCAATTCCAGTCTACCCCCTGAAATCGTTTTCCTGAAATTCTGCCCCGCTTTCAAGTCCTCTTCGAAGACTTACTTCAATACATTTTTGGACGATAGCTGTCATTCATAACTCTGCAGGTTTGTGAATTACAGTGCCCCTGAGCTCCTTTCTTCAACTCGCTTTCTTGTGAGATGGCCGCAAAACCGCTGGATTTCTTCAGGCCCTAATCTGGTTCCGGCAGGGAACGCTGAGCCTTTGGTTAATCCCTCTTCCTGGTGGGAAATGAGCGTTCCATTTGCCCGTGCACACACCTAGAGCTAGTCTCTCATTGGTTCTCCCTATTCCTGTTCATCTTGCGCAGAATTTGCAAACTGTGACAAACAGGAGGTTAAAGGCACTGACTCTCCAATTGTGGAGAGTGTTAGTAAAGCGTCTGGAACGTTGAACCCGAGTACCAGGGGACGAAACCTGAGATACATTTGAAAATGTTTCCCAATCACACAGTGGACCATACTCTGGGATTCCAATGCATGTTTTAGCTGAAGGAAGAATCCCTTAAACCTGGAGAGTTGGGACCCATGGAATGGGTACCATGCAGTATGACTTCAAAGGGTCTGCGTTTGCTCACCGAACCTCACCAATGCTATCAGCCCGAAGTGTCCAGCCTTATGTCTCACCCAGCTCTGGGTGTAGGTGTGGTAAATCCAGGTTGCATCACAAGCCCTGAATGAATTATTTAAGAATTGCTCTCTATTTCACTGTCATTGTGTTTTGTTTTTGAAATTTATTTTGATAATGGGATTTATCGGATTTTCACTGCTGCGTTTAGGCCGCTGTACACACGCTTGATTTCCTTATGGAGACATATAAATCCATGGGTCTTAAGATTCTTACTTGTCAGGTATATTTCCAGGCGTTGAATATGGGGTGTTGAGTCCATTTCGTTGAGCAAGGAGTAGGTCTAGTCTATTATATATTTGCCTTATGGAACGGTATCTGTGCTAATTTCAATCTCTGGTTTTATACAGCACCCCAACTCACCTTTCCCCATAAGCAAGCATAAGATGGTTTTCTAAATTTGAGACCCTGTTCTGTTTTGTAATTCAGTTCTTGTGTAGCCAAGTTTACGTTCCGTGGATTAGTGATATCTTATGATGTTTCTCTTTCTGTGTGACTTATTTCTCGTAGAATCGTCGTACCTGAATCCACTCATTATGCCGCTACGGGCCTGATGATGTAGATCTCATGGCTGAGTGATATTCCATTGTACGTACGTACCACAACTTCTTTATCCATTTTTTGCTTTCTCGGATATTGAACTTGTACCGTAGACGAGGTTCTTGTAAACAGAGCCGTCCCAAACTTTTGGGTGGCTGTGTGTTTCTGAATTTAATTTCCCTAAGCTATAGGACCCTAAGTGGAAGTGCCATAGGCTGTGTTGCTTTGTTTCCTACGTGTTTCAGGAAACACCATACACTTCTCCAGAGTGGCTGTTGGCAATTTACATCCCGCCCATCAGCATAACAAGGCTCCCTGTTCTCCATGACCTTTCCTGCCTTTCTGGATTTTACACTTTTTTCAGATGCCCGTTTTGACCGGGGGGCTGTGAGGCTTCATTGTAGTGCAGATTTCCTTTACACGCTTGCTTGGTTGGCCAAAAAGGGCGTATGCGTTTTTTCCTGAATCAGGAAAAAACGCATACGCCCTTTTTGGCCAAGTGCAACATTGTCGACATTCTGCCTCTTTTCCTATGCTTTAAGTGCAATTCCAGTCTACTCCCGAAATCGTTTTCCTGAAATTCTGCCCCGCTTTCAGGTCCTCTTCGAAGATACTTCAATACATTTTTGGACGATAGCTGTCATTCATAACTCTGCAAGTTTGTGAATTACAGTGCCCCTGAGCTCCTTTCTTCAACTCGCTTTCTTGTGAGCTGGCTGCAAAACCGCAGGATTGCTTCAGACCCTCATCTGGTTCTGGCAGGGCACGCTGAGCCTTTGCTTAATTCCTCTTCCTGGTGGGAAATGAGCGTTCCATTTGCCCGTGCAGACACCTACAGCTAGTCTCTCATTGGTTCTCCCTATTCCTGTTCATCTTGCGCAGAAATTGCAAACTGTGCCAAACAGGAGGTTAAAGGCGCTGACTCTCCATGTGGGGAGAGAGTTAGTAAAGCATCTGGAACGGTGAACCCAAGTACCAGGGGACGAAACCTGAGATGCATTTGAAAACGTTTCCCAATCACAAGGTGGACCATACTCTGGGTTTCCCATGCATGTTTTAGATGAAGGAAGAATCCCTTAAACCTGGAGAGTTGGGACCCATGGAATGGGTACCATGCAGTATGACTTCAAAGGGTCTGCGTTTGCTCACCGAACCTCACCAATGCTATCAGCCCGAAGTGTCCAGCCTTATGTCTCACCCAGCTCTGGGTGTAGGTGTGGTAAATCCAGGTTGCATCACAAGCCCTGAATGAATTATTTAAGAATTGCTCTCTATTTCACTGTCATTGTGTTTTGTTTTTGAAATTTATTTTGATAATGGGATTTATCGGATTTTCACTGCTGCGTTTAGGCCGCTGTACACACGCTTGATTTCCTTATGGAGACATATAAATCCATGGGTCTTAAGATTCTTATTTGTCAGGTATATTCCCCGGCTTTGAATATGGGGTGTTGAGTCCATTTCATTGAGTCAGGTGTAGGCCTTGTCTATTATATATTTTGCTTATGGAACAGTATGTGTGCTAATTTCAATCTCTGGTTTGATGCAGCACCCCAACTCACCTTTCCCCATAAGCAAGCATAAGTTGGTTTTCTAAATTTGCGACCCTGTTCTGTTTTGTAATTCAGTTCATGAGTAGCCAAGCTTACGTTCCGTGTATTAGTGATATCTTATGATGTTTCTTTTTCTGTGTGACTTATTTCTCGTAGAATCGTCGTACCTGAATGCACTCATTATGCCGCTACGGGCCTGATGACGTAGATCTCATGGCTGAGTGATATTCCATTGTACGTACGTACCACAACTTCTTTATCCATTTTTTGCTTTCTCGGATATTTAACTTGTACCGTAGACGAGGTTCTTGTAAACAGAGCCGTCCCAAACTTTGGGGTGGCTGTGTGTTTTTGATTTTAATTTCCCTAAGCTATAGGACCCTAAGTGGAAGTGCCATAGGCTGTGTTGCTTTGTTTCTTACGTGTTTCAGGAAACACCATACACTTCTCCAGAGTGGCTGTTGGCAATTTACATCCCGCCCATCAGCATAACAAGGCTCCCTGTTCTCCATGACCTGTCCTGCCTTTCTGGATTTTACACTTTTTTCAGATGCCCGTTTTGACCGGGGGGCTGTGAGGCTTCATTGTAGTGCAGATTTCCTTTACACGCTTGCTTGGTTGGCCAAAAAGTGCGTATGCGTTTTTTCCTGAATATATTCAGGAAAAAACGCATACGCCCTTTTTGGCCAAGTGCATCATTGTGGACATTCTGCCTGTTTTCCTATGCTTTAAGTGCAATTCCAGTCTACCTCCTGAAATCGTTTTCCTGAAATTCTGCCCCGATTTCAAGTCCTCTTCGAAAACTTACTTCAATACATTTTTGGACGATAGCTGTCATTCATAACTCTGCAGGATTGTGAATTACAGTGCCCCTGAGCTCCTTTCTTCAACTCGCTTTCTTGTGAGCTGGCCGCAAAACCGCAGGATTGCTTCAGGCCCTAATCTGGTTCCGGCAGGGCACGCTGAGCCTTTGGTTAATTCCTCTTCCTGGTGGGAAATGAGCGTTCCATTTGCCCGTGCAGACACCTACAGCTAGTCTCTCATTGGTTCTCCCTATTCCTGTTCATCTTGCGCAGAAATTGCAAACTGTGCCAAACAGGAGGTTAAAGGCACTGACTTTCCAAGTGGGGAGAGTTTTAGTAAAGCGTCTAGAACGGTGCACCCGAGTACCAGGGAACGAAACCTGAGATGCATTTGAAAACGTTTCCCAATCACACGGTGGAACATACTCCGGGTTTCCCATGCATGTTTTAGCTGAAGGAAGAATCCCTTAAACCTGGAGAGTTCGGACCCATGGAATGGGTACCATGCAGTATGACTTCAAAGGGTCTGCGTTTGCTCACCAAACCTCACCAAAGCTATCAGCACAAAGTGTCCAGCCTTATGTCTCAACCAGCTCTGGGTGTAGATGTGGTAAATCCAGGTTGCATCACAAGCTCTGAATGAATTATTTAAGAATTGCTCTATATTTCACTGTCATTGTGTTTTTTTTTTAAACATCTTTATTGGGGTATAATTGCTGTACAATGGTGTGTTAGTTTCTGCTTTATAACAAAGTGAATCAGTTATACATATACATATGTTCCCATATGTCTTCCCTCTTGCGTCTCCCTCCCTCCCACTCTCCCTATCCCACCCCTCCAGGCTGTCACAAAGCACCAAGCTAATATCCCTGTGCCTTGCGGCTGCTTCCCACTAGCTATCTACCTTACTACGTTTGTTAGTGTGTATATGTCCATGACTCTCTCTCGCCCTGTCAAAGCTCACCCGTCCCCCTCCCCATATCCTCAAGTCCGTTCTCCAGTAGGTCTGCGTCTTTATTCCTGTCTTACCCCTAGGTTCTTCATGACATTTTTTTTCCCCTTAAATTCCATATATATGTGTTAGCATACGGTATTTGTCTTTTTCTTTCTGACTTACTTCACTCTGTATGACAGACTCTAGGTCTATCCATCTCATTACAAATAGCTCAATTTCATTTCTTTTTAAGGCTGAGTAATATTCCATTGTATATATGTGCCACATTTTCTTTATCCATTCATCCGATGATGGGCGCTTAGGTTGTTTCCATCTCCGGGCTATTGTAAATAGAGCTGCAATGAACATTTTGGTACATGACTCTGTTTGAATTTTGGTTTTCCCAGGGTATATGCCCAGTAGTGGGATTGCTGGGTCATATGGTAATTCTATTTGTAGTTTTCTAAGGAACCTCCATACTGTTCTCCATAGTGGCTGAACCAATTCACATTCCCACCAGCAGTGCAAGAGTGTTCCCTTTTCTCCACACCCTCTCCAGCATTTATTGTTTCTAGATTTTTTGATGATGGCCATTCTGACTGGTGTGAGATGATATCTCATTGTAGTTTTGATTTGCATTTCTCTAATGATTAATGATGTTGAGCATTCTTTCATGTGTTTGTTGCCATTCTGTATATCTTCTTTGGAGAAATGTCTATTTAGGTCTTCTGCCCATTTTTGGATTGGGTTGTTTGTTTTTTGTTATTGAGCTGCATGAGCTGCTTGTAAATTTTGGAGATTAATCCTTTGTCTTTGCTTCATTTGCATGTCATTGTGTTTTGTTTGTGAAATTTATTTTGTTAATGGGATTTATCGGATTTTCACTGCTGCGTTTAGGCCACTGTACACACGCTTGACTTCCTTATGGAGACATATGAATCCATGGGTCTTAAGATAATAACTTGTCAGGTATATTCCCAGGCGTTGAATATGGGGTGTTGAGTCCATTTCGTTGAGCAACAGTAGGTCTTGTCTATTATATATTTGGCTTATGGAACGGTATCTGTGCTAATTTCAATCTCTGGTTTTATGCAGCACCCCAACTCACCTTTCCCCATAAGCAAGCATAACTTGGTTTTCTAAATTTGAGAACCTGTTCTGTTTTGTAATTCAGTTCATGTGTAGCCAAGTTTATGTTCCGTGTATTAGTGATATCTTATGATGTTTCTTTTTCTGTGTGACTTATTTCTCGTAGAATCGTCGTACCTGAATCCACTCATTATGCCGCTATGGGACTGATGACGTAGATCTCATGGTTGAGTGATATTCCATTGTACGTACGTACCACAACTTCTTTATCCATTTTTTGCTTTCTCGGATATTTAACTTGTACCGTAGACGAGGTTCTTGTAAACAGAGCCGTCCCAAACTTTGGGGTGCCTGTGTGTTTTTGATTTTAATTTCCCTAAGCTATAGGACCCTAAGTGGAAGTGCCATAGGCTGTGTTGCTTTGTTTCCTATGTGTTTCAGGAAACACCATACACTTCTCCAGAGTGGCTGTTGGCAATTTACATCCCGCCCATCAGCATAACAAGGCTCCCTGTTCTCCAGGACCTGTCCTGCCTTTCTGGATTTTACACTTTTTTCAGATGGCCCTTTTGACCGGGGGGCAGTGAGACTTCAATGTAGTGCAGATTTCCTTTACACGCTTGCTTGGTTGGCCAAAAAGGGCGTATGCGTTTTTTCCTGAATATATTCAGGAAAAAACGCATACGCCCTTTTTGGCCAAGTGCATCATTGTGGACATTCTGCCTCTTTTCCTATGCTTTAAGTGCAATTCCAGTCTACCCCCTGAAATCGTTTTCCTGAAATTCTGCCCCGCTTTCAAGTCCTCTTCGAAGACTTACTTCAATACATTTTTGGACGATATCTGTCATTCATAACTCTGCAGGTTTGTCAATTACAGTGCCCCTGGGGTCTTTTCTTCAACTCGCTATCTTGTGAGATGGCCGCAAAACCGCAGGATTGCTTCAGGCCCTAATCTGGTTCCCACAGGGCACGCTGAGCCTTTGTTTAATTCCTCTTCCTGGTGGGAAATGAGCGTTCCATTTGCCCGTGCAGACACCTACAGCTAGTCTCCATTGGTTCACCCTATTCCTGTTCATCTTGCGCAGAAATTGCAAACTGTGCCAAACAGGAGGTTAAAGGCACTGACTCTCCAAGTGTGGAGAGTGTTAGTAAAGCGTCTGGAACGGTGCACCCGAGTACCAGGGGTCAAACTTGAGATGCATTTGAAAACGTTTCCCAGTCACACGGTGGACCATACTCTGGGTTTCCCATGCATATTTTAGCTGAAGGAAGAATCCCTTAAACCTGGAGAGTTGGGACCCATGGAATGGCTACCATGCAGTATGACTTCAAAGGGTCTGCCATTGCTCACCGAACCTCAACAATGCTATCAGCCCGAAGTGTCCAGCCTTATGTCTCAACCTGCTCTGTGTGTAGATGTGGTAAATCCAGGTTGCATCACAAGCCCTGAATGAATTATTTAAGAATTGCTCTGTATTTCACTGTCATTGTGTTTTGTTTTTGAAATTTATTTTGTTAATGGGATTTATCGGATTTTCACTGCTGCGTTTAGGCCACTGTACACACGCTTGACTTCCTTATGGAGACATATAAATCCATGGGTCTTAAGATTCTTACTTGTCAGGTATATTCTCAGGCGTTGAATATGGGGTGTTGAGTCCATTTCGTTGAGCAACAGTAGGTCTTGTCTATTATATATTTGGCTTATGGAACGGTATCTGTGCTAATTTCAATCACTGGTTTGATGCAGCACCCCAACTCACCTTTCCCCATAAGCAAGCATAAGTTGGTTTTCTAAATTTGAGACCCTGTTCTGTTTTGTAATTCAGTTCATGTGTAGCCAAGTTTACCTTCCGTGTATTAGTGATATCTTATTATGTTTCTTTTTCTGTGTGACTTATTTCTCGCAGAATCGTCGTACCTGAATCCACTCATTATGCCACTACGGGCCTGATGACGTAGATCTCATTGCTGAGTGATATTCCATTGTACGTACGTACCACAACTTCCTTATCCATTTTTTGCTTTCTCGGATATTTAACTTGTACCGTAGACCAGGTTCTTGTAAACAGAGCCGTCCCAAACTTTGGTGTGGCTGTGTGTTTTTGATTTTAATTTCCCTAAGCTATACGACCATAAGTGGAAGTGCCATAGGCTGTGTTGCTTTGTTTCCTACGTGTTTCAGGAAACACCATTCACTTCTCCAGAGTGGCTGTTGGCAATTTACATCCCGCCCATCGGCATAACAAGGCTCCCTGTTCTCCATGACCTGTCCTGCCTTTCTGGATTTTACACATTTTTCAGATGGCACTTTTGACCGGGGGGCAGTGAGACTTCATTGTAGTGCAGATTTCATTTACACGCTTGCTTGGTTGGCCAAAAATTGCGTATGCGTTTTTTCCTGAATATATTCAGGAAAAAACGCATACGCCCTTTTTGGCCAAGTGCATCATTGTGGACATTCTGCCTCTTTTCCTATGCTTTAAGTGCAATTCCAGTCTACCCCCTGAAACAGTTTTCCTGAAATTCTGCCCCGCTTTCAAGTCCACTTCGAAGACTTACTTCAATACATTTTTGGACGATAGCTGTCATTCATAACTCTGCAGGTTTGTGAATTACAGTGCCCCTGAGCTCCTTTCTTCAACTCGCTTTCTTGTGAGCTGGCCGCAAAACTGCTGGATTGCTTTAGGCCCTAATCTGTTTCCAGCAGGGCACGCTGAGACTTTGGTTAATTCCACTTCCTGGTGGGAAATGACCGTTCCATTTGCCCGTGCAGACACCTACAGCTAGTCTCTAATTGTTTCTGCCTATTCCTGTTCATCTTGCGCAGAAATTGCAAACTGTGCCAAACAGGAAGTTAAAGGCACTGACTCTCAAAGTGGGGAGAGTTTTAGTAAAGCACCTGGAACGGTGAACCCGAGTACCAGGGGTCGAAACCTGAGATGCATTTGAAAACGTTTCCCAATCACACGGTGGACCATACTCTGGGTTTCCCATGCATGTTTTAGATGAAGGAAGAATCCCTTAATCCTGGAGAGTTGGGACCCGTGGAATGGGTACCATGCAGTATGACGTCAAAGGGTCTGCGTTTGCTCACCGTACCTCACCAATGCTATCAGCCCGAAGTGTCCAGCCTTATGTCTCACCCAGCTCTGGGTGTGGATGTGGTAAATCCAGGTTGCATCACAAGCCCTGAATGAATTATTTAAGAATTCCTCTCTATTTCACTGTCTTTGTGTTTTGTTTTTGAAATTTATTTTGATAATGGGATTTATCGGATTTTCACTGCTGCGTTTAGGCCGCTGTACACACGCTTGATTTCCTTATGGAGACATATAAATCCATGGGTCTTAAGATTCTTATTTGTCAGGTATATTCCCCGGCTTTGAATATGGGGTGTTGAGTCCATTTCATTGAGCCAGGTGTAGGTCTTGTCTATTATATATTTTGCTTATGGAACAGTATGTGTTCTAATTTCAATCTCTGGTTTTATGCAGCACCCCAACTCACCTTTCCCCATAAGCAAGCATAAGTTGGTTTTCTAAATTTGAGACCCTGTTCTGTTTTGTAATTCAGTTCATGAGTAGCCAAGTTTACGTTCCGTGTATTAGTGATATCTTATGATGTTTCTATTTCTGTGTGACTTATTTCTCGTAGAATCGTGGTACCTGAATCCACTCATTATGCCGCTACGGACCTGATGACGTAGATCTCATTGCTGAGTGATATTCCATTGTACGTACATACCACAACTTCTTTATCCATTTTTTGCTTTCTCGGATATTTAACTTGTACCGTAGACGAGGTTCTTGTAAACAGAGCCGTCCCAAACTTTGGGGTGGCTGTGTGTTTTTGATTTTAATTTCCCTAAGCTATAGGACCCTAAGTGGAAGTGCCATAGGCTGTGTTGCTTTGTTTCCTACGTGTTTCAGGAAACACCATACACTTCTCCAGAGTGGCTGTTGGCAATTTACATCCCGCCCATCAGCATAACAAGGCTTCCTGTTCTCCATGACCCGTCCTGCGTTTCTGGATTTTACACTTGTTTCAGATGGCCGTTTGGACCAGGAGGCAGTGAGACTTCATTGTAGTGCAGATTTCCTTTACACGCTTGCTTGGTTGGCCAAAAAGGGCGTATGCGTTTTTTCCTGAATATATTCAGGAAAAAACGCATACGCCCTTTTTGGCCAAGTGCATCACTGTCGACATTCTGCCTCTTTTCCTATCCTTTAAGTGCAATTCCAGTCTACCCCCTGAAATCGTTTTCCTGAAATTCTGCCCCGCTTTCAAGTCCTCTTCGAAGACTTACTTCAATACATTTTTGGACGATAGCTGTCATTCATAACTCTGCAGGTTTGTGAATTACAGTGCCCCTGAGCTCCTTTCTTCAACTCGCTTTCTTGTGAGATGGCCGCAAAACCGTGGATTGCTTCAGGCCCTAATCTGGTTCCGGCAGGGCACGCTGAGCCTTTGGTTAATCCCTCTTCCTGGTGGGAAATGAGCGTTCCATTTGCCCGTGCAGACACCTACAGTTAGTCTCTCATTGGTTCTCCCTATTCCTGTTCATCTTGCGCAGAATTTGCAAACTGTGACAAACAGGAGTTTAAAGGCACTGACTCTCCAAGTGTGGAGAGTGTTAGTAAAGCGTCTGGAACGTTGAACCCGAGTACCAGGGGACGAAACCTGAGATACATTTGAAAATGTTTCCTAATCACACAGTTGACCATACTCTGGGATTCCCATGCATGTTTTAGCTGAAGGAAGAATCCCTTAAACCTGGAGAGTTGGGACCCATGGAATGGGTACCATGCAGTATGACTTCAAAGGGTCAGCGTTTGCTCACCGAACCTCACCATTGCTATCAGCCCGAAGTGTCCAGCCTTATGTCTCAACCAGCTTTGGGTGTAGAGGTGGTAAATCCAGATTGCATCACAAGCCCTGAATGAATTATTTAAGAATTGCTCTCTATTTCACTGTCATTGTGTTTTGTTTTTGAAATTTATTTTGATAATGGGATTTATCGGATTTTCACTGCTGTGTTTAGGCGGCTGTACACACGCTTGATTTCCTTATGGAGACATATATATCCATGGGTCTTAAGATTCTTACTTGTCAGGTATATTCCCAGGCGTTGAATATGGGGTGTTGAGTCCATTTTGTTGAGCAAGGTGTAAGCCTTGTCTATTATATATTTGGCTTATGGAACGGTATCTGTGCTAATTTCAATCTCTGGTTTGATGCAGCACCCCAACTCACCTTTCCCCATAAGCAAGCATAAGTTGGTTTTCTAAATTTGAGACCCTGTTCTGTTTTGTAATTCACTTCATGTGTAGCCAAGTTTACGTTCCGTGTATTAGTGATATCTTATGATGTTTCTTTTTCTGTGTGACTTATTTCTCGTAGAATCGTCGTACCTGAATCCACTCATTATGCCGCTACGGGCCAGATTACGTAGATCTCATGGCTGAGTTATATTCCATTGTACGTACGTACCACAACTTCTTTATCCATTTTTTGCTTTCTCGGATATTTAACTTGTACCGTAGACGAGGTTCTTGTAAACAGAGCCGTCCCAAATTTTGGGGTGCCTGTGTGTTTTTGATTTTAATTTCCATAAGTTATAGGACCCTAAGTGGAAGTGCCATAGGCTGTGTTGCTTTGTTTTCTACGTGTTTCAGGAAACACCATACACTTCTCCAGAGTGGCTGTTGGCAATTTACATCCCGCCCATCAGCATAACAAGGCTCCCTGTTCTCCATGACCTGTCTTGCCTTTCTTGATTTTACACTTGTTTCAGATGGCCCTTTTGACCGGGGGGCAGTGAGACTTCATTGTAGTGCAGATTTCCTTGACACGCTTGCTTGGTTGGCCAAAAATTGCGTATGCGTTTTTTCCTGAATATATTCAGGAAAAAACGCATACGCCCTATATGGCCAAGTGCATCATTGTCGACATTCGGCCTCTTTTCCTATGCTTTATGTGCAATTCCAGTCTACCCCCTGAAATCGTTTTCCTGAAATTCTGCCCCGCTTTCAAATCCACTTCAAAGACTTACTTCAATACATTTTTGGACGATAGCTGTCATTCATAACTCTGGACGTTTGTGAATTACAGTGCCCCTGAGCTCCTTTCTTCAACTCGCTTTCTTGTGAGCTGGCCGCAAAACCGCAGGATTGCTTCAGGCCCTAATCTTGTTCCAGCAGGGCACGCTGAGCCTTTGGTTAAACCCTCTTCCTGGTGGGAAATGAGCGTTCCATTTTCCCGTGCAGACACCTACAGCTAGTCTCTCATTGGTTCTCCCTATTCCTGTTCATCTTGCGCAGAAATTTGAAACTGTGCCAAACAGAAGGTTAACGGCACTGACTCTCCAAGTGGGGCGAGTGTTTGTAAAGCGTCTGGAATGGTGAACCCGAGTACCAGGGGACGAAACCTGAGATGCAGTTGAAAACGTTTCCCAATCACACGGTGGACCATACTCTGGGTTTCCCATGCATGTTTTAGCTGAAGGAAGAATCCCTGAAACCTGGAGAGTTGGGACCCTTGGAATGGCTACCATGCAGTATGACTTCAAAGGGTCTGCATTTGCTCACCGAACCTCACCAATGCTATCAGCCCGAAGTGTCCAGCCTTATGTCTCACCCAGCTCTGGGTGTGGATGTGGTAAATCCAGGTTGCATCACAAGCCCTGAATAAATTATTTAAGAATTCCTCTCTATTTCACTGTCATTGTGTTTTGTTTGTGAAATTTATTTTGATAATGGGATTTATCGGATTTTCACTGCTGCGTTTAGGCCGCTGTACACACGCTTGATTTCCTTATGGAGACATATAAATCCATGGGTCTTAAGATTCTTATTTGTCAGGTATATTCCCCGGCTTTGAATATGGGGTGTTGAGTCCATTTCATTGAGCCAGGTGTAGGTCTTGTCTATTATATATTTTGCATATGGAACAGTATGTGTGCTAATTTCAATCTCTGGTTTGATGCAGCACCCCAACTCACCTTTCCCCATAAGCAAGCATAAGTTGGTTTTCTAAATTTGAGACCCTGTTCTGTTTTGTAATTCAGTTCATGAGTAGCCAAGTTTACGTTCCGTGTATTAGTGATATCTTATGATGTTTCTTTTTCTGTGTGACTTATTTCTCGTAGAATCGTCGTACCTGAATGCACTCATTATGCCGCTACGGGCCTGATGACGTAGATCTCATGGCTGAGTGATATTCCATTGTACGTACGTACCACAACTTCTTTATCCATTTTTTGCTTTCTCGGATATTTAACTTGTACCGTAGACGAGGTTCTTGTAAACAGAGCCGTCCCAAACTTTGGGGTGGCTGTGTGTTTTTGATTTTAATTTCCCTAAGCTATAGGACCCTAAGTGGAAGTGCCATAGGCTGTGTTGCTTTGTTTCCTACGTGTTTCAGGAAACACCATACACTTCTCCAGAGTGGCTGTTGGCAATTGACATCCCGCCCATCAGCATAACAAGGCTCCCTGTTCTCCATGACCTGTCCTGCCTTTCTGGATTTTACACTTGTTTCACATGGCCGTTTGGACCGGGAGGCAGTGAGACTTCATTGTAGTGCAGATTTCCTTTACACGCTTGCTTGGTTGGCCAAAAAGGGCGTATGCGTTTTTTCCTGAATATATTCAGGAAAAAACGCATACGCCCTTTTTGGCCAAGTGCATCATTGTCGACATTCTGCCTCTTTTCCTATACTTTAAGTGCAATTCCAGTCTACCCCCTGAAATCGTTTTCCTGAAATTCTGCCCCGCTTTCAAGTCCTCTTCGAAGACTTACTTCAATACATTTTTGGACGATAGCTGTCATTCATAACTCTGCAGGTTTGTGAATTACAGTGTCCCTGAGCTCCTTTCTTCAACTCGCTTTCTTGTGAGATGGCCGCAAAACCGCTGGATTGCTTCAGGCCCTAATCTGGTTCCGGCAGGGCACGCTGAGCCTTTGGTTAATCCCTCTTCCTGGTGGGAAATGAGCGTTCCATTTGCCCGTGCAGACACCTACAGCTAGTCTCTCATTGGTTCTCCCTATTCCTGTTCATCTTGCGCAGAATTTGCAAACTGTGACAAACAGGAGGTTAAAGGCACTGTCTCTCCAATTGTGGAGAGTGTTAGTAAAGCGTCTGGAACGTTGAACCCGAGTACCAGGGGACGAAACCTGAGATACATTTGAAAATGTTTCCCAATCACACAGTGGACCATACTCTGGGATTCCAATGCATGTTTTAGCTGAAGGAAGAATCCCTTAAACCTGGAGAGTTGGGACCCATGGAATGGGTACCATGCAGTATGACTTCAAAGGGTCTGCGTTTGCTCACCGAACCTCACCAATGCTATCAGCCCGAAGTGTCCAGCCTTATGTCTCACCCAGCTCTGGGTGTAGATGTGGTAAATCCAGGTTGCATCACAAGCCCTGAATGAATTATTTAAGAATTGCTCTCTATTTCACTGTCATTGTGTTTTGTTTTTGAAATTTATTTTGATAATGGGATTTATCGGATTTTCACTGCTGCGTTTAGGCCGCTGTACACACGCTTGATTTCCTTATGGAGACATATAAATCCATGGGTCTTAAGATTCTTACTTGTCAGGTATATTTCCAGGCGTTGAATATGGGGTGTTGAGTCCATTTCGTTGAGCAAGGAGTAGGTCTTGTCTATTATATATTTGCCTTATGGAACGGTATCTGTGCTAATTTCAATCTCTGGTTTTATACAGCACCCCTACTCACCTTTCCCCATAAGCAAGCATAAGATGGTTTTCTAAATTTGAGACCCTGTTCTGTTTTGTAATTCAGTTCTTGTGTAGCCAAGTTTACGTTCCGTGGATTAGTGATATCTTATGATGTTTCTCTTTCTGTGTGACTTATTTCTCGTAGAATCGTCGTACCTGAATCCACTCATTATGCCGCTACGGGCCTGATGACGTAGATCTCATGGCTGAGTGATATTCCATTGTACGTACGTACCACAACTTCTTTATCCATTTTTTGCTTTCTCGGATATTGAACTTGTACCGTAGACGAGGTTCTTGTAAACAGAGCCGTCCCAAACTTTTGGGTGGCTGTGTGTTTTTGATTTTAATTTCCCTAAGCTATAGGACCCTAAGTGGAAGTGCCATAGGCTGTGTTGCTTTGTTTCCTACGTGTTTCAGGAAACACCATACACTTCTCCAGAGTGGCTGTTGGCAATTTACATCCCGCCCATCAGCATAACAAGGCTCCCTGTTCTCCATGACCTGTCCTGCCTTTCTGGATTTTACACTTTTTTCAGATGCCCGTTTTGACCGGGGGGCTGTGAGGCTTCATTGTAGTGCAGATTTCCTTTACACGCTTGCTTGGTTGGCCAAAAAGGGCGTATGCGTTTTTTCCTGAATCAGGAAAAAACGCATACGCCCTTTTTGGCCAAGTGCAACATTGTCGACATTCTGCCTCTTTTCCTATGCTTTAAGTGCAATTCCAGTCTACTCCCGAAATCGTTTTCCTGAAATTCTGCCCCGCTTTCAGGTCCTCTTCGAAGATACTTCAATACATTTTTGGACGATAGCTGTCATTCATAACTCTGCAGGTTTGTGAATTACAGTGCCCCTGAGCTCCTTTCTTCAACTCGCTTTCTTGTGAGCTGGCTGCAAAACCGCAGGATTGCTTCAGACCCTCATCTGGTTCTGGCAGGGCACGCTGAGCCTTTGCTTAATTCCTCTTCCTGGTGGGAAATGAGCGTTCCATTTGCCCGTGCAGACACCTACAGCTAGTCTCTCATTGGTTCTCCCTATTCCTGTTCATCTTGCGCAGAAATTGCAAACTGTGCCAAACAGGAGGTTAAAGGCGCTGACTCTCCATGTGGGGAGAGAGTTAGTAAAGCATCTGGAACGGTGAACCCAAGTACCAGGGGACGAAACCTGAGATGCATTTGAAAACGTTTCCCAATCACAAGGTGGACCATACTCTGGGTTTCCCATGCATGTTTTAGATGAAGGAAGAATCCCTTAAACCTGGAGAGTTGGGACCCATGGAATGGGTACCATGCAGTATGACTTCAAAGGGTCTGCGTTTGCTCACCGAACCTCACCAATGCTATCAGCCCGAAGTGTCCAGCCTTATGTCTCACCCAGCTCTGGGTGTAGGTGTGGTAAATCCAGGTTGCATCACAAGCCCTGAATGAATTATTTAAGAATTGCTCTCTATTTCACTGTCATTGTGTTTTGTTTTTGAAATTTATTTTGATAATGGGATTTATCGGATTTTCACTGCTGCGTTTAGGCCGCTGTACACACGCTTGATTTCCTTATGGAGACATATAAATCCATGGGTCTTAAGATTCTTATTTGTCAGGTATATTCCCCGGCTTTGAATATGGGGTGTTGAGTCCATTTCATTGAGTCAGGTGTAGGCCTTGTCTATTATATATTTTGCTTATGGAACAGTATGTGTGCTAATTTCAATCTCTGGTTTGATGCAGCACCCCAACTCACCTTTCCCCATAAGCAAGCATAAGTTGGTTTTCTAAATTTGCGACCCTGTTCTGTTTTGTAATTCAGTTCATGAGTAGCCAAGCTTACGTTCCGTGTATTAGTGATATCTTATGATGTTTCTTTTTCTGTGTGACTTATTTCTCGTAGAATCGTCGTACCTGAATGCACTCATTATGCCGCTACGGGCCTGATGACGTAGATCTCATTGCTGAGTGATATTCCATTGTACGTACGTACCACAACTTCTTTATCCATTTTTTGCTTTCTCGGATATTTAACTTGTACCGTAGACGAGGTTCTTGTAAACAGAGCCGTCCCAAATTTTGGGGTGGCTCTGTGTTTTTGATTTTAATTTCCCTAAGCTATAGGACCCTAAGTGGAAGTGCCATAGGCTGTGTTGCTTTGTTTCCTACGTGTTTCAGGAAACACCATACACTTCTCCAGAGTGGCTGTTGGCAATTTACATCCCGCTCATCAGCATAACAAGGCTCCCTGTTCTCCATGACCTGTCCTGCCTTTCTGGATTTTACACCTGTTTCACATGGCCGTTTGGACCGGGAGGCAGTGAGACTTCATTGTAGTGCAGATTTCCTTTACACGCTTGCTTGGTTGGCCAAAAAGGGCGTATGCGTTTTTTCCTGAATATATTCAGGAAAAAACGCATACGCCCTTTTTGGCCAAGTGCATCATTGTCGACATTCTGCCTCTTTTCCTATACTTTAAGTGCAATTCCAGTCTACCCCCTGAAATCGTTTTCCTGAAATTCTGCCCCGCTTTCAAGTCCTCTTCGAAGACTTACTTCAATACATTTTTGGACGATAGCTGTCATTCATAACTCTGCAGGTTTGTGAATTACAGTGCCCCTGAGCTCCTTTCTTCAACTCGCTTTCTTGTGAGATGGCCGCAAAACCGCTGGATTTCTTCAGGCCCTAATCTGGTTCCGGCAGGGAACGCTGAGCCTTTGGTTAATCCCTCTTCCTGGTGGGAAATGAGCGTTCCATTTGCCCGTGCACACACCTAGAGCTAGTCTCTCATTGGTTCTCCCTATTCCTGTTCATCTTGCGCAGAATTTGCAAACTGTGACAAACAGGAGGTTAAAGGCACTGACTCTCCAATTGTGGAGAGTGTTAGTAAAGCGTCTGGAACGTTGAACCCGAGTACCAGGGGACGAAACCTGAGATACATTTGAAAATGTTTCCCAATCACACAGTGGACCATACTCTGGGATTCCAATGCATGTTTTAGCTGAAGGAAGAATCCCTTAAACCTGGAGAGTTGGGACCCATGGAATGGGTACCATGCAGTATGACTTCAAAGGGTCTGCGTTTGCTCACCGAACCTCACCAATGCTATCAGCCCGAAGTGTCCAGCCTTATGTCTCACCCAGCTCTGGGTGTAGGTGTGGTAAATCCAGGTTGCATCACAAGCCCTGAATGAATTATTTAAGAATTGCTCTCTATTTCACTGTCATTGTGTTTTGTTTTTGAAATTTATTTTGATAATGGGATTTATCGGATTTTCACTGCTGCGTTTAGGCCGCTGTACACACGCTTGATTTCCTTATGGAGACATATAAATCCATGGGTCTTAAGATTCTTACTTGTCAGGTATATTTCCAGGCGTTGAATATGGGGTGTTGAGTCCATTTCGTTGAGCAAGGAGTAGGTCTAGTCTATTATATATTTGCCTTATGGAACGGTATCTGTGCTAATTTCAATCTCTGGTTTTATACAGCACCCCAACTCACCTTTCCCCATAAGCAAGCATAAGATGGTTTTCTAAATTTGAGACCCTGTTCTGTTTTGTAATTCAGTTCTTGTGTAGCCAAGTTTACGTTCCGTGGATTAGTGATATCTTATGATGTTTCTCTTTCTGTGTGACTTATTTCTCGTAGAATCGTCGTACCTGAATCCACTCATTATGCCGCTACGGGCCTGATGATGTAGATCTCATGGCTGAGTGATATTCCATTGTACGTACGTACCACAACTTCTTTATCCATTTTTTGCTTTCTCGGATATTGAACTTGTACCGTAGACGAGGTTCTTGTAAACAGAGCCGTCCCAAACTTTTGGGTGGCTGTGTGTTTCTGAATTTAATTTCCCTAAGCTATAGGACCCTAAGTGGAAGTGCCATAGGCTGTGTTGCTTTGTTTCCTACGTGTTTCAGGAAACACCATACACTTCTCCAGAGTGGCTGTTGGCAATTTACATCCCGCCCATCAGCATAACAAGGCTCCCTGTTCTCCATGACCTTTCCTGCCTTTCTGGATTTTACACTTTTTTCAGATGCCCGTTTTGACCGGGGGGCTGTGAGGCTTCATTGTAGTGCAGATTTCCTTTACACGCTTGCTTGGTTGGCCAAAAAGGGCGTATGCGTTTTTTCCTGAATCAGGAAAAAACGCATACGCCCTTTTTGGCCAAGTGCAACATTGTCGACATTCTGCCTCTTTTCCTATGCTTTAAGTGCAATTCCAGTCTACTCCCGAAATCGTTTTCCTGAAATTCTGCCCCGCTTTCAGGTCCTCTTCGAAGATACTTCAATACATTTTTGGACGATAGCTGTCATTCATAACTCTGCAAGTTTGTGAATTACAGTGCCCCTGAGCTCCTTTCTTCAACTCGCTTTCTTGTGAGCTGGCTGCAAAACCGCAGGATTGCTTCAGACCCTCATCTGGTTCTGGCAGGGCACGCTGAGCCTTTGCTTAATTCCTCTTCCTGGTGGGAAATGAGCGTTCCATTTGCCCGTGCAGACACCTACAGCTAGTCTCTCATTGGTTCTCCCTATTCCTGTTCATCTTGCGCAGAAATTGCAAACTGTGCCAAACAGGAGGTTAAAGGCGCTGACTCTCCATGTGGGGAGAGAGTTAGTAAAGCATCTGGAACGGTGAACCCAAGTACCAGGGGACGAAACCTGAGATGCATTTGAAAACGTTTCCCAATCACAAGGTGGACCATACTCTGGGTTTCCCATGCATGTTTTAGATGAAGGAAGAATCCCTTAAACCTGGAGAGTTGGGACCCATGGAATGGGTACCATGCAGTATGACTTCAAAGGGTCTGCGTTTGCTCACCGAACCTCACCAATGCTATCAGCCCGAAGTGTCCAGCCTTATGTCTCACCCAGCTCTGGGTGTAGGTGTGGTAAATCCAGGTTGCATCACAAGCCCTGAATGAATTATTTAAGAATTGCTCTCTATTTCACTGTCATTGTGTTTTGTTTTTGAAATTTATTTTGATAATGGGATTTATCGGATTTTCACTGCTGCGTTTAGGCCGCTGTACACACGCTTGATTTCCTTATGGAGACATATAAATCCATGGGTCTTAAGATTCTTATTTGTCAGGTATATTCCCCGGCTTTGAATATGGGGTGTTGAGTCCATTTCATTGAGTCAGGTGTAGGCCTTGTCTATTATATATTTTGCTTATGGAACAGTATGTGTGCTAATTTCAATCTCTGGTTTGATGCAGCACCCCAACTCACCTTTCCCCATAAGCAAGCATAAGTTGGTTTTCTAAATTTGCGACCCTGTTCTGTTTTGTAATTCAGTTCATGAGTAGCCAAGCTTACGTTCCGTGTATTAGTGATATCTTATGATGTTTCTTTTTCTGTGTGACTTATTTCTCGTAGAATCGTCGTACCTGAATGCACTCATTATGCCGCTACGGGCCTGATGACGTAGATCTCATGGCTGAGTGATATTCCATTGTACGTACGTACCACAACTTCTTTATCCATTTTTTGCTTTCTCGGATATTTAACTTGTACCGTAGACGAGGTTCTTGTAAACAGAGCCGTCCCAAACTTTGGGGTGGCTGTGTGTTTTTGATTTTAATTTCCCTAAGCTATAGGACCCTAAGTGGAAGTGCCATAGGCTGTGTTGCTTTGTTTCTTACGTGTTTCAGGAAACACCATACACTTCTCCAGAGTGGCTGTTGGCAATTTACATCCCGCCCATCAGCATAACAAGGCTCCCTGTTCTCCATGACCTTTCCTGCCTTTCTGGATTTTACACTTTTTTCAGATGCCCGTTTTGACCGGGGGGCTGTGAGGCTTCATTGTAGTGCAGATTTCCTTTACACGCTTGCTTGGTTGGCCAAAAAGGGCGTATGCGTTTTTTCCTGAATCAGGAAAAAACGCATACGCCCTTTTTGGCCAAGTGCAACATTGTCGACATTCTGCCTCTTTTCCTATGCTTTAAGTGCAATTCCAGTCTACTCCCGAAATCGTTTTCCTGAAATTCTGCCCCGCTTTCAGGTCCTCTTCGAAGATACTTCAATACATTTTTGGACGATAGCTGTCATTCATAACTCTGCAGGTTTGTGAATTACAGTGCCCCTGAGCTCCTTTCTTCAACTCGCTTTCTTGTGAGCTGGCTGCAAAACCGCAGGATTGCTTCAGACCCTCATCTGGTTCTGGCAGGGCACGCTGAGCCTTTGCTTAATTCCTCTTCCTGGTGGGAAATGAGCGTTCCATTTGCCCGTGCAGACACCTACAGCTAGTCTCTCATTGGTTCTCCCTATTCCTGTTCATCTTGCGCAGAATTTGCAAACTGTGCCAAACAGGAGGTTAAAGGCGCTGACTCTCCATGTGGGGAGAGAGTTAGTAAAGCATCTGGAACGGTGAACCCAAGTACCAGGGGACGAAACCTGAGATGCATTTGAAAACGTTTCCCAATCACAAGGTGGACCATACTCTGGGTTTCCCATGCATGTTTTAGATGAAGGAAGAATCCCTTAAACCTGGAGAGTTGGGACCCATGGAATGGGTACCATGCAGTATGACTTCAAAGGGTCTGCGTTTGCTCACCGAACCTCACCAATGCTATCAGCCCGAAGTGTCCAGCCTTATGTCTCACCCAGCTCTGGGTGTAGGTGTGGTAAATCCAGGTTGCATCACAAGCCCTGAATGAATTATTTAAGAATTGCTCTCTATTTCACTGTCATTGTGTTTTGTTTTTGAAATTTATTTTGATAATGGGATTTATCGGATTTTCACTGCTGCGTTTAGGCCGCTGTACACACGCTTGATTTCCTTATGGAGACATATAAATCCATGGGTCTTAAGATTCTTATTTGTCAGGTATATTCCCCGGCTTTGAATATGGGGTGTTGAGTCCATTTCATTGAGTCAGGTGTAGGCCTTGTCTATTATATATTTTGCTTATGGAACAGTATGTGTGCTAATTTCAATCTCTGGTTTGATGCAGCACCCCAACTCACCTTTCCCCATAAGCAAGCATAAGTTGGTTTTCTAAATTTGCGACCCTGTTCTGTTTTGTAATTCAGTTCATGAGTAGCCAAGCTTACGTTCCGTGTATTAGTGATATCTTATGATGTTTCTTTTTCTGTGTGACTTATTTCTCGTAGAATCGTCGTACCTGAATGCACTCATTATGCCGCTACGGGCCTGATGACGTAGATCTCATTGCTGAGTGATATTCCATTGTACGTACGTACCACAACTTCTTTATCCATTTTTTGCTTTCTCGGATATTTAACTTGTACCGTAGACGAGGTTCTTGTAAACAGAGCCGTCCCAAATTTTGGGGTGGCTCTGTGTTTTTGATTTTAATTTCCCTAAGCTATAGGACCCTAAGTGGAAGTGCCATAGGCTGTGTTGCTTTGTTTCCTACGTGTTTCAGGAAACACCATACACTTCTCCAGAGTGGCTGTTGGCAATTTACATCCCGCTCATCAGCATAACAAGGCTCCCTGTTCTCCATGACCTGTCCTGCCTTTCTGGATTTTACACCTGTTTCACATGGCCGTTTGGACCGGGAGGCAGTGAGACTTCATTGTAGTGCAGATTTCCTTTACACGCTTGCTTGGTTGGCCAAAAAGGGCGTATGCGTTTTTTCCTGAATATATTCAGGAAAAAACGCATACGCCCTTTTTGGCCAAGTGCATCATTGTCGACATTCTGCCTCTTTTCCTATACTTTAAGTGCAATTCCAGTCTACCCCCTGAAATCGTTTTCCTGAAATTCTGCCCCGCTTTCAAGTCCTCTTCGAAGACTTACTTCAATACATTTTTGGACGATAGCTGTCATTCATAACTCTGCAGGTTTGTGAATTACAGTGCCCCTGAGCTCCTTTCTTCAACTCGCTTTCTTGTGAGATGGCCGCAAAACCGCTGGATTTCTTCAGGCCCTAATCTGGTTCCGGCAGGGAACGCTGAGCCTTTGGTTAATCCCTCTTCCTGGTGGGAAATGAGCGTTCCATTTGCCCGTGCACACACCTAGAGCTAGTCTCTCATTGGTTCTCCCTATTCCTGTTCATCTTGCGCAGAATTTGCAAACTGTGACAAACAGGAGGTTAAAGGCACTGACTCTCCAATTGTGGAGAGTGTTAGTAAAGCGTCTGGAACGTTGAACCCGAGTACCAGGGGACGAAACCTGAGATACATTTGAAAATGTTTCCCAATCACACAGTGGACCATACTCTGGGATTCCAATGCATGTTTTAGCTGAAGGAAGAATCCCTTAAACCTGGAGAGTTGGGACCCATGGAATGGGTACCATGCAGTATGACTTCAAAGGGTCTGCGTTTGCTCACCGAACCTCACCAATGCTATCAGCCCGAAGTGTCCAGCCTTATGTCTCACCCAGCTCTGGGTGTAGGTGTGGTAAATCCAGGTTGCATCACAAGCCCTGAATGAATTATTTAAGAATTGCTCTCTATTTCACTGTCATTGTGTTTTGTTTTTGAAATTTATTTTGATAATGGGATTTATCGGATTTTCACTGCTGCGTTTAGGCCGCTGTACACACGCTTGATTTCCTTATGGAGACATATAAATCCATGGGTCTTAAGATTCTTACTTGTCAGGTATATTTCCAGGCGTTGAATATGGGGTGTTGAGTCCATTTCGTTGAGCAAGGAGTAGGTCTAGTCTATTATATATTTGCCTTATGGAACGGTATCTGTGCTAATTTCAATCTCTGGTTTTATACAGCACCCCAACTCACCTTTCCCCATAAGCAAGCATAAGATGGTTTTCTAAATTTGAGACCCTGTTCTGTTTTGTAATTCAGTTCTTGTGTAGCCAAGTTTACGTTCCGTGGATTAGTGATATCTTATGATGTTTCTCTTTCTGTGTGACTTATTTCTCGTAGAATCGTCGTACCTGAATCCACTCATTATGCCGCTACGGGCCTGATGATGTAGATCTCATGGCTGAGTGATATTCCATTGTACGTACGTACCACAACTTCTTTATCCATTTTTTGCTTTCTCGGATATTGAACTTGTACCGTAGACGAGGTTCTTGTAAACAGAGCCGTCCCAAACTTTTGGGTGGCTGTGTGTTTCTGAATTTAATTTCCCTAAGCTATAGGACCCTAAGTGGAAGTGCCATAGGCTGTGTTGCTTTGTTTCCTACGTGTTTCAGGAAACACCATACACTTCTCCAGAGTGGCTGTTGGCAATTTACATCCCGCCCATCAGCATAACAAGGCTCCCTGTTCTCCATGACCTTTCCTGCCTTTCTGGATTTTACACTTTTTTCAGATGCCCGTTTTGACCGGGGGGCTGTGAGGCTTCATTGTAGTGCAGATTTCCTTTACACGCTTGCTTGGTTGGCCAAAAAGGGCGTATGCGTTTTTTCCTGAATCAGGAAAAAACGCATACGCCCTTTTTGGCCAAGTGCAACATTGTCGACATTCTGCCTCTTTTCCTATGCTTTAAGTGCAATTCCAGTCTACTCCCGAAATCGTTTTCCTGAAATTCTGCCCCGCTTTCAGGTCCTCTTCGAAGATACTTCAATACATTTTTGGACGATAGCTGTCATTCATAACTCTGCAAGTTTGTGAATTACAGTGCCCCTGAGCTCCTTTCTTCAACTCGCTTTCTTGTGAGCTGGCTGCAAAACCGCAGGATTGCTTCAGACCCTCATCTGGTTCTGGCAGGGCACGCTGAGCCTTTGCTTAATTCCTCTTCCTGGTGGGAAATGAGCGTTCCATTTGCCCGTGCAGACACCTACAGCTAGTCTCTCATTGGTTCTCCCTATTCCTGTTCATCTTGCGCAGAAATTGCAAACTGTGCCAAACAGGAGGTTAAAGGCGCTGACTCTCCATGTGGGGAGAGAGTTAGTAAAGCATCTGGAACGGTGAACCCAAGTACCAGGGGACGAAACCTGAGATGCATTTGAAAACGTTTCCCAATCACAAGGTGGACCATACTCTGGGTTTCCCATGCATGTTTTAGATGAAGGAAGAATCCCTTAAACCTGGAGAGTTGGGACCCATGGAATGGGTACCATGCAGTATGACTTCAAAGGGTCTGCGTTTGCTCACCGAACCTCACCAATGCTATCAGCCCGAAGTGTCCAGCCTTATGTCTCACCCAGCTCTGGGTGTAGGTGTGGTAAATCCAGGTTGCATCACAAGCCCTGAATGAATTATTTAAGAATTGCTCTCTATTTCACTGTCATTGTGTTTTGTTTTTGAAATTTATTTTGATAATGGGATTTATCGGATTTTCACTGCTGCGTTTAGGCCGCTGTACACACGCTTGATTTCCTTATGGAGACATATAAATCCATGGGTCTTAAGATTCTTATTTGTCAGGTATATTCCCCGGCTTTGAATATGGGGTGTTGAGTCCATTTCATTGAGTCAGGTGTAGGCCTTGTCTATTATATATTTTGCTTATGGAACAGTATGTGTGCTAATTTCAATCTCTGGTTTGATGCAGCACCCCAACTCACCTTTCCCCATAAGCAAGCATAAGTTGGTTTTCTAAATTTGCGACCCTGTTCTGTTTTGTAATTCAGTTCATGAGTAGCCAAGCTTACGTTCCGTGTATTAGTGATATCTTATGATGTTTCTTTTTCTGTGTGACTTATTTCTCGTAGAATCGTCGTACCTGAATGCACTCATTATGCCGCTACGGGCCTGATGACGTAGATCTCATGGCTGAGTGATATTCCATTGTACGTACGTACCACAACTTCTTTATCCATTTTTTGCTTTCTCGGATATTTAACTTGTACCGTAGACGAGGTTCTTGTAAACAGAGCCGTCCCAAACTTTGGGGTGGCTGTGTGTTTTTGATTTTAATTTCCCTAAGCTATAGGACCCTAAGTGGAAGTGCCATAGGCTGTGTTGCTTTGTTTCTTACGTGTTTCAGGAAACACCATACACTTCTCCAGAGTGGCTGTTGGCAATTTACATCCCGCCCATCAGCATAACAAGGCTCCCTGTTCTCCATGACCTTTCCTGCCTTTCTGGATTTTACACTTTTTTCAGATGCCCGTTTTGACCGGGGGGCTGTGAGGCTTCATTGTAGTGCAGATTTCCTTTACACGCTTGCTTGGTTGGCCAAAAAGGGCGTATGCGTTTTTTCCTGAATCAGGAAAAAACGCATACGCCCTTTTTGGCCAAGTGCAACATTGTCGACATTCTGCCTCTTTTCCTATGCTTTAAGTGCAATTACAGTCTACTCCCGAAATCGTTTTCCTGAAATTCTGCCCCGCTTTCAGGTCCTCTTCGAAGATACTTCAATACATTTTTGGACGATAGCTGTCATTCATAACTCTGCAGGTTTGTGAATTACAGTGCCCCTGAGCTCCTTTCTTCAACTCGCTTTCTTGTGAGCTGGCTGCAAAACCGCAGGATTGCTTCAGACCCTCATCTGGTTCTGGCAGGGCACGCTGAGCCTTTGCTTAATTCCTCTTCCTGGTGGGAAATGAGCGTTCCATTTGCCCGTGCAGACACCTAGAGCTAGTCTCTCATTGGTTCTCCCTATTCCTGTTCATCTTGCGCAGAATTTGCAAACTGTGCCAAACAGGAGGTTAAAGGCGCTGACTCTCCATGTGGGGAGAGAGTTAGTAAAGCATCTGGAACGGTGAACCCAAGTACCAGGGGACGAAACCTGAGATGCATTTGAAAACGTTTCCCAATCACAAGGTGGACCATACTCTGGGTTTCCCATGCATGTTTTAGATGAAGGAAGAATCCCTTAAACCTGGAGAGTTGGGACCCATGGAATGGGTACCATGCAGTATGACTTCAAAGGGTCTGCGTTTGCTCACCGAACCTCACCAATGCTATCAGCCCGAAGTGTCCAGCCTTATGTCTCACCCAGCTCTGGGTGTAGGTGTGGTAAATCCAGGTTGCATCACAAGCCCTGAATGAATTATTTAAGAATTGCTCTCTATTTCACTGTCATTGTGTTTTGTTTTTGAAATTTATTTTGATAATGGGATTTATCGGATTTTCACTGCTGCGTTTAGGCCGCTGTACACACGCTTGATTTCCTTATGGAGACATATAAATCCATGGGTCTTAAGATTCTTATTTGTCAGGTATATTCCCCGGCTTTGAATATGGGGTGTTGAGTCCATTTCATTGAGTCAGGTGTAGGCCTTGTCTATTATATATTTTGCTTATGGAACAGTATGTGTGCTAATTTCAATCTCTGGTTTGATGCAGCACCCCAACTCACCTTTCCCCATAAGCAAGCATAAGTTGGTTTTCTAAATTTGCGACCCTGTTCTGTTTTGTAATTCAGTTCATGAGTAGCCAAGCTTACGTTCCGTGTATTAGTGATATCTTATGATGTTTCTTTTTCTGTGTGACTTATTTCTCGTAGAATCGTCGTACCTGAATGCACTCATTATGCCGCTACGGGCCTGATGACGTAGATCTCATGGCTGAGTGATATTCCATTGTACGTACGTACCACAACTTCTTTATCCATTTTTTGCTTTCTCGGATATTTAACTTGTACCGTAGACGAGGTTCTTGTAAACAGAGCCGTCCCAAACTTTGGGGTGGCTGTGTGTTTTTGATTTTAATTTCCCTAAGCTATAGGACCCTAAGTGGAAGTGCCATAGGCTGTGTTGCTTTGTTTCTTACGTGTTTCAGGAAACACCATACACTTCTCCAGAGTGGCTGTTGGCAATTTACATCCCGCCCATCAGCATAACAAGGCTCCCTGTTCTCCATGACCTTTCCTGCCTTTCTGGATTTTACACTTTTTTCAGATGCCCGTTTTGACCGGGGGGCTGTGAGGCTTCATTGTAGTGCAGATTTCCTTTACACGCTTGCTTGGTTGGCCAAAAAGGGCGTATGCGTTTTTTCCTGAATCAGGAAAAAACGCATACGCCCTTTTTGGCCAAGTGCAACATTGTCGACATTCTGCCTCTTTTCCTATGCTTTAAGTGCAATTCCAGTCTACTCCCGAAATCGTTTTCCTGAAATTCTGCCCCGCTTTCAGGTCCTCTTCGAAGATACTTCAATACATTTTTGGACGATAGCTGTCATTCATAACTCTGCAGGTTTGTGAATTACAGTGCCCCTGAGCTCCTTTCTTCAACTCGCTTTCTTGTGAGCTGGCTGCAAAACCGCAGGATTGCTTCAGACCCTCATCTGGTTCTGGCAGGGCACGCTGAGCCTTTGCTTAATTCCTCTTCCTGGTGGGAAATGAGCGTTCCATTTGCCCGTGCAGACACCTACAGCTAGTCTCTCATTGGTTCTCCCTATTCCTGTTCATCTTGCGCAGAATTTGCAAACTGTGCCAAACAGGAGGTTAAAGGCGCTGACTCTCCATGTGGGGAGAGAGTTAGTAAAGCATCTGGAACGGTGAACCCAAGTACCAGGGGACGAAACCTGAGATGCATTTGAAAACGTTTCCCAATCACAAGGTGGACCATACTCTGGGTTTCCCATGCATGTTTTAGATGAAGGAAGAATCCCTTAAACCTGGAGAGTTGGGACCCATGGAATGGGTACCATGCAGTATGACTTCAAAGGGTCTGCGTTTGCTCACCGAACCTCACCAATGCTATCAGCCCGAAGTGTCCAGCCTTATGTCTCACCCAGCTCTGGGTGTAGGTGTGGTAAATCCAGGTTGCATCACAAGCCCTGAATGAATTATTTAAGAATTGCTCTCTATTTCACTGTCATTGTGTTTTGTTTTTGAAATTTATTTTGATAATGGGATTTATCGGATTTTCACTGCTGCGTTTAGGCCGCTGTACACACGCTTGATTTCCTTATGGAGACATATAAATCCATGGGTCTTAAGATTCTTATTTGTCAGGTATATTCCCCGGCTTTGAATATGGGGTGTTGAGTCCATTTCATTGAGTCAGGTGTAGGCCTTGTCTATTATATATTTTGCTTATGGAACAGTATGTGTGCTAATTTCAATCTCTGGTTTGATGCAGCACCCCAACTCACCTTTCCCCATAAGCAAGCATAAGTTGGTTTTCTAAATTTGCGACCCTGTTCTGTTTTGTAATTCAGTTCATGAGTAGCCAAGCTTACGTTCCGTGTATTAGTGATATCTTATGATGTTTCTTTTTCTGTGTGACTTATTTCTCGTAGAATCGTCGTACCTGAATGCACTCATTATGCCGCTACGGGCCTGATGACGTAGATCTCATTGCTGAGTGATATTCCATTGTACGTACGTACCACAACTTCTTTATCCATTTTTTGCTTTCTCGGATATTTAACTTGTACCGTAGACGAGGTTCTTGTAAACAGAGCCGTCCCAAATTTTGGGGTGGCTCTGTGTTTTTGATTTTAATTTCCCTAAGCTATAGGACCCTAAGTGGAAGTGCCATAGGCTGTGTTGCTTTGTTTCCTACGTGTTTCAGGAAACACCATACACTTCTCCAGAGTGGCTGTTGGCAATTTACATGCCACCCATCAGCATAACAAGGCTCCCTGTTCTCCATGACCTGTCCTGCCTTTCTGGATTTTACACCTGTTTCACATGGCCGTTTGGACCGGGAGGCAGTGAGACTTCATTGTAGTGCAGATTTCCTTTACACGCTTGCTTGGTTGGCCAAAAAGAGCGTATGCGTTTTTTCCTGAATATATTCAGGAAAAAACGCATACGCCCTTTTTGGCCAAGTGCATCATTGTCGACATTCTGCCTCTTTTCCTATACTTTAAGTGCAATTCCAGTCTACCCCCTGAAATCGTTTTCCTGAAATTCTGCCCCGCTTTCAAGTCCTCTTCGAAGACTTACTTCAATACATTTTTGGACGATAGCTGTCATTCATAACTCTGCAGGTTTGTGAATTACAGTGCCCCTGAGCTCCTTTCTTCAACTCGCTTTCTTGTGAGATGGCCGCAAAACCGCTGGATTTCTTCAGGCCCTAATCTGGTTCCGGCAGGGAACGCTGAGCCTTTGGTTAATCCCTCTTCCTGGTGGGAAATGAGCGTTCCATTTGCCCGTGCACACACCTAGAGCTAGTCTCTCATTGGTTCTCCCTATTCCTGTTCATCTTGCGCAGAATTTGCAAACTGTGACAAACAGGAGGTTAAAGGCACTGACTCTCCAATTGTGGAGAGTGTTAGTAAAGCGTCTGGAACGTTGAACCCGAGTACCAGGGGACGAAACCTGAGATACATTTGAAAATGTTTCCCAATCACACAGTGGACCATACTCTGGGATTCCAATGCATGTTTTAGCTGAAGGAAGAATCCCTTAAACCTGGAGAGTTGGGACCCATGGAATGGGTACCATGCAGTATGACTTCAAAGGGTCTGCGTTTGCTCACCGAACCTCACCAATGCTATCAGCCCGAAGTGTCCAGCCTTATGTCTCACCCAGCTCTGGGTGTAGATGTGGTAAATCCAGGTTGCATCACAAGCCCTGAATGAATTATTTAAGAATTGCTCTCTATTTCACTGTCATTGTGTTTTGTTTTTGAAATTTATTTTGATAATGGGATTTATCGGATTTTCACTGCTGCGTTTAGGCCGCTGTACACACGCTTGATTTCCTTATGGAGACATATAAATCCATGGGTCTTAAGATTCTTACTTGTCAGGTATATTTCCAGGCGTTGAATATGGGGTGTTGAGTCCATTTCGTTGAGCAACAGTAGGTCTTGTCTATTATATATTTGCCTTATGGAACGGTATCTGTGCTAATTTCAATCTCTGGTTTTATACAGCACCCCAACTCACCTTTCCCCATAAGCAAGCATAAGATGGTTTTCTAAATTTGAGACCCTGTTCTGTTTTGTAATTCAGTTCTTGTGTAGCCAAGTTTACGTTCCGTGGATTAGTGATATCTTATGATGTTTCTCTTTCTGTGTGACTTATTTCTCGTAGAATCGTCGTACCTGAATCCACTCATTATGCCGCTACGGGCCTGATGATGTAGATCTCATGGCTGAGTGATATTCCATTGTACGTACGTACCACAACTTCTTTATCCATTTTTTGCTTTCTCGGATATTGAACTTGTACCGTAGACGAGGTTCTTGTAAACAGAGCCGTCCCAAACTTTTGGGTGGCTGTGTATTTCTGAATTTAATTTCCCTAAGCTATAGGACCCTAAGTGGAAGTGCCATAGGCTGTGTTGCTTTGTTTCCTACGTGTTTCAGGAAACACCATACACTTCTCCAGAGTGGCTGTTGGCAATTTACATTCCGCCCATCAGCATAACAAGGCTCCCTGTTCTCCATGACCTGTCCTGCCTTTCTGGATTTTACACTTTTTTCAGATGCCCGTTTTGACCGGGGGGCTGTGAGGCTTCATTGTAGTGCAGATTTCCTTTACACGCTTGCTTGGTTGGCCAAAAAGGGCGTATGCGTTTTTTCCTGAATCAGGAAAAAACGCATACGCCCTTTTTGGCCAAGTGCAACATTGTCGACATTCTGCCTCTTTTCCTATGCTTTAAGTGCAATTCCAGTCTACTCCCGAAATCGTTTTCCTGAAATTCTGCCCCGCTTTCAGGTCCTCTTCGAAGATACTTCAATACATTTTTGGACGATAGCTGTCATTCATAACTCTGCAGGTTTGTGAATTACAGTGCCCCTGAGCTCCTTTCTTCAACTCGCTTTCTTGTGAGCTGGCTGCAAAACCGCAGGATTGCTTCAGACCCTCATCTGGTTCTGGCAGGGCACGCTGAGCCTTTGCTTAATTCCACTTCCTGGTGGGAAATGAGCGTTCCATTTGCCCGTGCAGACACCTAGAGCTAGTCTCTCATTGGTTCTCCCTATTCCTGTTCATCTTGCGCAGAAATTGCAAACTGTGCCAAACAGGAGGTTAAAGGCGCTGACTCTCCATGTGGGGAGAGAGTTAGTAAAGCATCTGGAACGGTGAACCCAAGTACCAGGGGACGAAACCTGAGATGCATTTGAAAACGTTTCCCAATCACAAGGTGGACCATACTCTGGGTTTCCCATGCATGTTTTAGATGAAGGAAGAATCCCTTAAACCTGGAGAGTTGGGACCCATGGAATGGGTACCATGCAGTATGACTTCAAAGGGTCTGCGTTTGCTCACCGAACCTCACCAATGCTATCAGCCCGAAGTGTCCAGCCTTATGTCTCACCCAGCTCTGGGTGTAGGTGTGGTAAATCCAGGTTGCATCACAAGCCCTGAATGAATTATTTAAGAATTGCTCTCTATTTCACTGTCATTGTGTTTTGTTTTTGAAATTTATTTTGATAATGGGATTTATCGGATTTTCACTGCTGCGTTTAGGCCGCTGTACACACGCTTGATTTCCTTATGGAGACATATAAATCCATGGGTCTTAAGATTCTTATTTGTCAGGTATATTCCCCGGCTTTGAATATGGGGTGTTGAGTCCATTTCATTGAGTCAGGTGTAGGCCTTGTCTATTATATATTTTGCTTATGGAACAGTATGTGTGCTAATTTCAATCTCTGGTTTGATGCAGCACCCCAACTCACCTTTCCCCATAAGCAAGCATAAGTTGGTTTTCTAAATTTGCGACCCTGTTCTGTTTTGTAATTCAGTTCATGAGTAGCCAAGCTTACGTTCCGTGTATTAGTGATATCTTATGATGTTTCTTTTTCTGTGTGACTGATTTCTCGTAGAATCGTCGTACCTGAATGCACTCATTATGCCGCTACGGGCCTGATGACGTAGATCTCATTGCTGAGTGATATTCCATTGTACGTACGTACCACAACTTCTTTATCCATTTTTTGCTTTCTCGGATATTTAACTTGTACCGTAGACGAGGTTCTTGTAAACAGAGCCGTCCCAAACTTTGGGGTGGCTGTGTGTTTTTGATTTTAATTTCCCTAAGCTATAGGACCCTAAGTGGAAGTGCCATAGGCTGTGTTGCTTTGTTTCTTACGTGTTTCAGGAAACACCATACACTTCTCCAGAGTGGCTGTTGGCAATTTACATCCCGCCCATCAGCATAACAAGGCTCCCTGTTCTCCATGACCTGTCTTGCCTTTCTGGATTTTACACTTGTTTCAGATGGCCCTTTTGACCGGGGGGCAGTGAGACTTCATTGTAGTGCAGATTTCCTTGACACGCTTGCTTGGTTGGCCAAAAAGTGCGTATGCGTTTTTTCCTGAATATATTCAGGAAAAAACGCATACGCCCTATATGGCCAAGTGCATCATTGTCGATATTCGGCCTCTTTTCCTATGCTTTAAGTGCAATTCCAGTCTACCCCCTGAAATCGTTTTCCTGAAATTCTGCCCCGCTTTCAAATCCACTTCAAAGACTTACTTCAATACATTTTTGGACGATAGCTGTCATTCATAACTCTGCAGGTTTGTGAATTACAGTGCCCCTGAGCTCCTTTCTTCAACTCGCTTTCTTGTGAGCTGGCCGCAAAACTGCTGGATTGCTTTAGGCCCTAATCTGTTTCCAGCAGGGCACGCTGAGACTTTGGTTAATTCCACTTCCTGGTGGGAAATGACCGTTCCATTTGCCCGTGCAGACACCTACAGCTTGTCTCTAATTGGTTCTCCCTATTCCTGTTCATCTTGCGCAGAAATTGCAAACTGTGCCAAACAGGAAGTTAAAGGCACTGACTCTCCAAGTGGGGAGAGTGTTAGTAAAGCGCCTGGAACGGTGAACCCGAGTACCAGGGGTCGAAACCTGAGATGCATTTGAAAACGTTTCCCAATCACACGGTGGACCATACTCTGGGTTTCCCATGCATGTTTTAGCTGAAGGAAGAATCCCTTTATCCTGGAGAGTTGGGACCCATGGAATGGGTACCATGCAGTATGACTTCAAAGGGTGTGCGTTTGCTCACCGTACCTCACCAATGCTATCAGCCCGAAGTGTCTAGCCTTATGTCTCACCCAGCTCTGGGTGTAGATGTGGTAAATCCAGGTTGCATCACAAGCCCTGAATCAATTATTTAAGAATTGCTCTCTATTTCACTGTCATTGTGTTTTCTTTTTGAAATTTATTTTGATAATGGGATTTATCGGATTTTCACTGCTGCGTTTAGGCCGCTGTACACACGCTTGATTTCCTTATGGAGACATATAAATCCATGGGTCTTAAGATTCTTACTTGTCAGGTATATTCCCAGGCGTTGAATATGGGGTGTTCAGTCCATTTCGTTGAGCAAGGAGTAGGTCTTGTCTATTATATATTTGCCTTATGGAACGGTATCTGTGCTAATTTCAATCTCTGGTTTGATGCAGCACCCCAACTCACCTTTCCCCATAAGCAAGCATAAGTTGGTTTTCTAAATTTGAGACCCTGTTCTGTTTTGTAATTCAGTTCATGTGTAGCCAAGTTTACGTTCCGTGTATTAGTGATATCTTATGATGTTTCTTTTTCTGTGTGACTTATTTCTCGTAGAATCGTCGTACCTGAATGCACTCATTATGCCGCTACGGGCCTGATGACGTAGATCTCATTGCTGAGTGATATTCCATTGTACGTACGTACCACAACTTCTTTATCCATTTTTTGCTTTCTCGGATATTTAACTTGTACCGTAGACGAGGTTCTTGTAAACAGAGCCGTCCCAAACTTTGGGGTGGCTCTGTGTTTTTGATTTTAATTTCCCTAAGCTATAGGACCCTAAGTGGAAGTGCCATAGGCTGTGTTGCTTTGTTTCTTACGTGTTTCAGGAAACACCATACACTTCTCCAGAGTGGCTGTTGGCAATTTACATCCCGCCCATCAGCATAACAAGGCTCCCTGTTCTCCATGACCTGTCCTGCCTTTCTGGATTTTACACTTTTTTCAGATGGCCCTTTTGACCGGGGGGCAGTGAGACTTCATTGTAGTGCAGATTTCCTTGACACACTTGCTTGGTTGGCCAAAAAGGGCGTATGCGTTTTTTCCTGAATATATTCAGGAAAAAACGCATACGCCCTTTTTGGCCAAGTGCATCATTGTCGACATTCTGCCTCTTTTCCTATGCTTTAAGTGCAATTCCAGTATACCCCCTGAAATCGTTTTCCTGAAATTCTACCCCGATTTCAAGTCCTCTTCGAACACTTATTTCAATACATTTTTCGACGATAGCTGTCATTCATAACTCTGCAGGTTTGTGAATTACAGTGTCCCTGATCTGCTTTCTTCAACTCGCTTTCTTGTGAGCTGGCCGCAAAACCGCAGTATTGCTTCAGGCCCTAATCTGGTTCCAGCAGGGCACGCTGAACCTTTGGTTAATTCCTCTTCCTGGTGGGAAATGAGCGTTCCATTTGCCCGTGCAGACACCTACAGCTAGTCTCTCATTGGTTCTCCCTATTCCTGTTCATCTTGCGCAGAAATTGCAAACTGTGCCAAACAGGAGGTTAAAGGCACTGACTCTCCAAGTGGGGAGAGTGTTAGTAAAGCGTATGGAGCGGTGAACCCGAGTACCAGGGGCCGAAACCTGAGATGCAGTTGAAAACGTTTCCCAATCACACAGTGGACCATACTCTGGGTTCCGCATGCATGTTTTAGCTGAAGGAAGAATCCCTTAAACCTGGAGAGTTGGGACCCATGGAATGGCTACCATGCACTATGACTTCAAAGGGTCTGCGTTTTCTCAACGAACCTCACCATTGCTATTAGCCCGAAGTGTCCAGCCTTATGTCTCAACCAGCTTTGGGTGTAGAGTTGGCAAATCCAGGTTGCATCACAAGCCCTGAATGAATAATTAAGAATTGCTCTCTATTTCACTGTCATTGTGTTTTGTTTGTGAAATTTATTTTGATAATGGGATTTATCGGATTTTCACTGCTGCGTTTAGGCCGCTGTACACACGACTGATTTCCTTATGGAGACATATAAATCCATGGGTCTTAAGATTCTTACTTGTCAGGTATATTCCCAGGCGTTGAATATGTGGTGTTGATTCCATTTCGTTGAGCAAGTAGTAGGTCTTGTCTATAATATATTTGGCTTATGGAACGGTATCTGTGCTAATTTCAATCTCTGGTTTGATGCAGCACCCCAACTCACCTTTCCCCAAAAGCAAGCATAAGTTAGTTTTCTAAATTTGAGACCCTGTTCTGTTTTGTAATTCAGTTCATGTGTAGCAAAGTTTACCTTCCGTGTATTAGTGATATCTTATGATGTTTCTTTTTCTGTGTGACTTATTTCTCGTAGAATCGTCGTACCTGAATCCACTCATTATGCCGCTACGGGCCTGATGACCTAGATTTCATTGCTGAGTGATATTCCATTGTACGTACGTACCACAACTTCTTTATCCATTTTTTGCTTTCTCAGATATTTAACTTGTACCATAGACGAGGTTCTTGTAAACAGAGCCGTCCCAAACTTTGGGGTGGCTGTGTGTTTTTGATTTTAATTTCCCTAAGCTATAGGACCCTAAGTGGAAGTGCCATAGGCTGTGTTGCTTTGTTTCCTACGTGTTTCAGGAAACACCATACACTTCTCCAGAGTGGCTGTTGGCAATTTACATCCCGCCCATCAGCATAACAAGGCTCCCTGTTCTCCATGACCTGTCCTGCCTTTCTGGATTTTACACCTGTTTCAGATGGCCTTTTGGAACGCGGGGCAATGAGACTTCATTGTAGTGCAGATTTCCTTTACACGCTTTCTTGGTTGGCCAAAAAGTGCATATGCGTTTTTTCCTGAATATATTCAGGAAAAAATGCATACGCCCTTTTTGGTCAAGTGCATCATTGTGGACATTCTGCCTCTTTTCCTATGCTTTAAGTGCAATTCCAGTCTACCCCCTGAAATCGTTTTCCTGAAATTCTGCCCCCCTTTCAAGTCCTCTTCGAAGAGTTACTTCAATACATTTTTGGACGATAGCTGTCATTCATAACTCTGCAGGTTTGTGAATTACAGTGCCCCTGAGCTCCTTTCTTCAACTCGCTTTCTTGTGAGCTGGCCGCAAAACCACATTATTGCTTCAGGCCCTAATCTGGTTCCGGCAGTGCACGCTGAGCCTTTGGTTAATTCCTCTTTCTGGTGGGAAATGAGCGTTCCATTTGCCCGTGCAGACACCTACAGCTAGTCTCTCATTGGTTGTCCCTATTCCTGTTCATCTTGCGCAGAAATTGCAAACTGCCAAACAGGAGTTTAAAGGCACTGACTCTCCAAGTGGGGAGAGTGTTAGTAAAGTGTCTGGAGCGGTGAACCCGAGTACCAGGGGACGAAACGTGAGATGCATTTGAAAACGTTTCCCAATCACACGGTGGACCATACTCTGGGTTCCCCATGCATGTTTTAGCTGAAGGAAGAATCCCTTAAACCTGGAGAGTTGGGACCCATGGAATGGGTACCATGCAGTATGACTTCAAAGGGTCTGCCTTTGCTCACCGAAACTCACCAATGCTATCAGCCCGAAGTGTCCGGCCTTATGTTTCACACAGCTTTGGGTGTAGATGTGGTAAATCCAGGTTGCATCACAAGCCCTGAATGAATTATTTAAGAATTGCTCTCTATTTCACTGTCATTGTGTTTTGTTTGTGAAATTTATTTTGATAATGGGATTTATCGGATTTTCACTGCTGCGTTTAGGCCGCTGTACACACGCTTGATTTCCTTATGGAGACATATAAATCCATGGGTCTTAAGATTCTTACTTGTCAGGTATATTTCCAGGCGTTGAATATGGGGTGTTGAGTCCATTTCGTTGAGCAAGGAGTAGGTCTTGTCTATTATATATTTGCCTTATGGAACGGTATCTGTGCTAATTTCAATCTCTGGTTTTATACAGCACCCCAACTCACCTTTCCCCATAAGCAAGCATAAGATGGTTTTCTAAATTTGAGACCCTGTTCTGTTTTGTAATTCAGTTCTTGTGTAGCCAAGTTTACGTTCCGTGGATTAGTGATATCTTATGATGTTTCTCTTTCTGTGTGACTTATTTCTCGTAGAATCGTCGTACCTGAATCCACTCATTATGCCGCTACGGGCCTGATGACGTAGATCTCATGGCTGAGTGATATTCCATTGTACGTACGTACCACAACTTCTTTATCCATTTTTTGCTTTCTCGGATATTGAACTTGTACTGTAGACGAGCTTCTTGTAAACAGAGCCGTCCCAAACTTTGGGGTGGCTGTGTGTTTTTGAATTTAATTTCCCTAAGCTATAGGACCCTAAGTGGAAGTGCCATAGGCTGTGTTGCTTTGTTTCCTACGTGTTTCAGGAAACACCATACACTTCTCCAGAGTGGCTGTTGGCAATTTACATCCCGCCCATCAGCATAACATGTCCTGCCTTTCTGGATTTTATACCTGTTTCAGATGGCCTTTTGGAACGCGGGGCAATGAGACTTCATTGTAGTGCAGATTTCCTTTACACGCTTTCTTGGTTGGCCAAAAAGTGCGTATGCGTTTTTTCCTGAATATATTCAGGAAAAAATGCATACGCCCTTTTTGGCCAAGTGCATCATTGTCGACATTCTGCCTCTTTTCCTATGCTTTAAGTGCAATTCCAGTCTACCCCCTGAAATCGTTTTCCTGAAATTCTGCCCCCCTTTCAAGTCCTCTTCGAAGAGTTACTTCAATACATTTTTGGACGATAGCTGTCATTCATAACTCTGCAGGTTTGTGAATTACAGTGCCCCTGAGCTCCTTTCTTCAACTCGCTTTCTTGTGAGCTGGCCGCAAAACCACATTATTGCTTCAGGCCCTAATCTGGTTCCGGCAGGGCACGCTGAGCCTTTGGTTAATTCCGCTTTCTGGTGGGAAATGAGCGTTCCATTTGCCCGTGCAGACACCTACAGCTAGTCTCTCATTGGTTGTCCCTATTCCTGTTCATCTTGCGCAGAAATTGCAAACTGTGCCAAACAGGAGGTTAAAGGCACTGTCTCTCCAATTGTGGAGAGTGTTAGTAAAGCGTCTGGAGCGGTGAACCCGAGTACCAGGGGCCGAAACGTGAGATGCATTTGAAAACGTTTCCCAATCACACGGTGGACCATACTCTGGGTTCCCCATGCATGTTTTAGCTGAAGGAAGAATCCCTTAAACCTGGAGAGTTGGGACCCATGGAATGGGTACCATGCAGTATGACTTCAAAGGGTCTGCCTTTGCTCACCGAAACTCACCAATGCTATCAGCACGAAGTGTCCGGCCTTATGTCTCACACAGCTTTGGGTGTAGATGTGGTAAATCCAGGTTGCATCACAAGCCCTGAATGAATTATTTAAGAATTCCTCTCTATTTCACTGTCATTGTGTTTTGTTTGTGAAATTTATTTTGATAATGGGATTTATCGGATTTTCACTGCTGCGTTTAGGCCGCTGTACACACGCTTGATTTCCTTATGGAGACATATAAATCCATGGGTCTTAAGATTCTTATTTGTCAGGTATATTCCCCGGCTTTGAATATGGGGTGTTGAGTCCATTTCATTGAGCCAGGTGTAGGTCTTGTCTATTATATATTTTGCTTATGGAACAGTATGTGTGCTAATTTCAATCTCTGGTTTTATGCAGCACCCCAACTCACCTTTCCCCATAAGCAAGCATAAGTTGGTTTTCTAAATTTGAGACCCTGTTCTGTTTTGTAATTCAGTTCATGAGTAGCCAAGTTTACGTTCCGTGTATTAGTGATATCTTAGGATGTTTCTTTTTCTGTGTGACTTATTTCTCGTAGAATCGTCGTACCTGAATCCACTCATTATGCCGCTACGGGCCTGATGACGTAGATCTCATTGCTGAGTGATATTCCATTGTACGTACGTACCACAACTTCTTTATCCATTTTTTGCTTTCTCGGATATTTAACTTGTACCGTAGACGAGGTTCTTGTAAACAGAGCCGTCCCAAACTTTGGGGTGCCTGGGTGTTTTTGATTTTAATTTCCCTAAGCTATAGGACCCTAAGTGGAAGTGCCATAGGCTGTGTTGCTTTGTTTCCTACGTGTTTCAGGAAACACCATACACTTCTCCAGAGTGGCTGTTGGCAATTTACATCCCGCCCATCAGCATAACAAGTCTCCCTGTTCTCCATGACCTGTCCTGCCTTTCTGGATTTTACACTTGTTTCAGATGGCCGTTTGGACCGGGAGGCAGTGAGACTTCATTGTAGTGCAGATTTCCTTTACACGCTTGCTTGGTTGGCCAAAAAGGGCGTATGCGTTTTTTCCTGAATATATTCAGGAAAAAACGCATACGCCCTTTTTGGCCAAGTGCATCATTGTCGACATTCTGCCTCTTTTCCTATACTTTAAGTGCAATTCCGGTCTACCCCCTGAAATCGTTTTCCTGAAATTCTGCCCCGCTTTCAAGTCCTCTTCGAAGACTTACTTCAATACATTTTTGGACGATAGCTGTCATTCATAACTCTGCAGGTTTGTGAATTACAGTGCCCCTGAGCTCCTTTCCTCAACTCGCTTTCTTGTGAGATGGCCGCAAAACCGCTGGATTGCTTCAGGCCTTAATCTGGTTCCGGCAGGGAACGCTGAGCCTTTGGTTAATCCCTCTTCCTGGTGGGAAATGAGCGTTCCATTTGCCCGTGCAGACACCTACAGCTAGTCTCTCATTGGTTCTCCCTATTCCTGTTCATCTTGCGCTGAATTTGCAAACTCTGACAAACAGGAGGTTAAAGGCACTGTCTCTCCAATTGTGGAGAGTGTTAGTAAAGCGTCTGGAACGTTGAACCCGAGAACCAGGGGACGAAACCTGAGATACATTGAAAATGTTTCCCAATCACACAGTGGACCATACTCTGAGATTCCAATGCATGTTTTAGCTGAAGGAAGAATCCCTTTATCCTGGAGAGTTGGGACCCATGGAATGGGTACCATGCAGTATGACTTCAAAGGGTCTGCGTTTGCTCACCGAACCTCACCAATGCTATGAGCCCGAAGTGTCCAGCCTTATGTCTCACCCAGCTCTGGGTGTAGATGTGGTAAATCCAGGTTGCATCACAAGCCCTGAATGAATTATTTAAGAATTGCTCTCTATTTCACTGTCATTGTGTTTTGTTTTTGAAATTTATTTTGATAATGGGATTTATCGGATTTTCACTGCTGCGTTTAGGCCGCTGTACACACGCTTGATTTCCTTATGGAGACATATAAATCCATGGGTCTTAAGATTCTTACTTGTCAGGTATATTTCCAGGCGTTGAATATGGGGTGTTGAGTCCATTTCGTTGAGCAAGGAGTAGGTCTTGTCTATTATATATTTGCCTTATGGAACGGTATCTGTGCTAATTTCAATCTCTGGTTTTATACAGCACCCCAACTCACCTTTCCCCATAAGCAAGCATAAGATGGTTTTCTAAATTTGAGACCCTGTTCTGTTTTGTAATTCAGTTCTTGTGTAGCCAAGTTTACGTTCCGTGGATTAGTGATATCTTATGATGTTTCTCTTTCTGTGTGACTTATTTCTCGTAGAATCGTCGTACCTGAATCCACTCATTATGCCGCTACGGGCCTGATGACGTAGATATCATTGCTGAGTGATATTCCATTGTACGTACGTACCACAACTTCTTTATCCATTTTTTGCTTTCTCGGATATTGAACTTGTACCGTAGACGAGGTTCTTGTAAACAGAGCCGTCCCAAACTTTGGGGTGCCTGGGTGTTTTTGATTTTAATTTCCCTAAGCTATAGGACCCTAAGTGGAAGTGCCATAGGCTGTGTTGCTTTGTTTCCTACGTGTTTCAGGAAACACCATACACTTCTCCAGAGTGGCTGTTGGCAATTTACATCCCGCCCATCAGCATAACAAGGCTCCCTGTTCTCCATGACCTGTCCTGCCTTTCTGGATTTTAAACTTTTTTCAGATGCCCCTTTTGACCGGGGGGCTGTGAGGCTTCATTGTAGTGCAGGTTTCCTTTACACGCTTGCTTGGTTGGCCAAAAAGGGCGTATGCGTTTTTTCCTGAATATATTCAGGAAAAAACGCATACGCCCTTTTTGGCCAAGTGCATCATTGTGGACATTCTGTCTCTTTTCCTATGCTTTAAGTGCAATTCCAGTCTACCCCCTGAAATCGTTTTCCTGAAATTCTGCCCCGCTTTCAAGTCCTCTTCGAAGACTTACTTCAATACATTTTTGGACGATAGCTGACATTCATAACTCTGCAGGATTGTGAATTACAGTGCCCCTGAGCTCCATTCTTCAACTCGCTTTCTTGTGAGCTGGCCGCAAAACCGCAGGATTGCTTCAGGCCCTAATCTGGTTCTGGCAGGGCACGCTGAGCCTTTGGTTATTTCCTCTTCCTGGTGGGAAATGAGCGTTCGCTTTGCCCGTGCAGACACCTACAGCTAGTCTCTCATTGGTTCTCCCTATTCCTGTTCATCTTGCGCAGAAATTGCAAACTATGCCAAACAGGAGGTTAAAGGCACTGACTCTCCAAGTGGGGAGAGTTTTAGTAAAGTGTCTGGAACGGTGCACCCGAGTACCAGGGGACGAAACCTGAGATACATTTGAAAATGTTTCCCAATCACACAGTGGACCATACTCTGGGATTCCAATGCATGTTTTAGCTGAAGGAAGAATCCCTTAAACCTGGAGAGTTGGGACCCATGGAATGGGTACCATGCAGTATGACTTCAAAGGGTCTGCGTTTGCTCACCGTACCTCACCAATGCTATGAGCCCGAAGTGTCCAGCCTTATGTCTCACCCAGCTCTGGGTGTAGATGTGGTAAATCCAGGTTGCATCACAAGCCCTGAATGAATTATTTAAGAATTGCTCTCTATTTCACTGTCATTGTGTTTTGTTTTTGAAATTTATTTTGATAATGGGATTTATCGGATTTTCACTGCTGCGTTTAGGCCGCTGTACACACGCTTGATTTCCTTATGGAGACATATAAATCCATGGGTCTTAAGATTCTTACTTGTCAGGTATATTTCCAGGCGTTGAATATGGGGTGTTGAGTCCATTTCGTTGAGCTAGGAGTAGGTCTTGTCTATTATATATTTGCCTTATGGAACGGTATCTGTGCTAATTTCAATCTCTGCTTTTATACAGCACCCCAACTCACCTTTCCCCATAAGCAAGCATAAGATGGTTTTCTAAATTTGAGACCCTGTTCTGTTTTGTAATTCAGTTCTTGTGTAGCCAAGTTTACGTTCCGTGGATTAGTGATATCTTATGATGTTTCTCTTTCTCTGTGACTTATTTCTCGTAGAATCGTCGTACCTGAATCCACTCATTATGCCGCTACGGGCCTGATGACGTAGATCTCATGGCTGAGTGATATTCCATTGTACTTACGTACCACAACTTCTTTATCCATTTTTTGCTTTCTCGGATATTGAACTTGTACCGTAGACGAGGTTCTTGTAAACAGAGCCGTCCCAAACTTTGGGGTGGCTGTGTGTTTTTGAATTTAATTTCCCTAAGCTATAGGACCCTAAGTGGAAGTGCCATAGGCTGTGTTGCTTTGTTTCCTACGTGTTTCAGGAAACACCATACACTTCTCCAGAGTGGCTGTTGGCAATTTACATCCCGCCCATCAGCATAACAAGGCTCCCTGTTCTCCATGACCTGTCCTGCCTTTCTGGATTTTACACTTTTTTCAGATGCCCCTTTTGACCGGGGGGCTGTGAGGCTTCATTGTAGTGCAGGTTTCCTTTACACGCTTACTTGGTTGGCCAAAAAGGGCGTATGCGTTTTTTCCTGAATATATTCAGGAAAAAACGCATACGCCCTTTTTGGCCAAGTGCATCATTGTGGACATTCTGTCTCTTTTCCTATGCTTTAAGTGCAATTCCAGTCTACCCCCTGAAATCGTTTTCCTGAAATTCTGCCCCGCTTTCAAGTCCTCTTCGAAGACTTACTTCAATACATTTTTGGACGATAGCTGTCATTCATAACTCTGCAGGATTGTGAATTACAGTGCCCCTGAGCTCCATTCTTCAACTCGCTTTCTTGTGAGCTGGCCGCAAAACCGCAGGATTGCTTCAGGCCCTAATCTGGTTCCGGCAGGGCACGCTGAGCCTTTGGTTAATTCCTCTTCCTGGTGGGAAATGAGCGTTCGATTTGCCCGTGCAGACACCTACAGCTAGTCTCTCATTGGTTCTCCCTATTCCTGTTGATCTTGTGCAGAAATTGCAAACTGTGCCAAACAGGAGGTTAAAGGCACTGACTCTCCAAGTGGGGAGAGTTTTAGTAAAGTGTCTGGAACGGTGCACCCGAGTACCAGGGGACGAAACCTGAGATACATTTGAAAATGTTTCCCAATCACACAGTGGACCATACTCTGGGATTCCAATGCATGTTTTAGCTGAAGGAAGAATCCCTTAAACCTGGAGAGTTGGGACCCATGGAATGGGTACCATGCAGTATGACTTCAAAGGGTCTGCGTTTGCTCACCGAACCTCACCAATGCTATGAGCCCGAAGTGTCCAGCCTTATGTCTCACCCAGCTCTGGGTGTAGATGTGGTAAATCCAGGTTGCATCACAAGCCCTGAATGAATTATTTAAGAATTGCTCTCTATTTCACTGTCATTGTGTTTTGTTTTTGAAATTTATTTTGATAATGGGATTTATCGGATTTTCACTGCTGCGTTTAGGCCGCTGTACACACGCTTGATTTCCTTATGGAGACATATAAATTCATGGGTCTTAAGATTCTTACTTGTCAGGTATATTTCCAGGCGTTGAATATGGGGTGTTGAGTCCATTTCGTTGAGCAAGGAGTAGGTCTTGTCTATTATATATTTGCCTTATGGAACGGTATCTGTGCTAATTTCAATCTCTGGTTTTATACAGCACCCCAACTCACCTTTCCCCATAAGCAAGCATAAGATGGTTTTCTAAATTTGAGACCCTGTTCTGTTTTGTAATTCAGTTCTTGTGTAGCCAAGTTTACGTTCCGTGGATTAGTGATATCTTATGATGTTTCTCTTTCTGTGTGACTTATTTCTCGTAGAATCGTCGTACCTGAATCCACTCATTATGCCGCTACGGGCCTGATGACGTAGATCTCATGGCTGAGTGATATTCCATTGTACTTACGTACCACAACTTCTTTATCCATTTTTTGCTTTCTCGGATATTGAACTTGTACCGTAGACGAGGTTCTTGTAAACAGAGCTGTCCCAAACTTTGGGGTGGCTGTGTGTTTTTGAATTTAATTTCCCTAAGCTATAGGACCCTAAGTGGAAGTGCCATAGGCTGTGTTGCTTTGTTTCCTACGTGTTTCAGGAAACACCATACACTTCTCCAGAGTGGCTGTTGGCAATTTACATCCCGCCCATCAGCATAACAAGGCTCCCTGTTCTCCATGACCTGTCCTGCCTTTCTGGATTTTACACTTTTTTCAGATGCCCCTTTTGACCGGGGGGCTGTGAGGCTTCATTGTAGTGCAGGTTTCCTTTACACGCTTACTTGGTTGGCCAAAAAGGGCGTATGCGTTTTTTCCTGAATATATTCAGGAAAAAACGCATACGCCCTTTTTGGCCAAGTGCATCATTGTGGACATTCTGTCTCTTTTCCTATGCTTTAAGTGCAATTCCAGTCTACCCCCTGAAATCGTTTTCCTGAAATTCTGCCCCGCTTTCAAGTCCTCTTCGAAGACTTACTTCAATACATTTTTGGACGATAGCTGTCATTCATAACTCTGCAGGATTGTGAATTACAGTGCCCCTGAGCTCCATTCTTCAACTCGCTTTCTTGTGAGCTGGCCGCAAAACCGCAGGATTGCTTCAGGCCCTAATCTGGTTCCGGCAGGGCACGCTGAACCTTTGGTTAATTCCTCTTCCTGGTGGGAAATGAGCGTTCGATTTGCCCGTGCAGACACCTACAGCTAGTCTCTCATTGGTTCTCCCTATTCCTGTTGATCTTGTGCAGAAATTGCAAACTGTGCCAAACAGGAGGTTAAAGGCACTGACTCTCCAAGTGGGGAGAGTTTTAGTAAAGTGTCTGGAACGGTGCACCCGAGTACCAGGGGACGAAACCTGAGATACATTTGAAAATGTTTCCCAATCACACAGTGGACCATACTCTGGGATTCCAATGCATATTTTAGCTGAAGGAAGAATCCCTTAAACCTGGAGAGTTGGGACCCATGGAATGGGTACCATGCAGTATGACTTCAAAGGGTCTGCGTTTGCTCACCGAACCTCACCAATGCTATGAGCCTGAAGTGTCCAGCCTTATGTCTCACCCAGCTCTGGGTGTAGATGTGGTAAATCCAGGTTGCATCACAAGCCCTGAATGAATTATTTAAGAATTGCTCTCTATTTCACTGTCATTGTGTTTTTTTTTTTTAAACATCTTTATTGGGGTATAATTGCTTTACAATGGTGTGTTAGTTTCTGCTTTATAACAAAGTGAATCAGTTATACATATACATATGTTCCCATATGTCTTCCCTCTTGCGTCTCCCTCCCTCCCACTCTCCCTATCCCACCCCTCCAGGCTGTCACAAAGCACCAAGCTAATATCCCTGTGCCTTGCGGCTGCTTCCCACTAGCTATCTACCTTACTACGTTTGTTAGTGTGTATATGTCCATGACTCTCTCTCGCCCTGTCAAAGCTCAGCCCTCCCCCTCCCCATATCCTCAAGTCCGTTCTCCAGTAGGTCTGCGTCTTTATTCCTGTCTTACCCCTAGGTTCTTCATGACATTTTTTTCCCCTTAAATTCCATATATATGTGTTAGCATACGGTATTTGTCTTTTTCTTTCTGACTTACTTCACTCTGTATGACAGACTCTAGGTCTATCCATCTCATTACAAATAGCTCAATTTCATTTCTTTTTAAGGCTGAGTAATATTCCATTGTATATATGTGCCACATTTTCTTTATCCATTCATCCGATGATGGGCGCTTAGGTTGTTTCCATCTCCGGGCTATTGTAAATAGAGCTGCAATGAACATTTTGGTACATGACTCTGTTTGAATTTTGGTTTTCCCAGGGTATATGCCCAGTAGTGGGATTGCTGGGTCATATGGTAATTCTATTTGTAGTTTTTTAAGGAACCTCCATACTGTTCTCCATAGTGGCTGAACCAATTCACATTCCCACCAGCAGTGCAAGAGTGTTCCCTTTTCTCCACACCCTCTCCAGCATTTATTGTTTCTAGATTTTTTGATGATGGCCATTCTGACTGGTGTGAGATGATATCTCATTGTAGTTTTGATTTGCATTTCTCTAATGATTAATGATGTTGAGCATTCTTTCATGTGTTTGTTGCCATTCTGTATATCTTCTTTGGAGAAATGTCTATTTAGGTCTTCTGCCCATTTTTGGATTGGGTTGTTTGATTTTTTGTTATTGAGCTGCATGAGCTGCTTGTAAATTTTGGAGATTAATCCTTTGTCATTTGCTTCATTTGCATGTCATTGTGTTTTGTTTGTGAAATTTATTTTGTTAATGGGATTTATCGGATTTTCACTGCTGCATTTAGGCCACTGTACACACGCTTGACTTCCTTATGGAGACATATAAATCCATGGGTCTTAAGATTCTTACTTGTCAGGTATATTCCCAGGCGTTGAATATGGGGTGTTGAGTCCATTTCGTTGAGCAACAGTAGGTCTTGTCTATTATATATTTGGCTTATGGAACGGTATCTGTGCTAATTTCAATCTCTGGTTTTATGCAGCACCCCAACTCACCTTTCCCCATAAGCAAGCATAAGTTGGTTTTCTAAATTTCAGACCCTGTTCTGTTTTGTAATTCAGTTCATGTGTAGCCCAGTTTATGTTCCGTGTATTAGTGATATCTTATGATGTTTCTTTTTCTGTGTGACTTATTTCTCGTAGAATCGTCGTACCTGAATCCACTCATTATGCCGCTATGGGCCTGATGACGTAGATCTCATTGTTGAGTGATATTCCATTGTACGTACGTACCACATCTTCTTTATCCATTTTTTGCTTTCTCGGATATTGAACTTGTACCGTAGACGAGGTTCTTGTAAACAGAGCCGTCCCAAACTTTTGGGTGGCTGTGTGTTTTTGAATTTAATTTCCCTAAGCTATAGGACCCTAAGTGGAAGTGCCATAGGCTGTGTTGCTTTGTTTCCTACGTGTTTCAGGAAACACCATACACTTCTCCAGAGTGGCTGTTGGCAATTTACATCCCGCCCATCAGCATAACAAGGCTCCCTGTTCTACGTGACCTGTCCTGCCTTTCTGGATTTTACACCTGTTTCAGATGGCCTTTTGGAACGGGGGGCAATGAGACTTCATTGTAGTGCAGATTTCCTTTACACGCTTCTTTGGCTGGCCAAAAAGGGCGTATGCGTTTTTTCCTGAATATATTCAGGAAAAAACGCATACGCGCTTTTTGGCCAAGCGCATTATTGTCGACATTCTGCCTCTTTTCCTCTGATTTAAGTGCAATTCCAGTCTACCCCCTGAAATCGTTTTCCTGAAATTCTGCCCCGCTTTCAAGTCCTCTTCGAAGACTTACTTCAATATATTTTTGGACGATAGCTGTCATTCATAACTCTGCAGGTTTGTGAATTACAGTGCCCCTGAGCTCCTTTCTTCAACTCGCTTTCTTGTGAGCTGGCCGCAAAACCGCAGTATTGCTTCAGGGCCTAATCTGGTTCCGGCAGGGCACGCTGAGCCTTTGGTTAATTCCTCTTCCTGGTGGGAAATGAGCGTTCCATTTGCCCGTGCAGACACCTACAGCTAGTCTCTCATTGGTTCTCCCTATTCCTGTTCATCTTGCGCAGAAATTGCAAACAGTGCCAAACAGGAGGTTAAAGGCACTGACTCTCCATGTGGGGAGAGTGTTAGTAAAGCGTCTGGAACGGTGAACCCGAGTACCAGGGTACGAAACCTGAGATGCATTTGGAAACGTTTCCCAATCACACGGTCGACCATACTCTGGGTTTCCCATGCATGTTTTAGCTGAAGGAAGAATCCCTTAAACCTGGAGAGTTGGGAACCATGGAATGGGTACCATGCAGTATGACTGCAAAGGGTCTGCGTTTGCTCACAGAACTTCACCAATGCTATCAGCCCGAAGTGTCCAGCCTTATGTCTCACCCAGCTCTGGGTGTAGATGTGGTAAATCCAGGTTGCATCACAAGCCCTGAATGAATTATTTAAGAATTGCTCTCTATTTCACTGTCATTGTGTTTTGTTTGTGAAATTTATTTTGATAATGGGATTTATCGGATTTTCACTGCTGCGTTTAGGCCCCTGTACACACGCTTGATTTCCTTATGGAGACATATAAATCCATGGGTCTTAAGATTCTTACTTGTCAGGTATATTCCCAGGCGTTGAATATGGGGTGTTGAGTCCATTTCGTTGAGCAAGTTGTAGGTTTGTCTATTATATATTTTGCTTCTGGAACGGTATCTGAGCTAATTTCAATCTCTGGTTTGATGCAGCACCCCAACTCACCTTTCCCCATAAGCAAGCATAAGTTGGTTTTCTAAATTTGAGACCCCATTCTGTTTTGTAATTCAGTTCATGTTTAGCCACGTTTACGTTCCGTGTATTAGTGATATCTTATTTTATTTCTTTTTCTGTGTGACTTATTTCTCGTAGAATCATCGTACCTGAATCCACTCATTATGCCGCTACGGGCCTGATGACGTAGATCTCATGGCTGAGTGATATTCCATTGTACGTACGTACCACAACTTCTTTATCCATTTTTTGCTTTCTCGGATATTTAACTTGTACCGTAGACGAGGTTCTTGTAAACAGAGCCGTCCCAAACTTTGGGGTGGCTGTGTGTTTTTGATTTTAATTTCCCTAAGCTATAGGACCCTAAGTGGAAGTGCCATAGGCTGTGTTGCTTTGTTTCCTACGTGTTTCAGAAAACACCATACACTTCTCCAGTGTGGCCGTTGGAAATTTACATCTCGCCCATCAGCATACCAAGGCTCCCTCTTCTCCATGACCTGTCCTGCCTTTCTGGATTTTACACTTGTTTCAGATGGCCTTTTCGAACGCGGGGCAATGAGACTTCATTGTAGTGCATATTTCCTTTACACGCTTGCTTGGTTGGCCAAAAAGGGCGTATGCGTTTTTTCCTGAATATATTCAGGAAAAAACGCATACGCCCTTTTTGGCCAAGTGCATCATTGTCGACATTCTGCCTCTTTTCCTATGCTTTAAGTGCAATTCCAGTCTACCCTCTGAAATCGTTTTCCTGAAATTCTGCCCCGCTTTCAAGTCCTCTTCGAAGGCTTACTTCAATACTTTTTTGTACGAAAGCTGTCATTCATAACTCTGCAGGTTTGTGAATTACAGTGCCCCTGAGCTCCTTTATTAAACTCGCTTTCTTGTGAGCTGGCCGCAAAACCGCAGGATTGCTTCAGGCCCTAAACTGGTTCTGGCAGGGCATGCTGAGCCTTTGGTTAATCCCTCTTCCTGGTGGGAAATGAGCGTTCCATTGGCCCGTGCGGACACCTACAGCTAGTCTCTCATTGGTTCTCCCTATTCCTGTTCATCTTGCGCAGAAATTGCAAACTGTGCCAAACAGGAGGTTAAAGGCACTGACTCTCCATGTGGGGAGAGTGTTAATAAAGCGTCTGGAACGGTGAAACCGAGTACCAGGGGACGAAAACTGAGATGCATTTGAAAACGTTTCCCAATCTCACGGTGGACCATACTCTGGGTTTCCCATACATGTTTTAGCTGAAGGAAGAATCCCTTAAACCTGGAGAGTTGGGAAACATGGAATGGGTACCAAACAGTATGACTTCAAAGGGTCTGCGTTTGCTCACCGAACCTCACCAATGCTATCAGCCCGAAGTGTCCAGCCTTATGTCTCACCCAGCTCTGGGTGTAGATGTGGTTAATCCAGGTTGCATCACAAGCCCTGAATGAATTATTTGAGAATTGCTCTCTATTTCACTGTCATTGTGTTTTGTTTGTGATATTTATTTTGATAATGGGATTTATCGGATTTTCACTGCTGCGTTTAGGCCGCTGTACACACGCTTGATTTCCTTATGGAGACATATAAATCCATGGGTCTTAACATTCTTACTTGTCAGGTATATTCCCAGGCGCTGAATATGGGGTGTTGAGTCCATTTCGTTGAGCAAGGAGTAGGTCTTGTCTATTATATATTTGGCTTATGGAACGGTATCTGTGCTAATTTCAATCTCTGGTTTTATACAGCACCCCAACTCACCTTTCCCCATAAGCAAGCATAAGATGGTTTTCTAAATTTGAGACCCTGTTCTGTTTTGTAATTCAGTTCATGTGTAGACAAGTGTACGTTCTCTGTATTAGTGATATCTTATGATGTTTCTCTTTCTGTGTGACTTATATCTCGTAGAATCGTCGTACCTGAATGCACTCATTATGGCGCTACGGGCCTGATGACGTAGATCTCATTGCTGAGTTATATTCCATTGTACGTACGTACCACAACTTCTTTATCCATTTTTTGCTTTCTCGGATATTGAACTTGTACCGTAGACGAGGTTCTTGTAAACAGAGCCGTCCCAAACTTTTGGGTGGCTGTGTGTTTTTGAATTTAATTTCCCTAAGCTATAGGACCCTAAGTGGAAGTGCCATAGGCTGTGTTGCTTTGTTTCCTACGTGTTTCAGGAAACACCATACACTTCTCCAGAGTGGCTGTTGGCAATTTAAATCCCGCCCATCAGCATAACAAGGCTCCCTGTTCTCCATGACCAGTCCTGCCTTTCTGGATTTTACACTATTTTCAGATGGCCCTTTTGAACAGGGGGCAGTGAGACTTCATTGTAGTGCAGATTTCCTTTACAAGCTTGCTTGGTTGGCCAAAAGGGCATATGCGTTTTTTCATGAATATATTCAGGAAAAAACGCATACGCCCTTTTTGGCCAAGTGCATCATTGTCGACATTCTGCCTCTTTTCCTATGCTTTAAATGCAATTCCAGTCTACCCCCTGAAATCGTTTTCCTGAAATTCTGCCCCACTTTCAAGTCCACTTCGAAGACTTACTTCAATATATTTTTCGACGATAGCTGTCATTCATAACTCTGCAGGTTTGTGAATTACAGTGGCCCTGAGCTCCTTTCTTCAACTTGTTTTCTTGTGAAATGGCCGAAAAACCACAGGATTGCTTCAGGCCCTATTCTGGTTCCCGCAGGGCACGCTGAGCCTTTGGTTAATCCCTCTTCCTGGTGGGAAATGAGCGTTCCATTTGCCCGTGCAGACACCTACAGCTAGTCTCTCATTGGTTCTCCCTATTCCTGTTCATCTTGCGCAGAAATTGCAAACTGTGCCAAACAGGAGGTTAAAGGCACTGACTCTCCAAGTGGGGAGAGTGTTAGTAAAGCGTCTGGAACGGTGAACCCGAGTACCAGGGGACGAAATCTGAGATGCAATTGATAACGTTTCCCAATCACACGGTGGACCATACTCTGGGTTTCCCATGCATGTTTTAGCTGAAGGAAGAATCCCTTAAACCTGGAGATTTGGGACCCATGGAATGGTTACCATGCAGTATGACTTCAAAGGGTCTGCGTTTGCTCACCGAACCTCACCAATGCTATCAGCCCGAAGTGTCCAGCCTTATGTCTCACCCAGCTCTGGGTGTCGATGTGTTAAATCCAGGTTGTATCACAAGCCCTGAATGAATTATTTAAGAATTGCTCTCTATTTCACTGTCATTGTGTTTTGTTTTTGAAATTAATTTTGATAATGGGATTTATCGGATTTTCACTGCTGCGTTTAGGCCGCTGTACACACGCTTGATTTCCTTATGGAGACATATAAATCCATGGGTCTTAACATTCTTACTTGTCAGGTATATTCCCAGGCGTTGAATATGGGGTGTTGAGTCCATTTCGTTTAGCAAGGAGTAGGTCTTGTCTATTATATATTTGGCTTATGGAACGGTATCTGTGCTAATTTCAATCTCTGGTTTGATGCAGCACCCCAACTCACATTTCCCCATAAGCAAGCATAAGTTGGTTTTCTAAATTTGAGACCCTCTTCTGTTTTGTAATTCAGTTCATGTGTAGCCAAGTTTACGTTCCGTGTATTAGTGATATCTTATGATGTTTCTTTTTCTGTGTGAATTATTTCTCGTAGAATCGTCGTACCTGAATCCACTCATTATGCCGCTACGTGCCTCATGACGTAGATTTCATTGCTGAGTGATATTCCATTGTACGTGCGTACCACAACTTCTTTATCCATTTTTTGCTTTCTCGGATATTTAACTTGTTCCGTAGACAAGGTTCTTGTAAACAGAGCCGTCCCAAACTTTGGGGTGGCTGTGTGTTTTTGATTTTAATTTCCCTAAGCTATAGGACCCTAAGTGGAAGTGCCATAGGCTGTGTTGCTTTGTTTCCTAGGTGTTTCAGGAAACACCATACACTTCTCCAGAGTGGCTGTTGGCAATTTACATCCCGCCCATCAGCATAACAAGGCTCCCTCTTCTCCATGACCTGTCCTGCCTTTCTGGATTTTACACTTGTTTCAGATGTCCCTTTTGACCGGGGGGCAGTGAGACTTCATTGTAGTGCAGATTTCATTTACACGCTTGCTTGGTTGGCCAAAAATGGCGTATGCGTTTTTTCCTGAATATATTTAGTAAAAAACGCATACGCCCTTTTTGGCCAAGTGCATCATTGTCGACATTCTGCCTCTTTTCCTATGCTTTAAGTGCAATTCCAGTCTACCCCCTGAAACCGTTTTCCTGAAATTCTGCCCCGCTTTCAAGTCCACTTCGAGGACTTACTTCAATACATTTTTGGACGATAGCTTTCATTCATAACTCTGAAGGTTTGTGAATTACAGTGCCCCTGAGCTCCTTTCTTCAACTCGCTTTCTTGTGAGCTGGCCGCAAAACCGCAGGATTGCTTCAAGCCCTAATCTGGTTCCGGCAGGGCACGCTGAGCCTTTGGTTAATTCCTCTTCCTGGTGGGAAATGAGCGTTCCATTTGCCCGTGCAGACCCCTACAGCTAGTCTCTCATTGCTTCTCCCTATTCCTGTTCATCTTGCGCAGAAATTGCAAACTGTGCCAAACAGGAGGTTAAAGGCACTGACTTTCCAATTGGGGAGTGTTTTAGTAAAGTGTCTGGAACGGTGCACCCGAGTACCAGGGGACGAAACCTGAGATGCATTTGAAAACGTTTCCCAATCACACGGTTGAACATACTCTGGGTTTCCCATTCATGTTTTAGCTGAAGGAAGAATCCCTTAAACCTGGAGAGTTGGGACCCATGGAATGGCTACCATGCAGTATGAATTCAAAGGGTCTGCATTTGCTCACCAAACCTCACCAATGCTATCAGCCCAAAGTGTCCAGCCTTATGTCTCAACCAGCTCTGGGTGTAGATATGGTAAATCCAGGTTGCATCACAAGCCCTGAATGTATTATTTAAGAATTGCTCTATTTCACTGTCATTGTGTTTTGTTTGTGATATTTATTTTGTTAATGGGATTTATCGGATTTTCACTGCTGCGTTTAGGCCACTGTACACACGCTTGACTTCCTTATGGAGACATATAAATCCATGGGTCTTAACATTCTTACTTGTCAGGTATATTCCCAGGCGTTGAATATGGGGTGTTGAGTCCATTTCGTTGAGCAACTGTAGGTCTTGTCTATTATATATTTGGCTTATGGAACGGTATCTGTGCTAATTTCAATCTCTGGTTTTATGCAGCACCCCAACTCACCTTTCCCCATAAGCAAGCATAAGTTGGTTTTCTAAATTTGAGACCCTGTTCTGTTTTGTAATTCAGTTCATGTGTAGCCAAGTTTACGTTCCGTGTATTAGTGATATCTTATGATGTTTCTTTTTCTGTGTGACTTATTTCTCATAGAATCGTCGTATCTGAATCCACTCATTATGCCGCTACGGGCCTGATGACGTAGATCTCATTGCTGAGTGATATTCCATTGTACGTACGTACCACAACTTCTTTATCCATTTTTTGCTTTCTCGGATATTTAACTTGTACCATAGACGAGGTTCTTGTAAACAGAGCTGTCCCAAACTTTGGGGTGGCTGTGTGTTTTTGATTTTAATTTCCCTAAGCTATAGGACCCTAAGTGGAAGTGCCATAGGCTGTGTTGCTTTGTTTCCTACGTGTTTCAGGAAACACCATACACTTCTCCAGAGTGGCTGTTGGCAATTTACATCCCGCCCATCATCATAACAAGGCTCCTTCTTCTCCATGACCTGTCCTGCCTTTCTGGATTTTACACTTTTTTCAGATGGCCCTCTTGACCGGCGGGGAGTGAGACTTCATTGTAGTGCAGTTTTCCTTTACACGCTTGCTTTGTTGGGCAAAACGGGCGTATGCGTTTTTTCCTGAATATATTCAGGAAAAAACGCATACGCCCTTTTTGGCCAAGTGCATCATTGTCGATATGCTGCCTCTTTTCCTCTGCTTTAAGTTCAATTGCAGTCTACCCCCTGAAATCATTTTCCTGAAATTCTGCCCCGCTTTCAAGTCCTCTTCGAAGACGTACTTCAATACATTTTTGGACGATAGCTGTCATTCATAACTCTGCAGGTTTGTGAATTACAGTGCCCCTGAGCTCCTTTCTTCAACTCGCTTTCTTGTGAGCTGGCCGCAAAACCGCAGGATTGCTTCAGGCCCTAATCTTGTTCTGGCAGGGCACGCTGAGCCTTTGTTTAATTCCTCTTCCTGGTGGGAAATGAGCATTCCATTTGCCCGTGCAGACACCTACAGCTATTCTCTCATTGGTTCTCCCTATTCCTGTTCATCTTGCGCAGAAATTGCAAACTGTGCCAAACAGGAGGTTAAAGGCACTGACTCTCCAAGTGGGGAGAGTGTTAGTAAAGCGTCTGGAATGGTGAACCCGAGTACCACGGGACGAAACCTGAGATGCATTTGAAAACGTTTCCCAATTACACGGTGGACCATACTCTGGGTTTCCCATGCATGTTTTAGCTGAAGGAAGAATCCCTTATACCTGGAGAGTTGAGACCCATGGAATAGCTACCATGCAGTATGACTTCAAAGGGCCTGCGTTTGCTCACCGAACCTCACCAATGCTATCAGCCCGAAGTGTCCAGCCTTATGTCTCACCCAGCTCTGGGTGTAGATGTGGTAAAACCAGGTTGCATCACAAGCCCTGAATGAATTATTTAAGAATTGCTCTCTATTTCATTGTCATTGTGTTTTGTTTGTGAAATTTATTTTGATAATGGGATTTATCGGAATTTCACTGCTGCATTTAGGCCGCTGTACACACGCTTGATTTCCTTATGGAGACATATAAATCCATGGGTCTTAAGATTCTTACTTGTCAGGTATATTCCCAGCCGTTGAATATGGGGTGTTGAGTCCATTTCGTTGAGCAAGTTGTAGGTTTTGTCTATTACATATTTGGCTTATGGAATGGTATCTGTGCTAATTTCAATCTCTGGTTTTATGCAGCACCCCAACTCACCTTTCCCCATAAGCAAGCATAAGTTGGTTTTCTAAATTTGAGACCCTGTTCTGTTTTGTAATTCAGTTCATGTGTAGCCAAGTTTACGTTCCGTGTATTAGTGATATCTTATGATGTTTCTCTTTCTGTGTGACTTATTTCTCGTAGAATCGTCGTACCTGAATCCACTCATTATGCCGCTATGGGCCTGATGACGTAGATCTCATTGCTGAGTGATATTCCATTGTACGTACGTACCACAACTTCTTTATCCATTTTTTGCTTTCTCGGATATTTAACTTGTACCGTAGACGAGGTTCTTGTAAACAGAGCCGTCCCAAACTTTGGGGTGGCTGTGTGTTTTTGATTTTAATTTCCCTAAGCTATAGGACCCTAAGTGGAAGTGCCATAGGCTGTGTTGCTTTGTTTCCTACGTGTTTCAGGAAACACCATACACTTCTCCAGAGTGGCTGTTGGCAATTTACATGCCACCCATCAGCATAACAAGGCTCCCTGTTCTCCATGACCTGTCCTGCCTTTCTGGATTTTACACCTGTTTCAGATGGCCTTTTGGAACGGGGGGCAATGAGACTTCATTGTAGTGCAGATTTCCTTTACATGCTTGCTTGGTTGGCCAAAAAGGGCGTATGCGTTTTTTCCTGAATATATTCAGGAAAAAACGCATACGCCCTTTTTGGCCAAGTGCATCATTGTGGACATTCTGCCTCTTTTCCTATGCTTTAAGTGCAATTCCAGTCTACCCCCTGAAATCGTTTTCCTGAAATTCTGCCCCGCTTTCAAGTCCTCTTCGAAGACTTACTTCAATACATTTTTGGACGATAGCTGTCATTCATAACTCTGCAGGTTTGTGAATTACAGTGCCCCTGAGCTCCTTTCTTCAACTCGCTTTCTTGTGAACTGGCCGCAATCCCACATGATTGCTTCAGGCCCTAATCTGGTTCTGGCACGGTATGCTGAGCCTTTGGTTAATTCCTCTTCCTGGTGGGAAATGAGCATTAAATTTGCTCGTGCAGACACCTACAGCTAGTCTCTGATTGGTTCTCCCTATTCCTGTTCACCTTGCGCAGAATTTCCAAACTGTGCCAAACAGGAGGTTAAAGGCAATGACTCTCCAAGTGGAGAGAGTGTTAGTAAAGGGTCTGGAATGGTGAACCCGTGTAAAAGGGGACGAAAACTGAGATGCATTTGAAAACGCTTCCCAGTCACACGGTGGACCTTACTTTGGGTTTCCCTTGCATGTTTTAGCTGAAGGCAGAATTTCTTAAACCTGGAGATTTGGGACCCATGGAATGGGTACCATGCAGTATGACTTCAAAGGATCTGCATTTCTTCATCGTACCTCACCAGTGCTATCCGCCCGAAGTGTCCAACCTTGTGTCTCACTCAGCTCTTGGTGCAGATGTGGTTAATCCAGGTTGCATCACAAGCTCTGAATGAATTATTTAAGAATAGCTCTCTATTTCACTGTCATTGTGTTTTGTTTTTGTAATTCATTTTGATAATTGGATTTATCGGATTTTCTCTGCTGCGTTCATAAATCTATACACACGCTTGATTCTCTTTCGGAGACATATAAATCCATGGGTTTGAAGATTCTTACTAGTCAGGTGTATTCCTAGGCGTTGAATATGGGGTGTTTAGTCCATTTCGTTGAGCAACTGGTAGGTCTTGACTATTACATATTTGGCTTATGGAAAGGTATCTGTGCTAATTTCTATCTCTGGTTTTATGCAGCACCCCAGCTCTCCTTTATCCTTAAGCAAGCATATGTTGGTTTTCTAAATTTGAGACCCCATTCTGTTTTGTAATTCAGTTCATTTGTAGCCACGTTTACATTCCATATATTAGTAATATCGTGTGTCTTTTTCTTTTTGAATTATGTGACTTCGAATGATCATACGTAACTCCTCTGTGGTTGTTACAACTGGCCATATTTCATTGATTTCCAGGCTGAGTAATATTCCACTCTACATAAGTGCCACATCTCTATCCATTTTTTCCCTCCAGAGACTTATAAATTATATCCTAGTCGAGGATCTTTTAAACATAGAGGCGGTAAATATTGGGGTGCCTGTGTCCTCTCGATTTTTGTTTTTCCCAAGATATACGTCCATGAGTGCAAGTGCCCTGTGCTCTGTAGCTCATTTTTTAGGTGCTTTAGTAAACACAATACACTTCTCCAGAGTGACCGTTGGCAATATACATTTCCAGTATAAGCCTCAGAGGGCTCCCTTTTCTCCTTGCCCTGTCCTGCATTTGTGGTGTTTACACTTTATGAGGAAGGCTCTTCTGACTGATGCGAAGTGATATGTTTTGTAGTATTGCTTTCCAGTGCCCACCTGTTTGGTTGGCTAAAAAAGTGTATGCCCTTTTCTTGAATACATACAGAAAAAGACGCATACACCCTTTTTGGCCAATTGCAATGTTGGCAATGTTCAGCCCCTTTTCTTGTGCTTAATGGCGAGTCCTTTCTACCTCTTCCAATCCCTTTCCTGCCATTCTCCGTTGCTTACAAGTCCTTTCCTCTGACTTTCCTCAAGACATTTTTCAGTGATAGATATTTTCATCTCTGCAGTTTCGTGAATTTTAGTGTCCCTGAGTTCCATTTTTCAACTTGTCTTTATGGGAACTGGCCACAAAGCAGCGGAATTTCCTCAAGCCCTATTCTGTTTCCATGGGCAACCCTAGCCTTTGGTCAATTCGTCTTCCTGATTGGAAATAAGAGTGACATGTGCCTGTCCAAACACCTAGGACTTGTCTCTCATTGTTCCTCCTCCTTCTGCTTCATCCTCTGGACAAATTCCAAACTGTCTGCAACAGGATGTTGACAGTGCTGACATCTCCAAGTGGGGAGACTGTTCGTAAAGACGCTGGAGGGGTGAACCCGAGCACCAGGAGATGAGGAGATGAGATGCCTTTTCCAAACTCTTCCCGATCAGACGGTATACCATCCTCTGGGTGTGACAGGCATGTTTTAGCTGTAGGAAGGGTCCCATTCATGTGAGGAGAACACCAGGGCTTTTACAAAATCAGTGTCTCTCCACAACCCAAACTGGGGAATTTTTTAAGCTACGGCTACACATATGTTCATTAAGGGCCTTGGGAAGTAGGCAGAGTCCAAACTTTAGATGATTGAAGTCTTCAGGGTCAGAAGCACTGACCACCGGCTTCCCTTACGTTCCATTTTAACTGTCATGAATAGATGATGTCAATAAAAATATCTATTCTTTTTCAGATGATTTCCCCTTATAGGTTATTGTAAAATATTGAGTGTAGTTCCCTGTGCTATACAGTAGTTCCTTGTTGACGATCGATTTTATACATAGCAGTGTGTATGTGTTAATCCCAAACTGTTAATTTATCCCTCCTCCCACCTTTTCCCTTTGGTAATAATAAATTATAAGATTTTATACTTCTCAGAATTGGGGGAGCTGAAAGAGAGGTATCATTTTCAATGGAAAAGCATTTAAAACAAGATTGAAGCTTTAACCAAGATTATTAGATGTACATCCTTGGAAAGAAATCACTTCGTTTCTCTAATATTGACCTGACAAATAAGACAAACCTTTTCACTGAACTTGCTTCTAATAAAGTGATGGAAATATCAAATGTGAGTGTTAGAAACATCTTATTTTACCCGAGCCTTATACACTGTTCTATGTTAATTACAGTTTGGCTCAAACATCTGTTCATTGAAGTTACAATGTTCTCAATTTCTGTTACTGATCCTCCAGAGTGGACCCCAACAAGTGTCCCCCTGCCCAGTGTCATTGGAGCCAACAGATTGAGACTGAGTTTGGTTCAGAAGCAAAGGAAACTTTATATTTTGATCAGAGAATGGAGAGGTGAGAGCATGTGCTACCCCGTGGGCTGTGGGCTGGGCTGCTGTGTAGAGATCCTGTCAGAGTCAGTGGGAGGGAGGGGGCGGAGCTCTCGAGGGCCCGGTTGGCTGCAGCTCAGGCTCTATATCGCAGAGTGTGCACTGTGTCCCAGGAGCTGAGGTGTCGACCCAGCCATTCCGCACTAGGAAATCTGGTCTGAAGTGCCGGCTGTTGAACCTCTGTATGCGGGACCCTAGGAGCACGTGAAATTAGACAAAGCACAAAGGATAAAAAAGGTTAGACTTTATTTTATTGCCCAGATTCTATTTTTATCTCCCAGGGATTTTTAAGGGGCTTTGCCTGGGAAAAAGCCCTCTTCTGCCTTTTTTCCCCTTCCTCATTCTTAGAGTGCTGAGGGTGCAGACCCTTCTTCTGTAACTGCTGAGTGCTGAGTTAGGAGCCCTCATACCTGTGGGCGAGGGTTAGAACTTCTCCCCAGCAGCCTCCAGGTGACGTTGATTGTCCCCAGGCCTCCTGCCTCCCCACTCGTCCCCCTGAGCACCAGTATTGGAAGCGTTATAGATTCTAATGACCTTTAAGGGTCCAGGAAGGAGATGTGCAGTGACGCTGTGAGGTCCAGTTTCACCCCGCCCTGCATTTGTTTGGCCACCTTAGGCTGACCGTTTCTGCCAGCCTAGATGCTCTGACCAGTAGCCTGCACTTTCTTCAATTAGGCCCCTGAATTAACGTAAAAACAGCACCAGGTGTCAGGACCCTGCCTGCTCAACTCCCAGACAGTCCAGGGTCAGTGGTGATGAAGGACCATGATGGCCACTGAGTCAACAGCCTTTTGAAGTAAACAGGAGTCCAGCCGGTCTTATTGGCCACCATCATCACAGTGTCTGTAGGCTCTTCTATGGTGACAGCGTGATATACGTTTCCCCCGCCAAGATTATTAGGTCCGCTCTGGGTGCAGTAAGTCCTGCAAGCAGTAGTCTACTCTTTTGGGACACACTCTTGTTGTTTTATGAGAGAAACTCCAGGTCAAGTGATGGTCACATGAGTCGTCATGGTGCCCCTTTACCCCGGTTATCTCTCTGGAGGTTGGAGTTGGAGGGCCTCCTCACTCGAGGTCAGTGTGCCCACGGAGCAAACCCTGCAACTTCAGGGCATGTTTGGGGTTAGGGTCACCACGTGGGGTCCTTTTCTCTTAGGAGGGAGGTGGCCTTTTGTGCTGCTGATTTCCAGGTTTTCAGATACCGCCAGTATCTTGGCCAGATGTGGCGGTGGGCCAAGCCCATTGGTGACCGTAGTTTATCCTACCGGGATGGCATTCTTGCATTGTTCCATTTCAAGTGGTCCCAGTTTTTGCACTAATACTCCAATAGCGATTCACCATTCACCAGGAATGTAAAGGTCAAAGGGTTTAGCTAAATTAGGGAGTTCCAGGGCAAGGGTCTGAATTGACTGCTCTTTCCATTCTTGAAAGGCCACTTCTGGATTCTATTCAAAAGGATCATCATCTTTTCCTTTCAGTGTTTCATATAGAGGCCCAGCTAGTAGACTGTAGTTAGGGATCCAGAAGCACCAACCCTGGCCTCCCCAGGAACCCCTAAGCTGTCTTCTAGTTTTAGAAATGGGTAAGGCTGTAAATTGTTTCTTCCCTTTCCTGAGATGGGCTTCTCCGACCTTCTGTGAGAATGAAGCCCAGGCAGGTCACCGTAGTCTGTGATATTTGAGCTTTTTATTTGACAACTTCTATCCTTTATTGGCTTGGTAGTTCAGAGGTCTCCTTAGTAGGGCTGGCGATCAGAATGTCGTCTTCATATTGAAGGAGTGTTTCCTTTTCCAGAGGTAGAACTTTTAGGTCTTTAACTGAGCTTTCCCCAAAGATGGTGTGGGAATTTTTGAACCCTTGGGGCAACACGGCCCAGAAGTATTGTTTTAGTTGTATGTTGAGTCCTGCCACTCACAAGCCAAAATTTCTTGTGACTCTGGGACTAATAGAATACAAAAGAAGGCATCATTGAAGACTAATACAGAATACCATGTCCCGGTGGTTGGTAGAATGACCAGCAGGGTGTAGGATTTAGGAACTACTGGAGGTATATCCTCGGTGGCTTCACTGACTGTCCTGACATCCTTTACCAGGACTCCAGCAGCCCATGGGGCTCTCGAGGTCAGGCCAATCCCAGGATATGGAGCTCACCTGGGCAGGTACCCCACCCCCACCGCAGCCCACGGTGCTCTCCTGTTCAGGCCTCTCCCAGGATATGGGGTTCCCTGGGCAGGTTCCCCTGCAGCCCATGGGGCTCTCATGGTCAGGCCCCTCCCAGGATACAGAGCTACCCTTGCATTTACCCTGGCAGGGCTGGGCACACAGGTACCGTGCACATCGCCCTCATTGCAGAGCACTTCCAGCTCACCTGTCACTCAGATCTGACACAGAGCACCACAGAGCAGGACTTGAACTAAGAAACAGCAGCTCCAACAGGTCTGTGACCCTGGGCATCACTCTGTGTGGCCTCCCTCCACCTGGTCTTCCAGAGATTTCCACTGCACCTGGGGCACCAGGCCTCTGTCTCCACCCACCACCCACCCCTCCTCTCCCTGACTCCTGGGTTCCTCTCATTAGGAGAGGGTTTTCTTGAAGTTGTCTCCCACTCATGGGCCAGATAATATAATTAGAAAACAAGCCAGAGCTGCAACCCCTTGTCTATCCTGACTCTCAGGAGCCCACACCTGTTCCTTGGACCTGGCCGATTCAGCAAGTTCCAGTTTCTGCAACTGTGAGCGCCTGAGGGGTGATTATTGGCTGGCCTGGGAAGCCTGACCGTGCCGGCCAGCCCTCCCCAGGTGTGCCTGTTTGAGATCAATATAAACACCGCTCCAGGCAGCAAGAGCCCCTGCAGCTGTGCCTGACGCCATTTTCTCTGCCCTGTCAGCAGTCTTGGGGCTGGACTGGTGGGAGGGAGTGAGAGGCCACGGCTTTGTGGGTGGTCCAGTGTGACTGGGGCTCTGCTGGACTTTCTGCAGCAGTTACCAAGATGCCACCTGCTAAAGAAGAGGATGTGTCACCCATACCTGCCTCTGGAATTTCTCCCTGGGCAGAGGTGAGTGAGGAAGAAAGCAGTGGGGGCCCGGACAGCAGGGGTATCTCAGGCAGGGAAATGGAAAGCTTCCAGACGAGTACCCAGGGCCAGGACCATCCTGGCTGGCCTGCAGGCACCAAATCGGCTGGCATGCTGTCGCTCATGTGGCTCCATGGCCCTTCCTCTAGGCTTTCAAGTCCTTGTACATATTCAGGTGTTTTACCTGGGAAGGGTGGGAACATTTCAGCAGCAGCTGGCCTGGGGCTCGGCCCACATTTACTCACAGATGCCTTGGCACGGTCCCCCAGCTTTGCAATGAGGACGCTTGTTGCGTGGGGCCTGCTGGCTGAATGGGAGATGATTCCCCACCACTGGCCAACTACAGAATTGTTTACAACTGGAGCAAGTGCCCTGATACGGTTTTCCTCTGTGTAACTGGTGGGTTCTGTTTTTTTTTTCTTTTTTTCATTTTTGGTTCAAGGTAGATTTTATTCCTCTTTTTTGTATTTACAGATATAAGCATGGAAATAATTTGTTCATATAAATACATGTATGTGAAAGGAAGAATATTTTTTCTGTTTTACTTTTTGTAATTTTGAATTTTATTTTATATTTTTATACAGCCGGTTCTTTTTGGTTATCTATTTTATACATATAAATGTATACATGCCAATCCCAATCTCTCAATCCTCCCACCACCACCCCCCAACAGCTTTCCCCCCTTGGTGTCCACACGTTTGTTGTCTACATCTGTTGCTCTATTTCTGCCTTAAAAAACGGTTCATCTGTATAATTTTTCTAGGTTCCACATATATGCATTAATATACAAGATTTGTTTTTCTATTTCTGACTTACTTCACTCTGTATGACAGTCTCTAGATCCATCAACGTCTCTACAAATGACCCAATTTCATTCCTTTTTATGGCTTAGTAATATTCCATTTTATATTTGTACCACATCTTTATGCATTCGTCTGTCTGTGGGCATTTAGGTTGCTTCCATTACCTGGATATTGTAAATAGTGATGCAATGAACATTGAGGTGAATGTCTCTTTTTGATTTATGGTTTTGTCTGGGTATATGCCCAGTAGTGGGATTGTTGTATCATATGGTAATTCTATTCTTAGTTTTATAAGAAACTCCATAATGTTCTCCACAGTGACTGTATCAATTTACATTCCCAACAATAGTGGAAGAGGGTTCCTTATCTCCACACCCTTTCCAGCATTTGTTGTTTGTAGATTTTCTGATGATGCCCATTCTAACAGGTGTGAGGTGATACACCATGGATGAGTCCATTTCGTTGAGCAAAGAGTAGGTGTTGTCTATTACATATTTGGCTTATGGAATGATATGTGTGCTAATTTCAATCTCTGGTTTTATACAGCACCCCAGCTCAACTTTCCCCTTAAGCAAGCATAAGTTTTTATCTAAATGTGAGACTGTTCGGTTTTGTAATTCAGTTTATGTGTAGCCAAGTTTACACTCCCTCTATTAGTGATATCTTATGATAATTATCTTTCTCTGTGTGACATATTTCTCTTAGAATCATCATACTTAAATCCACTCAATTTGCTGCTACAGACCTGATGACATTGATTTCATTGCTGAGTGATATTCCGTTGTACGTAAGTAGCACAACTCCTTTATCCATTTTTTTCTTTCTGGGATATTTAATTTGTACTGGACTCGAGGTTCTTGTAAACACAGCAGCCCTAAATTTTGTGTTGGCTGTGTCTTGTTGATTTTAATTTTCCTAAGCTATAGGGCCAAAAGTGGAAGTGCCCTAGTCTCTGTAGCTTTGTTTTTCAGATGTTTCAGGATACACCATAAACATCTCCAGAGTGTCTGTTGACAATTTACATCCCGCCCATCAGCATAACAAGGCTCCCAGTTCTCCATGCCCTGTCCTGTGTTTCTGGTTTTTACACTTTTTTCAGATGGCCCTTTTGACGAATGGGAAATGAGACTTCATTGTAGTGCGGATTTCCATTGCTCGAGTGCTTGGTTGGCCAAAAAGGGCATATGCGTTTTTTCCTGAATATATTCAGGAAAAAATGTATACGCACTGTTCGTCCAAGTGCATCACTGTCAAAGATCTGCCACTTTTCACATGTTTTAAATGCAATTCCAATCTACCTCCTGAAATATGATTCCTCAATTCTGCCTCGTTTTCAAGTCCTCTTTGCAGACTTACTTCAATATATTTTTGCCAATAGCTGTCATTTATAACTCTGCAGGTTTGTGAATTACAGTGCCCGTGATTTCCTTTCTTAACTCGCTTCCTTGAAAGCTGGCCACAAAACCGCAGGGTTGCTTCAGGCCGTTATCAGGGTGTGGCACGGCACTCTGAGCCTTTGGTTAATTCCTCTTCCTGGTGGGAAATTAGAGTTAAATGTGCCCCTCCAGACACCTGCCTCACTCCCAGCCCCTTGGTGATGGGTGTCCTCTGGTTTGAGGCCACATGTGATGGGTTCCTCATCTTGTGATGATGTGGCCCCACTGGTGTGAGGACACTCCTGCCTGCTTCCCATCCCCTTGGTGATGTGGTCCCTCCGGCGAGAGTCTGATCCTGGTTGGGTTCCTCACACTTCTGTGAGGTGGGCCCTCTTCTCTGAGGTCACTCCTGCCTGGCTAGCACACCCCGCCTTGGCGACGTCGGACCTCTGGTGGCAGTTGGAGCCTGCTGGGAGCCTCCTCCCCTCGGTGATGAGGCCCTCTGGCATCAGGCCCTAACTGCTGGGTTCCCACATTTTCTGATACGTCCTAAGTGGTGCGAGGGCACTCCTGCCAGGTTCCCATCCCCATGGGCATGTGGGCCTTCTGCTCTAAGGTCCCAACACCTGTGTTGTTCACCGTTTCATGATGTTGGCTCTCTGGTGTTAGTTCACTCAGGCCTAGATCCCATAGACTCTGTGCTCTGAGCCGCCTGCTGGGAGGTTCCTACTGCTGAATTCCTTACCTTTTCTATTCTTTGGGTTCTGTGTTTTCATGCTCCTCCTTCCTGACTCACTCCCAGCCCCTTTGTGATGTAGGTCCTCTGGTTTGAGGCCACATGTGCCGGTTTCCTCACCTTTATTGATGTGGCCCCACTGGTGTGAGGACACTCCTGCCTGGTTCCCATCCACTTGGTGATGGGGGCCCTCTGGTGAGAGCCTGATCCTGGCTGGATTCCTCACCCTTCTGTGAAGTAGACCCTCTGCTGTGAGGTCACTCCTGCCTGGCTGGCACACGTCACCTTGGCGATGTGGGCCCTCAGTTGGGAGTTGGTGCCCGCTGGGAGTCTCCTCCCCTCGGTAATGAGGGCCCTCTGGCGTCAGGCCCTAACTCATGGGCTCCCAAAATTTTCTGATGTGCGCCCTGTCGTGCGAGTACACTCCTGCCGGGGTCCCATCCCCATGGGGATGTTGGCTTTCTGCTCTGAGGTCCCAACGGCTGGGTTGCTCACAGTGTCAGAATGTGGGCCCTCTGCTGTGAGTTCACTCCGGCATGGATCCCATAGCCTCGGTGCTCTGGGCCACCTGCTTGGAGCTTCCAACTGCGGGGTTCCTCACCTTTTTATTCTATGGGCCCTCTGTTGTGAGTCTCCTCCTGCATGCCTCACTCCCAGCCCTTTCGTGATGTGTGTCCCCTTATTTGAGGCCACATGTGCTGTGTTCCTCACCTTTGGCTGATGTGGCCCCACTGGTGTGAGGACACTCCTGCCTGGTTTCCATCCCCTTGGTGATGTGGGCCCTCTGGTTAGAGTCTGATCCTGGTTGGGTTCCTCACACTTCTGTGAGGTGGGCCCTCTGCTGTGAGGTAACTCCTGCCTGGCTTGCTCCCATTGCCTTGGTGACGTCGGCCCTCTGGTGGCATTTGGAGCCTGCTGGTAGCCTCCTCTCCTCGGTGATGAGGGCCCTCTGGCGTCAGGCCCTAACTGCTGGGTTCCCACATTTTCTGATACGTGTTAAGTTGTGCGAGGACACTCCTGCGAGGTTCCTATCCCCATGGGGATGTGGGTCTTCTGCTCTGAGGTTCCACCGGCTGGGTTGCTCACAGTTTCATGATGTGGGCCCTCTGCTGTGAGTTCACTGTGGCCTGGATCCCATAGACTCTGTGCTCTGGGCCACCTGCTGGGAGGTTCAAACTGCTGGATTCCTCACATTTTTTATTCTGTGGGCCCTGTGTTGTTAGGCTACTCCTGCTTGCCTCACTCGGAGCACCTTGGAAATGTGGGTCCTCTGGTTTAGGCCACATGTGCTGGGTTCCTCACCTTTCTATAATGTGGCCACACTGGTGTGAGGACACTGCTGCCTTTTTCCGATCCCCTTGGTGATGTGGGCTCTCTGGTGAGAGTCTTATCCTGGCTGGTTTCCTCACCCTTCTGTGAGGTAGACCCTCTGCTGTGAGGTCACTCCTGCCTGGCTGGCACACATCACCTTGGCGACGTGGGCCCTCAGTTGGGAGTTGGTTCCTGCTGGGGGTCTCCACCCCTCGGTAATGAGGGCCCTCTGGCGTCAGACCCTAACTCCTGGGCTCCCAAAATTTTCAGATGTGCGCCCTGTGGTGCGTCTACACTCCTGCCAGGTTCCCAACCCCATGGGAATGTGGGCCTTCTGCTCTGAGGTCCCAACGGTGGGTTGCTCAGTTTCATGATGAGGGTCCTCATGGTGTGAGTTCACTCCGCCCTGGATCCAATAGCCTCGCTGCTCCTGGCTGCCTGCGGGGATGTTCCAACTGCGGGATTCCTCACCTTTTTTCTTCTATGGGCCCTCTTTTTTGAGACTCCTCCTGCCTGCCTGACTCCCAGCCCGTTGGTGATGTGTGTCCTCTGGTGAGAGTGTGATCCTGGCTGGGTTCCTCACCCTTCTGTGAGGTGGGCCCTCTGCTGTGAGGTCACTCCTGCCTGGCTGGCACACCCCGCCTTGGCAACGTCGGCCCTCTTGTGTCAGTTGGAGCCTGCTGGGAGCCTCCTCCAAACGGTGATGAGGGCCCTCTGGCGTCAGGCCCTAACTGCAGGGTACCCACATTTTCTGATACATGCTAAGTGGTGTGAGGACACTCGTGCCATGTTCCCAACCCCATGGGAATGTGGGCCTTCTGCTCTGAGGTCCCAACGGCTGGGTTGCTCACAGTTTCATGATGTGGGCCCTCTGCTGTGAGTTCACTGTGGCCTGGATCGCATAGACTCGGTGCTCTGGGCCACCTTCTGGGAGGTTCCCACTGCAGGATTCCTCAGCTTTTTTATTCTATTGGCCCTGTGTTGTGAGGCTACTCCTGCCTGACTCGATCCGAGACCCATGGTGATGTGGGTCCTCTGGTTTGAGACAACATGTGTTGGGTACCTCAACTTTCGATGATGTGGCCCCACGGGTGTGAGGACACTCCTGCCTGGTTCCCAGCCCCTAGCTGATGTGGGCACTCTGGTGAGAGTCTGATCCTGGCTGGGTACCCTACCCTTCTGTGAGGTGGGCCCTCTGATGTGAGGTCACTCCTGCCTGGTTGGCTCACGTCGCCTTGGTGACGTGGAGCCTCTGTTGGCCACTGAAGCATGCTGGGAGCCTCCTACCCTCTTGAATGAGGGCCCTGGAAAAATCACATATGCCATTTTGACCAAGGGCATCATTGTCGAGGTTCTGCCTCTTTTAATATGCTTTCAAAGGACTTCCCGTTTACCTCCTGAAATCGTATTCCTGGAATTCTGCCCCGCTTTCAAGTCCTCTTCGCAGCCTTCCTTCAGATATTCATGGACGATAGCTGTCATTTAACACTCTGCAGATTTGTGAATGGCAGTGGCCCTGAGCTCCTTTCTTCAACTCGCTCTCTTGTGAGCTGGCCGCAAAACCGCAGGATTGCTTCAGGCCCTAATCTGGTTCCGGCACGGCATGCTGAGCCTTTGGCTATTTCTTCTTCCTAGTGGGAAATGAGCATTAAATTTGCCCATGCAGATACCTACAGCTAGTCTCTCATTGGTTCTCCCTAGTCCTGTTCATCTTGCACAGAAATTGCAGACTGTGCCAAACAGGAGGTTAAAGGCACTGACTCTCCAAGCTGGGAGAGTGTTAGTAAATTTTCTGGAATGGTGAACCCGAGTAGCAGGGGACAAAAACTGAGATGCATTTAAAAATGTTTACCGGTCACACGGTGGACCATACTCTGTGTTTCCCATGCATGTTTTACCTGAAGGAAGAATCCCTTAAACCTGGAGAGTTGGGACCCATGGAATGGGTACCATGCAGTATGACTTAAAAGGGTCTGCATTTGTTCACCGAACCTCACCAATGCTATCAGCCCAAAGGGTCCGGCCTTATGTCTCACCAAGCTCTTGGTGTAGATGTGGTAAATCCAGGTTAAATCACAAGCCCTGAATGAATTATTTAAGAATTGCTCTCTACTTCACTGTCATTGTGTTTTGTTTTTGTAATTTATTTTGATAACTGGATTTATCGGATTTTCACTGCTGTGTTTATGCCGCTGTACACACACTTGATTCTCTTACGTAGACATATAAATTCATGGGTTTTAAGATTCTTACTAGACAGGTATATTCCTAGGCGTGGAATATGTGGTGTAGAGTCCATTTCGTTGAGCAAGGAGTAGGCCTTGACTCTAATATATTTGGCTTATGGAAGGGTATCTGTGGTAATTTCAATCTCTGGTTTTATGCAGCACCCCAACTCACGTTTCCCCTTAAGCATGCATAAGTTGGTTTTCTAAATTTGAGACCCTGTTCTGTTTTGTAATTCAGTTCATGTGTAGCCAAGTTTACGTTCCGTGTATTAGTGATATCTTATGATGTTTCTATTTCTGTGTGACTTATTTCTCGTAGAATCGTCGTACGTGAATGCACTCGTTATGCCGCTATGGGCCTGATGACGAAGACCTCATTGCTGAGTGATATTCCATTGTACGTACGTACCACAACTTCTTTATCCATTTTTTGCTTTCTCGGATATTTAACTTGTACCGTAGACGAGGTTCTTGTAAACAGAGCCATCCCAAACTTTGGGGTGGCTGTGTGGTTTTGATTTTAATTTCCCTAAGCTATAGGACCCTAAGTGGAAGTGCCATAGGCTGTGTTGCTTTGTTTCCTACGTGTTTCAGGAAACACCATACACTTCTCCAGAGTGGCTGTTGAGAATTTACATCCCGCGCATCAGCATAACAAGGCTCCCTGTTCTCCATGACCTGGCCTGCCTTTCTGGATTTTACACTTGTTTCAGATGGCCGTTTGGACCGGGGGGCAGTGATACTTCATCGTAGTGCAGATTTCTTGACACGCTTGCTTGGTTGGCCAAAAATTGTGTATGCGTTTTCTCCTGAATATATTCAGGAAAAAACGCATACGCCCTTTTTGTCCAAGTGCATCATTGTCGACATTCTGCCTCTTTTCCTATGCTTTAAGTGCAATTCCAGTCTACCCCCTGAAATCGTTTTCCTGAAATTCTGCCCCGCTTTCAAGTCCACTTCGAAGACTTACTTCAATACATTTTTGGACGATAGCTGTCATTCATAACTCTGCAGGTTTGTGAATTACAGTGGCCCTGAGCTCATTTCTTCAACTCGGTTTCTTGTGAGCTGGCCGCAAAACTGCTGGATTGCTTTAGGCCCTAATCTGGTTCCAGCAGGGCATGCTGAGCCTTTGGTTAATTCCTCTTCCTGGTGGGAAATGAGCGTTCCATTTGCTCGTGCAGACACCTACAGCTAGTCTCTCACTGGTTCTCCCTATTCCTGTACATCTTGCGCAGAAATTGCAAACTGTGCCAAACAGGAAGTTAAAGGCACTGACTCTCCAAGTGGGGAGAGTGTTAGTAAAGCTCCTGGATCGGTGAACCCGAGTACCAGGGGTCGAAACCTGAGATGCATTTGAAAACGTTTCCCAATCACACGGTGGACCATACTCTGGGTTTCCCATGCATGTTTCAGCTGAAGGAAGAATCCCTTAAACCTGGAGATTTGGGACCCATGGAATGGGTACCATGCAGTATGACTTCAAAGGGTGTGCGTTTGCTCACCGTACCTCACCAATGCTATCAGCCCGAAGTGTCTAGCCTTATGTCTCACCCAGCTCTGGGTGTAGATGTGGTAAATCCAGGTTGCATCACATGCCCTGAATGAATTATTTAAGAATTGCTCTCTATTTCACTGTCATTGTGTTTTGTTTGTGAAATTTATTTTGATAATGGGATTTATCGGATTTTCACTGCTGTGTTTAGGCCGCTGTACACACGCTTAACTTCCTTGTGGAGACATATAAATCCATGGGTCTTAAGATTCTTACTTGTCAGGTATATTCCCAGGCATTGAATATGTTGTGTTGAGTCCATTTCGTTGAGCAAGGAGTAGGTCTTGTCTATTATATATTTGGCTTATGGAACGGTATCTGTGCTAACTTCAATCTCTGGTTTGATGCAGCACCACAACTCACCTTTCCCCATAAGCAAGCATAAGTTGTTTTTCTAAATTTGAGACCCTGTTCTGTTTTGTAATTCATTTCATGTGTAGCCAAGTTTACGTTCCGTGTATTAGTGATATCTTATGATGTTTCTGTTTCTGTGTGACTTATTTCTCGTACAATCGTCGTACCTGAATCCACTCATTATGCCGCTACGGGCCTGATGACGTAGATCTGATTGCTGAGTGATATTCCATTGTACGTACGTACCACAACTTCTGTATCCATTTTTTGCTTTCTCGGATATTTAACTTGTACCGTAGACGAGGTTCTTGTAAACAGAGCCGTCCCAAACTTTGGGGTGGCTGTGTGTTTTTGATTTTAATTTCCCTAAGCTCTAGGACCCTAAGTGGAAGTGCCATAGGCTGTGTTGCTTTGTTTCCCACGTTTTTCAGGAAACACCATACACTTCTCCAGAGTGGCTGTTGGCCATTTACATCCCGCCCATCAGCATAACAAGGCTCCCTGTTCTCCATGACCTGTCCTGCCTTTCTGGATTTTACGCTTTTTTCAGATGGCCCTTTTGACCGGGGGGCAGTGAGACTTCATTGTAGTGCAGATGTCCTTTACATGCTTGCTTGGTTGGCCAAAAAGGGCGTATGCGTTTTTTCCTGAATATATTCAGGAAAAAACGCATACGCCCTTTTTGGCCAAGTGCATCATTGTGGACATTCTGCCTCTTTTCCTATGCTTTAAGTGCAATTCCAGTCTACCCCGTGAAATCGGTTTCCTGAAATTCTGCACCGCTTTCAAGTCCTCTTCGAGACTTACTTCAATACATTTTTGGACGATAGCTGTCATTCTTAACTCTGCAGGTTTGTGAATTACAGTGCCCCTGAGCTCCTTTCTTAAACTCGCTTTCTTGTGAGCTGGCCAAAAAACCGCAGGATTGCTTCAGGCCCTAATCTGGTTCTGGCAGGGCACGCTGAGCCTTTGGTTAATCCCTCTTCCTGGTGGGAAATGAGCGTTCCATTTGCACGTGCAGACACCTACAGCTAGTCTCTCATTGGTTCTCCCTATTCCTGTTCATCTTGCGCAGAAATTGCAAACTGTGCCAAACAGGAGGTTAAAGGCACTGACTCTCCAAGTGGGGTGAGTGTTAGTAAAGCGTCTGGAACGGTGAACCAGAGTACCAGGGGACGAAACCCGAGATGCATTTGAAAACGTTTCCCAATCACACGGTGGACCATACTCTGGGTTTCCCATGCATGTTTTAGCTGAAGGAAGAATCCCTTAAACCTGGAGAGTTGGTACCAATGGAATGGCTACCATGCAGTATGACTTGAAAGGGTCTGCGTTTGCTCACCGAACCTCACCATTGCTATCAGCGTGAAGTGTCCAGCCTTATGTCTCACCCAGCTCTGGGTGTAGAGATGGTAAATCCAGGTTGCATCACAAGCCCTGAATGAATTATTTAAGAATTGCTCTGTATTTCACTGTCATTGTGTTTTGTTTGTGAAATTTATTTTGATAATGGGATTTATCGGATTTTCACTGCTGCGTTTAGGCCGCTGTACACACGATTGATTTCCTTATGGAGACATATAAAACCATGGGTCTTAAGATTCTTACTTGTCAGGTATATTCCCAGGCGTTGAATATGGGGTGTTGAGTCCATTTCGTTGAGCAAGGAGTAGGTCTTGTCTATTATATATTTGGTTTAAGGAACGATATCTGTGCTAATTTCAATCTCTGGTTTTATGCAGCACCCCAACTCACCTTTCCCCAAAAGCAAGCATAAGTTGGTTTTCTAAATTTGAGACCCTGTTCTGTTTTGTAATTCAGTTCATGTGTAGACAAGTTTACCTTCCGTGTATTAGTGATATCTTATGATGTTTCTTTTTCTGTGTGACTTATTTCTCGTAGAATCGTCGTAACTGAATCCACTCATTATGCCGCTGTGGGCCTGATGACCTAGATTTCATTGCTGAGTGATATTCCATTGTACGTACGTACCACAATTTCTTTATCCATTTTTTGCTTTCTCGGATATTTAACTTGTACCGTAGACGAGGTTCTTGTAAACAGAGCGGTTCCAAACTTTGGGGTGGCTGTGTGTTTTTGATTTTAATTTCCCTAAGCTATAGGACCCTAAGTGGAATTGCCATAGGCTGTGTTGCTTTGTTTCCTACGTGTCTAAGGAAACACCATACTTTTCTCCAGAGTGGCTGTTGGCAATTTACATACCGCCCATCAGGATAACAAGGCTCCCTGTTCTCCATGACCTGTCCTGCCTTTCTGGATTTTACACTTTTTTCAGATGGCCGTTTTGACCGGGGCGCAGTGAGACTTCATTGTAGTGCAGATTTCCTTTACACGCTTGCTTGGTTTGCCAAAAAGTGCGTATACGTTTTTTCCTCAATATATTCCGGAAAAAACGTATACGCCCTTTTTGGCCAAGTGCATCATTGTGGACATTCTGCCTCTTTTCCTATGCTTTAAGTGCAATTCCAGTCTACCCCCTGAAATCGTTTTCCTGAAATTCTGCCCCGCTTTCAAGTCCTCTTCGAAGACTTACTTCAATATATTTTTGGACGATAGCTGTCATTCATAACTCTGCAGGTTTGTGAATTACAGTGCCCCTGAGCTCCTTTCTTCAACTCGCTTTCTTGTGAGCTGGCCGCAAAACCGCAGGATTGCTTCAGGCCCTAATCTGGTTCCGGCAGGGCACGCTGAGCCTTTGGTTAATTCCTCTTCCTGGTGGGAAATGAGCATTCCATTTGCCCGTGCAGACACCTACAGCTAGTCTCTCATTGGTTCTCCCTATTCCTGTTCATCTTGCGCAGAATTTGCAAACCGTGCAAAACAGGAGGTTAAAGACACTGACTCTCCAAGTGGGGAGAGTGATAGTACAGCGTCTGGAACGGTGAACCCGAGTACCAGGGGACGAAACCTGAGATGCATTTGAAAACGATTCCCAATCCCACGGTCGACCATACTCTGGGTTTCCCATGCATGTTTTAGCTGAAGGAAGAATCCCTTAAACCTGGAGAGTTGGGACCCATGGAATGGCTACCATGCAGTATGACTTCAAAGGGTCTGCGTTTGCTCACAGAACTTCACCAATGCTATCAGCCCGAAGTGTCCAGCCTTATGTCTCACCCAGCTCTGGGTGTAGATGTGGTAAATCCTGGTTGCATCAGAAGCCCTGAATGAATTATTTAAGAATTGCTCTCTATTTCACTGTCATTGTGTTTTGTTTGTGAAATTTGTTTTGATAATGGGATTTATCGGATTTTCACTGCTGTGTTTAGGCCGCTGTACACACGCTTGATTTCCTTATGGAGACATATAAATCCATGGGTCTTAAGATTCTTGCTTGTCAGGTATATTCCCAGGCGTTGAATATGGGGTGTTGAGTCCATTTCGTTGAGCAAGGAGTAGGTCTTGTCTATTTTATATTTGGCTTATGGAATGGTATCTGTGCTAATTTCAAACTCTGGTTTGATGCAGCACCCCAACTCACCTTTCCCCATAAGGAAGCATAAGTTGGTTTTCTAAATTTGAGACCCTGTTCTGTTTTGTATTTCAGTTCATGTGTAGCCAAGTTTACGTTCCGTGTATTAGTGATATCTTATGATGTTTCTTTTTCTGTGTGACTTATTTCTCGTAGAATCGTCGTACCTGAATCCACTCGTTATGCTGCTCCGGGCCTGATAACGTAGATATCATTGCTGAGTGATATTCCATTGTACGTACGTACCACAACTTCTGTATCCATTTTTTGCTTTCTCGGATATTTAACTTGTACCGTAGACGAGGTTCTTGTAAACACAGCCGTCCCAGACTTTGGGGTGGCTGTGTGTTTTTGATTTTAATTTCCCTAAGCTATAGGACCCTAAGTGGAAGTGCCATAGGCTGTGTTGCTTTGTTTCCTACGTGTTTCAGGAAACACCATACACTTCTCCAGAGTGGCTGTTGGCAATTTACATCCCGCCCATCAGCATAACAAGGCTCCCTGTTCCCCATGACCTGTCCTGCCTTTCTGGATTTTACACCTGTTTCAGATGGCCTTATGGAACGGGGGGCAATGAGACTTCATTGTAGTGCAGTTTTCCTTTACACGCTTCCTTGGTTGGCCAAAAAGTGCGTATGCGTATTTTCCTGAATATATTCAGGAAAAAACGCATACGCCCTTTTTGGCCAAGTGCATCATTGTCGACATTCTGCCTCTTTTCCTATGCTTTAAGTGAAATTCCAGTCTACCCCGTGAAATCGTTTTCCTGAAATTCTGCCCCGCTTTCAAGTCCTCTTCGAAGACTTACTTCAATACATTTTTGGACGATAGCTGTCATTCATAACTCTGCAGGTTTGTGAATTACAGTGCCCCTGAGCTCCTTTCTTCAACTCGCTTTCTTGTGAGCTGGCCGCAAAACCGCAGGATTGCTTCAGGCCCTAATCTGGTTCCGTCAGGGCACGCTGAGCCTTTGGTTAATTCCTCTTCCTGGTGGGAAATGAGCGTTCCATTTGCCCGTGCAGACACCTACAGCTAGTCTCTCATTGGTTCTCCCTATTCCTGTTCATCTTGCGCAGAAATTGCAAACTGTGCCAAACAGCAGGTTAAAGGCACTGACTCTCCAAGTGGGGAGAGTGTTAGTAAAGCGTCTGGAACGGTGAACCCGAGTACCAGGGTACGAAACCTGAGATGCATTTGAAAACGTTTCCCAATCCCACGGTCGACCATACTCTGGGTTTCCCATGCATGTTTTAGCTGAAGGAAGAATCCTTTAAACCTGGAGAGCTGGGACCCATGGAATGGGTACCATGCAGTATGACTTCAAGGGGTCTGCGTTTGCTCAGCGAACCTCACCAATGTTATCAGCAAGAAGTGTCCAGCCTTATGTCTCACCCAGCTCTGGGTGTAGAGGTGGTAAATCCAGGTTGCATCACAAGCCCTGAATGAATTATTTAAGAATTGCTCTGTATTTCACTGTCATTGTGTTTTGTTTTTGAAATTTATTTTGATAATGGGATTTATCGGATTTTCACTGCTGCGTTTAGGCCGCTGTACACACGATTGATTTCCTTATGGAGACATATAAATCCATGGGTCTTAAGATTCTTACTTGTCAGGTATATTCCCCGGCGTTGAATATGGGGTGTTGAGTCCATTTCGTTGAGCAAGTTGTAGGTCTTATCTATTATATATTTGGCTTATGGAACGATATCTGTGCTAATTTCAATCTCTGGTTTTATGCAGCACCCCAACTCTCCTTTCCCCATAAGCAAGCATAAGTTGATTTTCTAAATTTGAGACCCTGTTCTGTTTTGTAATTCAGTTCATGTGTAGACAAGTTTACCTTCCGTGTATTAGTGATATATTATGATGTTTCTTTTTCTGTGTGACTTATTTCTCGTAGAATCGTCATAACTGAATCCACTCATTATGCCGCTGTGGGCCTGATGACCTAGATTTCATTGCTGAGTGATATTCCATTGTACGTACGTACCACAATTTCTTTATCCATTTTTTGCTTTCTCGGATATTTAACTTGTACCGTAGATGAGGTTCTTGTAAACAGAGCCGTCCCAAACTTTGGGGTGGCTGTGTGTTTTTGATTTTAATTTCCCTAAGCTATAGGACCATAAGTGGAAGTGCCATAGGCTGTGTTGCTTTGTTTCCTACGTGTTTAAGGAAACACCATACTCTTCTCCAGAGTGGCTGTTGGCAATATACATACCGCCCATCAGGATAACAAGGCTCCCTGTTCTCCATGACCTGTCCTGCCTTTCTGGATTTTACACTTTTTTCAGATGGCCGTTTTGACCGGGGGGCAGTGAGACTTCATTGTAGTGCAGATTTCCTTTACACGCTTGCTTGGTTTGCCAAAAAGTGCGTATACGTTTTTTCCTCAATATATTCAGGAAAAAACGTATACGCCCTTTTTGGCCAAGTGCATCATTGTCGACATTCTGCCTCTTTTCCTATGCTTTAAGTGCAATTCCAGTCCAACCCCTGAAATCGTTTTCCTGAAATTCTGCCCCGCTTTCAAGTCCTCTTCGAAGACTTACTTCAATATATTTTTGGACGATAGCTGTTATTCATAACTCTGCAGGTTTGTGAATTACAGTGCCCCTGAGCTCCTTTCTTCAACTCGCTTTCTTGTGAGCTGGCCGCAAAACCGCAGGATTGCTTCAGGCCCTAATCTGTTTCTGGCAGGGCACCATGAGCCTTTGTTTCATTCCTCTTCCTGCTGGGAAATGAGCGTTCCATTTGCCCGTGCAGACACCTACAGCTAGTCTCTCATTGCTTCTCCCTATTCCTGTTCATCTTGCGCAGAAATTGCAAACCGTGCCAAACAGGAGGTTAAAGGCACTGACTCTCCAAGTGGGGAGAGTGTTAGTAAAGCGTCTGGAATGGTGAACCAGAGTACCAGGGTTCGGAAACTGAGATGCATTTGAAAACGTTTCCCAATCACACGGTTGACCATACTCTAGGCTTCCCATGCATGTTTTAGCTGAAGGAAGAATCCCTTAAACCTGGAGAGTTGGGACCCATGGAATGGGTACCATGCAGTATGACTTTAAGGGGTCTGCGTTTGCTCAGCGAACCTCACCAATGCTATCAGGAAGAAGTGTCCAGCCTTATGTCTCACCCAGCTCTGGGTGTAGAGGTGGTAAATCCAGGTTGCATCACAAGCCCTGAATGAATTATTTAAGAATTGCTCTGTATTTCACTGTCATTGTGTTTTGTTTTTGAAATTTATTTTGATAATGGGATTTATCGGATTTTCACTGCTGCGTTTAGGCCGCTGTAGACACGATTGATTTCCTTATGGAGACATATAAAACCATGGGTCTTAAGATTCTTACTTGTCAGGTATATACCCCGGCGTTGAATATGGGGTGTTGAGTCCATTTCGTTGAGCAAGGAGTAGGTCTTGTCTATTATATATTTGGCTTAAGGAACGATATCTGTGCTAATTTCAATCTCTGGTTTTATGCAGCACCCCAACTCACCTTTCCCCAAAAGCAAGCATAAGTTGGTTTTCTAAATTTGAGACCCTGTTCTGTTTTGTAATTCAGTTCATGTGTAGACAAGTTTACCTTCCGTGTATTAGTGATATCTTATGATGTTTCTTTTTCTGTGTGACTTATTTCTCGTAGAATCGTCGTAACTGAATCCACTCATTATGCCGCTGTGGGCCTGATGACCTAGATTTCATTGCTGAGTGATATTCCATTGTACGTACGTACCACAATTTCTTTATCCATTTTTTGCTTTCTCGGATATTTAACTTGTACCGTAGACGAGGTTCTTGTAAACAGAGCGGTCCCAAACTTTGGGGTGGCTGTGTGTTTTTGATTTTAATTTCCCTAAGCTATAGGACCCTAAGTGGAAGTGCCATAGGCTGTGTTGCTTTGTTTCCTACGTGTCTAAGGAAACACCATACTCTTCTCCAGAGTGGCTGTTGGCAATTTACATACCGCCCATCAGGATAACAAGGCTCCCTGTTCTCCATGACCAGTCCTGCCTTTCTGGATTTTACACCTCTTTCAGATGGCCTTTTGGAACGGGGGGCAATGAGACTTCATTTTAGTGCAGATTTCCTTTACATGCTTCCTTGGTTGGCCAAAAAGTGCGTATGCGTATTTTCCTGAATATATTCAGGGAAAAACGCATACGCCCTTTTTGTCCAAGTGCATCATTGTCGACATTCTGCCTCTTTTCCTATGCTTTAAGTGCAATTCCAGTCTACCCCCTGAAATCGTTTTCCTGAAATTCTGCCCCGCTTTCAAGTCCACTTCGAAGACTTACTTCAATACATTTTTGGACGATAGCTGTCATTCATAACTCTGCAGGTTTGTGAATTACAGTGGCCCTGAGCTCATTTCTTCAACTCGGTTTCTTGTGAGCTGGCCGCAAAACTGCTGGATTGCTTTAGGCCCTAATCTGGTTCCAGCAGGGCATGCTGAGCCTTTGGTTAATTCCTCTTCCTGGTGGGAAATGAGCGTTCCATTTGCTCGTGCAGACACCTACAGCTAGTCTCTCACTGGTTCTCCCTATTCCTGTACATCTTGCGCAGAAATTGCAAACTGTGCCAAACAGGAAGTTAAAGGCACTGACTCTCCAAGTGGGGAGAGTGTTAGTAAAGCTCCTGGATCGGTGAACCCGAGTACCAGGGGTCGAAACCTGAGATGCATTTGAAAACGTTTCCCAATCACACGGTGGACCATACTCTGGGTTTCCCATGCATGTTTCAGCTGAAGGAAGAATCCCTTAAACCTGGAGATTTGGGACCCATGGAATGGGTACCATGCAGTATGACTTCAAAGGGTCTGCGTTTGCTCACCGTACCTCACCAATGCTATCAGCCCGAAGTGTCTAGCCTTATGTCTCACCCAGCTCTGGGTGTAGATGTGGTAAATCCAGGTTGCATCACATGCCCTGAATGAATTATTTAAGAATTGCTCTCTATTTCACTGTCATTGTGTTTTGTTTGTGAAATTTATTTTGATAATGGGATTTATCGGATTTTCACTGCTGTGTTTAGGCCGCTGTACACACGCTTAACTTCCTTATGGAGACATATAAATCCATGGGTCTTAAGATTCTTACTTGTCAGGTATATTCCCAGGCATTGAATATGTTGTGTTGAGTCCATTTCGTTGAGCAAGGAGTAGGTCTTGTCTATTATATATTTGGCTTATGGAACGGTATCTGTGCTAACTTCAATCTCTGGTTTGATGCAGCACCACAACTCACCTTTCCCCATAAGCAAGCATAAGTTGTTTTTCTAAATTTGAGACCCTGTTCTGTTTTGTAATTCATTTCATGTGTAGCCAAGTTTACGTTCCGTGTATTAGTGATATCTAATGATGTTTCTGTTTCTGTGTGACTTATTTCTCGTACAATCGTCGTACCTGAATCCACTCATTATGCCGCTACGGGCCTGATGACGTAGATCTGATTGCTGAGTGATATTCCATTGTACGTACGTACCACAACTTCTGTATCCATTTTTTGCTTTCTCGGATATTTAACTTGTACCGTAGACGAGGTTCTTGTAAACAGAGCCGTCCCAAACTTTGGGGTGGCTGTGTGTTTTTGATTTTAATTTCCCTAAGCTCTAGGACCCTAAGTGGAAGTGCCATAGGCTGTGTTGCTTTGTTTCCCACGTTTTTCAGGAAACACCATACACTTCTCCAGAGTGGCTGTTGGCCATTTACATCCCGCCCATCAGCATAACAAGGCTCCCTGTTCTCCATGACCTGTCCTGCCTTTCTGGATTTTACGCTTTTTTCAGATGGCCCTTTTGACCGGGGGGCAGTGAGACTTCATTGTAGTGCAGATGTCCTTTACATGCTTGCTTGGTTGGCCAAAAAGTGCGTATGCGTTTTTTCCTGAATATATTCAGGAAAAAACGCATACGCCCTTTTTGGCCAAGTGCATCATTGTGGACATTCTGCCTCTTTTCCTATGCTTTAAGTGCAATTCCAGTCTACCCCGTGAAATCGGTTTCCTGAAGTTCTGCACCGCTTTCAAGTCCTCTTCGAAGACTTACTTCAATACATTTTTGGACGATAGCTGTCATTCTTAACTCTGCAGGTTTGTGAATTACAGTGCCCCTGAGCTCCTTTTTTAAACTCGCTTTCTTGTGAGCTGGCCAAAAAACCGCAGGATTGCTTCAGGCCCTAATCTGGTTCTGGCAGGGCACGCTGAGCCTTTGGTTAATCCCTCTTCCTGGTGGGAAATGAGCGTTCCATTTGCACGTGCAGACACCTACAGCTAGTCTCTCATTGGTTCTCCCTATTCCTGTTCATCTTGCGCAGAAATTGCAAACTGTGCCAAACAGGAGGTTAAAGGCACTGACTCTCCAAGTGGGGTGAGTGTTAGTAAAGCGTCTGGAACGGTGAACCAGAGTACCAGGGGACGAAACCCGAGATGCATTTGAAAATGTTTCCCAATCACACGGTGGACCATACTCTGGGTTTCCCATGCATGTTTTAGCTGAAGGAAGAATCCCTTAAACCTGGAGAGTTGGTACCAATGGAATGGCTACCATGCAGTATGACTTGAAAGGGTCTGCGTTTGCTCACCGAACCTCACCATTGCTATCAGCGTGAAGTGTCCAGCCTTATGTCTCACCCAGCTCTGGGTGTAGAGATGGTAAATCCAGGTTGCATCACAAGCCCTGAATGAATTATTTAAGAATTGCTCTGTATTTCACTGTCATTGTGTTTTGTTTGTGAAATTTATTTTGATAATGGGATTTATCGGATTTTCACTGCTGCGTTTAGGCCGCTGTACACACGATTGATTTCCTTATGGAGACATATAAAACCATGGGTCTTAAGATTCTTACTTGTCAGGTATATTCCCAGGCGTTGAATATGGGGTGTTGAGTCCATTTCGTTGAGCAAGGAGTAGGTCTTGTCTATTATATATTTGGTTTAAGGAACGATATCTGTGCTAATTTCAATCTCTGGTTTTATGCAGCACCCCAACTCACCTTTCCCCAAAAGCAAGCATAAGTTGGTTTTCTAAATTTGAGACCCTGTTCTGTTTTGTAATTCAGTTCATGTGTAGACAAGTTTACCTTCCGTGTATTAGTGATATCTTATGATGTTTCTTTTTCTGTGTGACTTATTTCTCGTAGAATCGTCGTAACTGAATCCACTCATTATGCCGCTGTGGGCCTGATGACCTAGATTTCATTGCTGAGTGATATTCCATTGTACGTACGTACCACAATTTCTTTATCCATTTTTTGCTTTCTCGGATATTTAACTTGTACCGTAGACGAGGTTCTTGTAAACAGAGCGGTCCCAAACTTTGGGGTGGCTGTGTGTTTTTGATTTTAATTTCCCTAAGCTATAGGACCCTAAGTGGAATTGCCATAGGCTGTGTTGCTTTGTTTCCTACGTGTCTAAGGAAACACCATACTTTTCTCCAGAGTGGCTGTTGGCAATTTACATACCGCCCATCAGGATAACAAGGCTCCCTGTTCTCCATGACCTGTCCTGCCTTTCTGGATTTTACACTTTTTTCAGATGGCCGTTTTGACCGGGGCGCAGTGAGACTTCATTGTAGTGCAGATTTCCTTTACACGCTTGCTTGGTTTGCCAAAAAGTGCGTATACGTTTTTTCCTCAATATATTCCGGAAAAAACGTATACGCCCTTTTTGGCCAAGTGCATCATTGTGGACATTCTGCCTCTTTTCCTATGCTTTAAGTGCAATTCCAGTCTACCCCCTGAAATCGTTTTCCTGAAATTCTGCCCCGCTTTCAAGTCCTCTTCGAAGACTTACTTCAATATATTTTTGGACGATAGCTGTCATTCATAACTCTGCAGGTTTGTGAATTACAGTGCCCCTGAGCTCCTTTCTTCAACTCGCTTTCTTGTGAGCTGGCCGCAAAACCGCAGGATTGCTTCAGGCCCTAATCTGTTTCCGGCAGGGCACGCTGAGCCTTTGGTTAATTCCTCTTCCTGGTGGGAAATGAGCGTTCCATTTGCCCGTGCAGACACCTACAGCTAGTCTCTCATTGGTTCTCCCTATTCCTGTTCATCTTGCGCAGAATTTGCAAACCGTGCAAAACAGGAGGTTAAAGACACTGACTCTCCAAGTGGGGAGAGTGATAGTACAGCGTCTGGAACGGTGAACCCGAGTACCAGGGGACGAAACCTGAGATGCATTTGAAAACGATTCCCAATCCCACGGTCGACCATACTCTGGGTTTCCCATGCATGTTTTAGCTGAAGGAAGAATCCCTTAAACCTGGAGAGTTGGGACCCATGGAATGGCTACCATGCAGTATGACTTCAAAGGGTCTGCGTTTGCTCACAGAACTTCACCAATGCTATCAGCCCGAAGTGTCCAGCCTTATGTCTCACCCAGCTCTGGGTGTAGATGTGGTAAATCCTGGTTGCATCAGAAGCCCTGAATGAATTATTTAAGAATTGCTCTCTATTTCACTGTCATTGTGTTTTGTTTGTGAAATTTGTTTTGATAATGGGATTTATCGGATTTTCACTGCTGTGTTTAGGCCGCTGTACACACGCTTGATTTCCTTATGGAGACATATAAATCCATGGGTCTTAAGATTCTTGCTTGTCAGGTATATTCCCAGGCGTTGAATATGGGGTGTTGAGTCCATTTCGTTGAGCAAGGAGTAGGTCTTGTCTATTTTATATTTGGCTTATGGAATGGTATCTGTGCTAATTTCAAACTCTGGTTTGATGCAGCACCCCAACTCACCTTTCCCCATAAGGAAGCATAAGTTGGTTTTCTAAATTTGAGACCCTGTTCTGTTTTGTATTTCAGTTCATGTGTAGCCAAGTTTACGTTCCGTGTATTAGTGATATCTTATGATGTTTCTTTTTCTGTGTGACTTATTTCTCGTAGAATCGTCGTACCTGAATCCACTCGTTATGCTGCTCCGGGCCTGATAACGTAGATATCATTGCTGAGTGATATTCCATTGTACGTACGTACCACAACTTCTGTATCCATTTTTTGCTTTCTCGGATATTTAACTTGTACCGTAGACGAGGTTCTTGTAAACACAGCCGTCCCAGACTTTGGGGTGGCTGTGTGTTTTTGATTTTAATTTCCCTAAGCTATAGGACCCTAAGTGGAAGTGCCATAGGCTGTGTTGCTTTGTTTCCTACGTGTTTCAGGAAACACCATACACTTCTCCAGAGTGGCTGTTGGCAATTTACATCCCGCCCATCAGCATAACAAGGCTCCCTGTTCCCCATGACCTGTCCTGCCTTTCTGGATTTTACACCTGTTTCAGATGGCCTTATGGAACGGGGGGCAATGAGACTTCATTGTAGTGCAGTTTTCCTTTACACGCTTCCTTGGTTGGCCAAAAAGGGCGTATGCGTATTTTCCTGAATATATTCAGGAAAAAACGCATACGCCCTTTTTGGCCAAGTGCATCATTGTCGACATTCTGCCTCTTTTCCTATGCTTTAAGTGAAATTCCAGTCTACCCCGTGAAATCGTTTTCCTGAAATTCTGCCCCGCTTTCAAGTCCTCTTCGAAGACTTACTTCAATACATTTTTGGACGATAGCTGTCATTCATAACTCTGCAGGTTTGTGAATTACAGTGCCCCTGAGCTCCTTTCTTCAACTCGCTTTCTTGTGAGCTGGCCGCAAAACCGCAGGATTGCTTCAGGCCCTAATCTGGTTCCGTCAGGGCACGCTGAGCCTTTGGTTAATTCCTCTTCCTGGTGGGAAATGAGCGTTCCATTTGCCCGTGCAGACACCTACAGCTAGTCTCTCATTGGTTCTCCCTATTCCTGTTCATCTTGCGCAGAAATTGCAAACTGTGCCAAACAGGAGGTTAAAGGCACTGACTCTCCAAGTGGGGAGAGTGTTAGTAAAGCGTCTGGAACGGTGAACCCGAGTACCAGGGTACGAAACCTGAGATGCATTTGAAAACGTTTCCCAATCCCACGGTCGACCATACTCTGGTTTTCCCATGCATGTTTTAGCTGAAGGAAGAATCCTTTAAACCTGGAGAGCTGGGACCCATGGAATGGGTACCATGCAGTATGACTTCAAGGGGTCTGCGTTTGCTCAGCGAACCTCACCAATGTTATCAGCAAGAAGTGTCCAGCCTTATGTCTCACCCAGCTCTGGGTGTAGAGGTGGTAAATCCAGGTTGCATCACAAGCCCTGAATGAATTATTTAAGAATTGCTCTGTATTTCACTGTCATTGTGTTTTGTTTTTGAAATTTATTTTGATAATGGGATTTATCGGATTTTCACTGCTGCGTTTAGGCCGCTGTACACACGATTGATTTCCTTATGGAGACATATAAATCCATGGGTCTTAAGATTCTTACTTGTCAGGTATATTCCCCGGCGTTGAATATGGGGTGTTGAGTCCATTTCGTTGAGCAAGTTGTAGGTCTTATCTATTATATATTTGGCTTATGGAACGATATCTGTGCTAATTTCAATCTCTGGTTTTATGCAGCACCCCAACTCTCCTTTCCCCATAAGCAAGCATAAGTTGATTTTCTAAATTTGAGACCCTGTTCTGTTTTGTAATTCAGTTCATGTGTAGACAAGTTTACCTTCCGTGTATTAGTGATATATTATGATGTTTCTTTTTCTGTGTGACTTATTTCTCGTAGAATCGTCGTAACTGAATCCACTCATTATGCCGCTGTGGGCCTGATGACCTAGATTTCATTGCTGAGTGATATTCCATTGTACGTACGTACCACAATTTCTTTATCCATTTTTTGCTTTCTCGGATATTTAACTTGTACCGTAGATGAGGTTCTTGTAAACAGAGCCGTCCCAAACTTTGGGGTGGCTGTGTGTTTTTGATTTTAATTTCCCTAACCTATAGGACCATAAGTGGAAGTGCCATAGGCTGTGTTGCTTTGTTTCCTACGTGTTTAAGGAAACACCATACTCTTCTCCAGAGTGGCTGTTGGCAATATACATACCGCCCATCAGGATAACAAGGCTCCCTGTTCTCCATGACCTGTCCTGCCTTTCTGGATTTTACACTTTTTTCAGATGGCCGTTTTGACCGGGGGGCAGTGAGACTTCATTGTAGTGCAGATTTCCTTTACACGCTTGCTTGGTTTGCCAAAAAGTGCGTATACGTTTTTTCCTCAATATATTCAGGAAAAAACGTATACGCCCTTTTTGGCCAAGTGCATCATTGTGGACATTCTGCCTCTTTTCCTATGCTTTAAGTGCAATTCCAGTCCAACCCCTGAAATCGTTTTCCTGAAATTCTGCCCCGCTTTCAAGTCCTCTTCGAAGACTTACTTCAATATATTTTTGGACGATAGCTGTTATTCATAACTCTGCAGGTTTGTGAATTACAGTGCCCCTGAGCTCCTTTCTTCAACTGGCTTTCTTGTGAGCTGGCCGCAAAACCGCAGGATTGCTTCAGGCCCTAATCTGTTTCTGGCAGGGCACCATGAGCCTTTGTTTCATTCCTCTTCCTGCTGGGAAATGAGCGTTCCATTTGCCCGTGCAGACACCTAGAGCTAGTCTCTCATTGCTTCTCCCTATTCCTGTTCATCTTGCGCAGAAATTGCAAACCGTGCCAAACAGGAGGTTAAAGGCACTGACTCTCCAAGTGGGGAGAGTGTTAGTAAAGCGTCTGGAATGGTGAACCAGAGTACCAGGGTTCGGAAACTGAGATGCATTTGAAAACGTTTCCCAATCACACGGTTGACCATACTCTGGGCTTCCCATGCATGTTTTAGCTGAAGGAAGAATCCCTTAAACCTGGAGAGTTGGGACCCATGGAATGGGTACCATGCAGTATGACTTTAAGGGGTCTGCGTTTGCTCAGCGAACCTCACCAATGCTATCAGGAAGAAGTGTCCAGCCTTATGTCTCACCCAGCTCTGGGTGTAGAGGTGGTAAATCCAGGTTGCATCACAAGCCCTGAATGAATTATTTAAGAATTGCTCTGTATTTCACTGTCATTGTGTTTTGTTTTTGAAATTTATTTTGATAATGGGATTTATCGGATTTTCACTGCTGCATTGGGGCTGCTGTACACACGCTTGATTTCCTTATGGAGACATATAAATCCATGGGTTTTAAGATTCTTACTTGTCAGGTATCTTCCCAGGCGTTGAATATGGGGTGTTGAGTCCATTTCGTTGAGCAAGGTGTAGGTCTTGTCTATTATATATTTGGTTTATAGAAAGGTATCTGTGCTAATTTCAATCTCTGGTTTTATGCAGCACCCCAACTCACCTTTCCCCTTAATCAAGCATAAGTTGGTTTTCTCAATTTGAGACCCTGTTCTGTATTGTAATTCAGTTCATGTGTAGCCAAGATTACATTCCGTGTATGAGGGATATCTTATGATGTTTCTTTTTCTGTCTGACTTATTTCTTGTAGAATCATCGTACCTGAATCCACTCATTATGCCGCTACGGACCTGATGACGTAGATTTCATTGCTGAGTGATATTCCATTGTACGTGTGTACCACAACTTCTTTATCCATTTTTTGCTTTCTCGGATATTTAACTTGTACCCTAGACGACGTTCTTGTAAACAGAGGCATCCCAAACTTTGGGGTGGCTGTGTGTTTTTGATTGTAATTTCCCTAAACTATCGGACCATAAGTGGAAGTGCCATAGGCTGTGTTGCTTTGTTGTCTACCTGTTTCAGGAAACACCATACACTTCTCCAGAGTGGCTGTTGGCAATTTATATCCCGTCCATCAGCATAACAAGGCTCCCCGTTCTCCATGACCTGTCCTGCCTTTCTGGATTTTACACATTTTTCAGATGGCCCTTTTTACCGGTGGGCAGTGAGACTTCATTGTAGTGCCGATTTCCTTTACACGCTTGCTTGGTTGGCCAAATAGTGCGTATGCGTTTTTTCCTGAATATATTCACGAAAAAACGCATACGCCCTTTTTGGCCAAGTGCATCATTGTCGACATTCTGCCTCTTTTCCTATGTTTTAAGTGCAATTCCAGTCTACCCCCTGAAATCGATTTCCTGAAATTCTGCCCCGCTTTCAAGTCCTCTTCGAAGACTTACTTCAATACATTTTTGGACGATAGCAGTCATTCTTAACTCTGCAGGTTTGTGAATTACAGTGCCCCTGAGCTCCTTTCTTCAACTCGCTTTCTTGTGAGCTGCCCGCAAACCGCAGGATTGCTGCAGGCCCTAATCTGGTTCCGGCAGGGCATGCTGAGCCTTTGGTTAATTCCTGTTCCTGGTGGGAAATGAGCGTTCCAATTGCCCGTGCAGACACCTACAGCTAGTCTCTCATTGCTTCTCCCTATTCCTGTTCATCTTGCGCAGAAATTGCAAACTGTGCCAAACAGGAGGTTAAAGGCACTGACTCTCCAAGTGGGGAGAGTGTTAGTAAAGTGTCTGGAACGGTGCACCCGAGTACCAGGGGATGAAACCTGAGATGCATTTGAAAACGTTTCCCAATCACACGGTGGAACATACTCCGGGTTTCCCATGCATGTTTTAGCTGAAGGAAGAATCCCTTAAACCGGGCGAGTTCGGACCCATGGAATGGGTACCATGCAGTATGACTTCAAAGGGTCTGCGTTTGCTCACCAAACATCACCAATGCTATCAGCCCGAAGAGTTCAGCCTTATGTCTCAACCAGTTCTGGGTGTAGATGTGGTAAATCCAGGTTGCATCACAAGCCCTGAATGAATTATTTAAGAATTGCTCTCTATTTCACTGTCATTGTGTTTTTTTTTTTTAAACATCTTTATTGGGGTATAATTGCTTTACAATGGTGTGTTAGTTTCTGCTTTATAACAAAGTGAATCAGTTATACATATACATATGTTCCCATATGTCTTCCCTCTTGCGTCTCCCTCCCTCCCACTCTCCCTATCCCACCCCTCCAGGCTGTCACAAAGAACCAAGCTAATATCCCTGTGCCTTGCGGCTGCTTCCCACTAGCTATCTACCTTACTACGTTTGTTAGTGTGTATATGTCCATGACTCTCTCTCGCCCTGTCAAAGCTCACCCCTCCCCCTCCCCATATCCTCAAGTCCGTTCTCCAGTAGGTCTGCGTCTTTATTCCTGTCTTACCCCTAGGTTCTTCATGACATTTTTTTCCCCTTAAATTCCATATATGTGTGTTAGCATACGGTATTTGTCTTTTTCTTTCTGACTTACTTCACTCTGTATGACAGACTCTAGGTCTATCCATCTCATTACAAATAGCTCAATTTCATTTCTTTTTAAGGCTGAGTCATATTCCATTGTATATATGTGCCACATTTTCTTTATCCATTCATCCGATGATGGGCGCTTAGGTTGTTTCCATCTCCGGGCTATTGTAAATAGAGATGCAATGAACATTTTGGTACATGACTCTGTTTGAATTTTGGTTTTCCCAGGGTATATGCCCAGTAGTGGGATTGCTGGGTCATATGGTAATTCTATTTGTAGTTTTTTAAGGAACCTCCATACTGTTCTCCATAGTGGCTGAACCAATTCACATTCCCACCAGCAGTGCAAGAGTGTTCCCTTTTCTCCACACCCTCTCCAGCATTTATTGTTTCTAGATTTTTTGATGATGGCCATTCTGACTGGTGTGAGATGATATCTCATTGTAGTTTTGATTTGCATTTCTCTAATGATTAATGATGTTGAGCATTCTTTCATGTGTTTGTTGCCATTCTGTATATCTTCTTTGGAGAAATGTCTATTTAGGTCTTCTGCCCATTTTTGGATTGGGTTGTTTGTTTTTTTGTTATTGAGCTGCATGAGCTGCTTGTAAATTTTGGAGATTAATCCTTTGTCATGTGCTTCATTTGCATGTCATTGTGTTTTGTTTGTGAAATTTAGTTTGTTAATGGGATTTATCGGATTTTCACTGCTGCGTTTAGGCCACTGTACACACGCTTGACTTCCTTATGGAGACATATAAATCCATGGGTATTAAGATTCTTACTTGTCAGGTATATTCCCAGGCGTTGAATATGGGGTGTTGAGTCCATTTCGTTGAGCAACAGTAGGTCTTGTTTATTATATATTTGGCTTATGGAACGGTATCTGTGCTAATTTCAATCTCTGGTTTTATGCAGCACCCCAACTCACCTTTCCCCATAAGCAAGCATAAGTTGGTTTTCTAAATTTGAGACCCTGTTCTGTTTTGTAATTCAGTTCATGTGTAGCCAAGTTTATGTTCCGTGTATTAGTGATATCTTATGATGTTTCTTTTTCTGTGTGACTTATTTCTCGTAGACTCCTCGTACGTTAATCCACTCATTATGCCGCTACGGGCCTGATGACGTAGATCTCATTGTTGAGTGATATTCCATTGTACGTACGTACCACAACTTCTTTATCCATTTTTTGCTTTCTCGGATATTTAACTTGTACCGTAGACGAGGTTCTTGTAAACAGAGCCGTCCCAAACTTTGCGGTGGCTGTGTGTTTTTGATTTTAATTTCCCTAAGCTATAGGACCTAAGTGGAAGTGCCATAGGCTGTGTTGCTTTGTTTCCTACGTGTTTCAGGAAACACCATACACTTCTCCAGAGTGGCTGTTGGCAATTTACATCCCGCCCATCAGCATAACAAGGCTCCCTGTTCTCCATGACCTGTTCTGCCTTTCTGGATTTTACACTTTTTTCAGATGGCCCTTTTGACCGGGGTCAGTGAGACTTCATTGTAGTGCAGATTTCCTTTACACGCTTGCTTGGTTGTCCAAAAAGTGCGTATGCGTTTTTTCCTGAATATATTCAGGAAAAAACGCATACGCCCTTTTTGGCCAAGTGCATCATTGTGGACATTCTGCCTCTTTTCCTATGCTTTAAGTGCAATTCCAGTCTACCTCCTGAAATCGTTTTCCTGAAATTCTGCCCCACTTTCAAGTCCTCTTCGAAAACTTACTTCAATACATTTTTGGACGATAGCTGTCATTCATAACTCTGCAGGATTGTGAATTACAGTGACCCTGAGCTCCTTTCTTCAACTCGCTTTCTTGTGAGCTGGCCGCAAAACCGCAGGATTGCTTCAGGCCCTGATCTGGTTCCCGCAGGGCACGCTGAGCCTTTGGTTAATTCCTCTTCCTGGTGGGAAATGAGCGTTCCATTTGCCCGTGCAGACACCTACAGCTAGTCTCTCATTGCTTCTCCCTATTCCTGTTCATCTTGCGCAGAAATTGCAAACTGTGCCAAACAGGAGGTTAAAGGCACTGACTTTCCAAGTGGGGAGAGTTTTAGTAAAGTGTCTGGAACGGTGCACCCGAGTACCAGGGGACGAAAGCTGAGATGCATTTGAAAAAGTTTCCCAATCACACGGTGGAACATACTCCGGGTTTCCCATGCATGTTTTAGCTGAAGGAAGAATCCCTTAAACCTGGAGAGTTGGGACCCATGGAATGGGTACCATGCAGTATGACTTCAAAGGGTCTGCGTTTGCTCACCAAACCTCACCAATGCTATCAGCCCAAAGTGTCCAGCCTTATGTCTCAACCAGCTCTGGGTGTAGATGTGGTAAATCCAGGTTGCATCACAAGCCCTGAATGAATTATTTAAGAATTGCTCTCTGTTTCACTATCATTGTGTTTTTTTTTTTAAACATCTTTATTGGGGTATAATTGCTTTACAATGGTGTGTTAGTTTCTGCTTTATAACAAAGTGAATCAGTTATACATATACATATGTTCCCATATGTCTTCCCTCTTGCATCTCCCTCCCTCCCACTCTCCCTATCCCACCCCTCCAGGCTGTCACAAAGCACCAAGCTAATATCCCTGTGCCTTGCGGCTGCTTCCCACTAGCTATCTACCTTACTACGTTTGTTAGTGTGTATATGTCCATGACTCTCTCTCGCCCTGTCAAAGCTCACCCCTCCCCCTCCCCATATCCTCAAGTCCGTTCTCCAGTAGGTCTGCGTCTTTATTCCTGTCTTACCCCTAGGTTCTTCATGACATTTTTTTTCACCTTAAATTCCATATATATGTGTTAGCATACGGTATTTGTCTTTTTCTTTCTGACTTACTTCACTCTGTATGACAGACTCTAGGTCTATCCATCTCATTACAAATAGCTCAATTTCATTTCTTTTTAAGGCTGAGTAATATTCCATTGTATATATGTGCCACATTTTCTTTATCCATTCATCCGATGATGGGCGCTTAGGTTGTTTCCATCTCTGGGCTATTGTAAATAGAGCTGCAATGAACATTTTGGTACATGACTCTGTTTGAATTTTGGTTTTCCCAGGGTATATGCCCAGTAGTGGGATTGCTGGGTCATATGGTAATTCTATTTCTAGTTTTTTAAGGAACCTCCATACTGTTCTCCATAGTGGCTGAACCAATTCACATTCCCACCAGCAGTGCAACAGTGTTCCCTTTTCTCCACACCCTCTCCAGCATTTATTGTTTCTAGATTTTTTGATGATGGCCGTTCTGACTGGTGTGAGATGATATCTCATTGTAGTTTTCATTTGCATTTCTCTAATGATTAATGATGTTGAGCATTCTTTCATGTGTTTGTTGCCATTGTGTATATCTTCTTTGGAGAAATGTCTATTTAGGTCTTCTGCCCATTTTTGGATTGGATTGTTTGTTTTTTTGTTATTGAGCTGCATGAGCTGCTTGTAAATTTTGGAGATTAATCCTTTGTCATTTGCTTCATTTGCATGTCATTGTGTTTTGTTTCTGAAATTTATTTTGTTAATGGGATTTATCGGATTTTCACTGCTGCGTTTAGGCCACTGTACACATGCTTGACTTCCTTATTTAGACATATAAATCCATGGGTCTTAAGATTCTTACTTGTCAGGTATATTCCCAGGCGTTGAATATGGGGTGTTGATTCCATTTCGTTGAGCAAGGAGTAGGTATTGTCTATTATATATTTGGCTTATGGAACGGTATCTGTGCTAATTTCAATCTCTGGTTTGATGCAGCACCCCAACTCACCTTTCCCTATAAGCAAGCATAAGTTGGTTTTCTAAATTTGAGACCCTGTTCTGTTTTGTAATTCAGTTCATGTGTAGCCAAGTTTACGTTCCGTGTATTAGTGATATCTTATGATGTTTCTTTTTCTGTGTGACTTATTTCTCGTAGAATCGTCGTACCTGAATCCACTCATTATGCCGCTACGGGCCTGATGACGTAGATCTCATTGCTGAGTGATATTCCATTGTACGTACGTACCACAACTTCTTTATCCATTTTTTGCTTTCTCGGATATTTAACTTGTACCGTAGACGAGGTTCTTGTAAACAGAGCCGTCCCAAACTTTGGGGTGCCTGTGTGTTTTTGATTTTAATTTCCCTAAGCTATAGGACCTAAGTGGAATTGCCATAGGCTGTGTTGCTTTGTTTCCTACGTGTTTCAGGAAACACCATACACTTCTCCAGAGTGGCTGTTGGCAATTTACATCCCGCCCATCAGCATAACAAGGCTCCCTGTTCTCCATGACCTGTTCTGCCTTTCTGGATTTTACACTTTTTTCAGATGGCCCTTTTGACCGGGGGGCAGTGAGACTTCATTGTAGTGCAGATTTCCTTTACACGCTTGCTTGGTTGTCCAAAAAGTTCGTATGCGTTTTTTCCTGAATATATTCAGGAAAAAACGTATACGCCCTTTTTGGCCAAGTGCATCATTGTGGACATTCTGCCTCTTTTCCTATGCTTTAAGTGCAATTCCAGTCTACCTCCTGAAATCGTTTTCCTGAAATTCTGCCCCACTTTCAAGTCCTCTTCGAAAACTTACTTCAATACATTTTTGGACGATAGCTGTCATTCATAACTCTGCAGGATTGTGAATTACAGTGCCCCTGAGCTCCTTTCTTCAACTCGCTTTCTTGTGAGCTGGCCGCAAAACCGCAGGATTGCTTCAGGCCCTAATCTGGTTCCGGCAGGGCACGCTGAGCCTTTGGTTAATTCCTCTTCCTGGTGGGAAATGAGCGTTCCATTTGCCTGTGCAGACACCTACAGCTAGTCTCTCATTGCTTCTCCCTATTCCTGTTCATTTTGCGCAGAAATTGTAAACTGTGCCAATCAGGAGGTTAAAGGCACTGACTTTCCAAGTGGGGAGAGTTTTAGTAAAGTGTCTGGAACGGTGCACCCGAGTACCAGGGGACGAAACCTGAGATGCATTTGAAAAAGTTTCCCAATCACACGGTGGAACATACTCCGGGTTTCCCATGCATGTTTTAGCTGAAGGAAGAATCCCTTAAACCTGGAGAGTTCGGACCCATGGAATGGGTACCATGCAGTATGATTTCTAAGGGTCTGCGTTTGCTCACCAAACATCACCAATGCTATCAGCCCGAAGTGTTCAGCCTTATGTCTCAACCAGCTCTGGGTGTAGATGTGGTAAATCCAGGTTGCATCACAAGCCCTGAATGAATTATTTAAGAATTGCTCTCTATTTCACTGTCATTTTTTTTTTTTTAAACATCTTTATTGGGGTATAATTGCTTTACAATGGTGTGTTAGTTTCTGCTTTATAACAAAGTGAATCAGTTATACATATACATATGTTCCCATATGTCTTCCCTCTTGCGTCTCCCTCCCTCCCACTCTCCCTATCCCACCCCTCCAGGCTGTCACAAAGCACCAAGCTAATATCCCTGTGCCTTGCGGCTGCTTCCCACTAGCTATCTACCTTACTACGTTTGTTAGTGTGTATATGTCCATGACTCTCTCTCGCCCTGTCAAAGCTCACCCCTCCCCCTCCCCATATCCTCAAGTCCGTTCTCCAGTAGGTCTGCGTCTTTATTCCTGTCTTACCCCTAGGTTCTTCATGACATTATTTTTCCCCTTAAATTCCATATATATGTGTTAGCATACGGTATTTGTCTTTTTCTTTCTGACTTAATTCACTCTGTATGACAGACTCTAGGTCTATCCATCTCATTACAAATAGCTCAATTTCATTTCTTTATAAGGCTGAGTAATATTCCATTGTATATATGTGCCACATTTTCTTTATCCATTCATCCGATGATGGGCGCTTAGGTTGTTTCCATCTCCGGGCTATTGTAAATAGAGCTGCAATGAACATTTTGGTACATGACTCTGTTTGAATTTTGGTTTTCCCAGGGTATATGCCCAGTAGTGGGATTGCTGGGTCATATGGTAATTCTATTTGTAGTTTTTTAAGGAACCTCCATACTGTTCTCCATAGTGGCTGAACCAATTCACATTCCCACCAGCAGTGCAACAGTGTTCCCTTTTCTCCACACCCTCTCCAGCATTTATTGTTTCTAGATTTTTTGATGATGGCCATTCTGACTGGTGTGAGATGATATCTCATTGTAGTTTTGATTTGCATTTCTCTAATGATTAATGATGTTGAGCATTCTTTCATGTGTTTGTTGGCATTCTGTATATCTTCTTTGGAGAAATGTCTATTTAGGTCTTCTGCCCATTTTTGGATTGGGTTGTTTGTTTTTTTGTTATTGAGCTGCATGAGCTGCTTGTAAATTTTGGAGATTAATCCTTTGTCATTTGCTTCATTTGCATGTCATTGTGTTTTGTTTGTGAAATTTATTTTGTTAATGGGATTTATCGGATTTTCACTGCTGCGTTTAGGCCACTGTACACACGCTTGACTTCCTTATTTAGACATATAAATCCATGGGTCTTAAGATTCTTACTTGTCAGGTATATTCCCAGGCGTTGAATATGGGGTGTTGATTCCATTTCGTTGAGCAAGGAGTAGGTCTTGTCTATTATATATTTGGCTTATGGAACGGTATCTGTGCTCATTTCAATCTCTGGTTTGATGCAGCACCCCAACTCACCTTTCCCCATAAGCAAGCATAAGTTGGTTTTCTAAATTTGAGACCCTGTTCTGTTTTGTAATTCAGTTCATGTGTAGCCAAGTTTATGTTCCGTGTATTAGTGATATCTTATGATGTTTCTTTTTCTGTGTGACTTATTTCTCGTAGAATCGTCGTACCTGAATCCACTCATTATGCCGCTACGGGCCTGATGACGTAGATCTCATTGCTGAGTGATATTCCATTGTACATACGTACCACAACTTCTTTATCCATTTTTTGCTTTCTCGGATATTTAACTTGTACCGTAGACGAGGTTCTTGTAAACAGAGCCGTCCCAAACTTTGCGGTGGCTGTGTGTTTTTGATTTTAATTTCCCTAAGCTATAGGACCTAAGTGGAAGTGCCATAGGCTGTGTTGCTTTGTTTCCTACGTGTTTCAGGAAACACCATACACTTCTCCAGAGTGGCTGTTGGCAATTTACATCCCGCCCATCAGCATAACAAGGCTCCCTGTTCTCCATGACCTGTTCTGCCTTTCTGGATTTTACACTTTTTTCAGATGGCCCTTTTGACCGGGGGGCAGTGAGACTTCATTGTAGTGCAGATTTCCTTTACACGCTTGCTTGGTTGTCCAAAAAGTGCGTATGCGTTTTTTCCTGAATATATTCAGGAAAAAACGCATACGCCCTTTTTGGCCAAGTGCATCATTGTGGACATTCTGCCTCTTTTCCTATGCTTTAAGTGCAATTCCAGTCTACCTCCTGAAATCGTTTTCCTGAAATTCTGCCCCACTTTCAAGTCCTCTTCGAAAACTTACTTCAATACATTTTTGGACGATAGCTGTCATACATAACTCTGCAGGATTGTGAATTACAGTGACCCTGAGCTCCTTTCTTCAACTCGCTTTCTTGTGAGCTGGCCGCAAAACCGCAGGATTGCTTCAGGCCCTGATCTGGTTCCGGCAGGGCACGCTGAGCCTTTGGTTAATTCCTCTTCCTGTTGGGAAATGAGCGTTCCATTTGCCCGTGCAGACACCTACAGCTAGTCTCCATTGGTTCTCCCTATTCCGGTTCATCTTGCGCAGAAATTGCAAACTGTGCCAAACAGAAGGTTAAAGGCACTGACTTTCCAAGTGGGGAGAGTGTTAGTAAAGTGTCTGGAATGGTGCACCCGAGTACCAGGGGATGAAACCTGAGATGCATTTGAAAACGTTTCCCAATCACACGGTGGAACATACTCCGGGTTTCCCATGCATGTTTTAGCTGAAGGAAGAATCCCTTAAACCTGGAGAGTTCGGACCCATGGAATGGGTACCATGCAGTATGACTTCTAAGGGTCTGCGTTTGCTCACCAAACATCACCAATGCTATCAGCCCGAAGTGTTCAGCCTTATGTCTCAACCAGCTCTGGGTGTAGATGTGGTAAATCCAGGTTGCATCACAAGCCCTGAATGAATTATTTAAGAATTGCTCTCTATTTCACTGTCATTGTGTTGTTTTTTTTTAAACATCTTTATTGGGGTATAATTGCTTTACAGTGGTGTGTTAGTTTCTGCTTTATAACAAAGTGAATCAGTTATACATATACATATGTTCCCATATGTCTTCCCTCTTGCGTCTCCCTCCCTCCCACTCTCCCTATCCCACCCCTCCAGGCTGTCACAAAGCACCAAGCTAATATCCCTGTGCCTTGCGGCTGCTTCCCACTAGCTATCTACCTTACTACGTTTGTTAGTGTGTATATGTCCATGACTCTCTCTCGCCCTGTCAAAGCTCACCCCTCTCCCTCCCCATATCCTCAAGTCCGTTCTCCAGTAGGTCTGCGTCTTTATTCCTGTCTTACCCCTAGGTTCTTCATGACATTATTTTTCCCCTTAAATTCCATATATATGTGTTAGCATACGGTATTTGTCTTTTTCTTTCTGACTTAATTCACTCTGTATGACAGACTCTAGGTCTATCCATCTCATTACAAATAGCTCAATTTCATTTCTTTATAAGGCTGAGTAATATTCCATTGTATATATGTGCCACATTTTCTTTATCCATTCATCCGATGATGGGCGCTTAGGTTGTTTCCATCTCCGGGCTATTGTAAATAGAGCTGCAATGAACATTTTGGTACATGACTCTGTTTGAATTTTGGTTTTCCCAGGGTATATGCCCAGTAGTGGGATTGCTGGGTCATATGGTAATTCTATTTGTAGTTTTTTAAGGAACCTCCATACTGTTCTCCATAGTGGCTGAACCAATTCACATTCCCACCAGCAGTGCAAGAGTGTTCCCTTTTCTCCACACCCTCTCCAGCATTTATTGTTTCTAGATTTTTTGATGATGGCCATTCTGACTGGTGTGAGATGATATCTCATTGTAGTTTTGATTTGCATTTCTCTAATGATTAATGATGTTGAGCATTCTTTCATGTGTTTGTTGGCATTCTGTATATCTTCTTTGGAGAAATGTCTATTTAGGTCTTCTGCCCATTTTTGGATTGGGTTGTTTGTTTTTTTGTTATTGAGCTGCATGAGCTGCTTGTAAATTTTGGAGATTAATCCTTTGTCATTTGCTTCATTTGCATGTCATTGTGTTTTGTTTGTGAAATTTATTTTGTTAATGGGATTTATCGGATTTTCACTGCTGCGTTTAGGCCACTGTACACACGCTTGACTTCCTTATTTAGACATATAAATCCATGGGTCTTAAGATTCTTACTTGTCAGGTATATTCCCAGGCGTTGAATATGGGGTGTTGATTCCATTTCGTTGAGCAAGGAGTAGGTCTTGTCTATTATATATTTGGCTTATGGAACGGTATCTGTGCTCATTTCAATCTCTGGTTTGATGCAGCACCCCAACTCACCTTTCCCCATAAGCAAGCATAAGTTGGTTTTCTAAATTTGAGACCCTGTTCTGTTTTGTAATTCAGTTCATGTGTAGCCAAGTTTATGTTCCGTGTATTAGTGATATCTTATGATGTTTCTTTTTCTGTGTGACTTATTTCTCGTAGAATCGTCGTACCTGAATCCACTCATTATGCCGCTACGGGCCTGATGACGTAGATCTCATTGCTGAGTGATATTCCATTGTACGTACGTACCACAACTTCTTTATCCATTTTTTGCTTTCTCGGATATTTAACTTGTACCGTAGACGAGGTTCTTGTAAACAGAGCCGTCCCAAACTTTGGGGTGCCTGTGTGTTTTTGATTTTAATTTCCCTAAGCTATAGGACCTAAGTGGAAGTGCCATAGGCTGTGTTGCTTTGTTTCCTACGTGTTTCAGGAAACACCATACACTTCTCCAGAGTGGCTGTTGGCAATTGACATCCCGCCCATCAGCATAACAAGGCTCCCTGTTCTCCATGACCTGTTCTGCCTTTCTGGATTTTACACTTTTTTCAGATGGCCCTTTTGACCGGGGGGCAGTGAGACTTCATTGTAGTGCAGATTTCCTTTACATGCTTGCTTGGTTGTCCAAAAAGTGCGTATGCGTTTTTTCCTGAATATATTCAGGAAAAAACGCATACGCCCTTTTTGGCCAAGTGCATCATTGTGGACATTCTGCCTCTTTTCCTATGCTTTAAGTGCAATTCCAGTCTACCTCCTGAAATCGTTTTCCTGAAATTCTACCCCACTTTCAAGTCCTCTTCGAAAACTTACTTCAATACATTTTTGGACGATAGCTGTCATTCATAACTCTGCAGGATTGTGAATTACAGTGCCCCTGAGCTCCTTTCTTCAACTCGCTTTCTTGTGAGCTGGCCGCAAAACCGCAGGATTGCTTCAGGCCCTAATCTGGTTCCGGCAGGGCACGCTGAGCCTTTGGTTAATTCCTCTTCCTGGTGGGAAATGAGCGTTCCATTTGCCTGTGCAGACACCTACAGCTAGTCTCTCATTGCTTCTCCCTATTCCTGTTCATTTTGCGCAGAAATTGTAAACTGTGCCAATCAGGAGGTTAAAGGCACTGACTTTCCAAGTGGGGAGAGTTTTAGTAAAGTGTCTGGAACGGTGCACCCGAGTACCAGGGGACGAAACCTGAGATGCATTTGAAAACGTTTCCCAATCACACGGTGGAACATACTCTGGGTTTCCCATGCATGTTTTAGCTGAAGGAAGAATCCCTTAAACCTGGAGAGTTGGGACCCATGGAATGGGTACCATGCAGTATGACTTCAAAGGGTCTGCGTTTGCTCACCAAACCTCACCAATGCTATCAGCCCAAAGTGTCCAGCCTTATGTCTCAACCAGCTCTGGGTGTAGATGTGGTAAATCCAGGTTGCATCACAAGCCCTGAATGAATTATTTAAGAATTGCTCTCTATTTCACTGTCATTGTGTTTTTTTTTTTAAACATCTTTATTGGGGTATAATTGCTTTACTGTGGTGTGTTAGTTTCTGCTTTATAACAAAGTGAATCAGTTATACATATACATATGTTCCCATATGTCTTCCCTCTTGCCTCTCCCTCCCTCCCACTCTCCCTAACCCACCCCTCCAGGCTGTCACAAAGCACCAAGCTAATATCCCTGTGCCTTGCGGCTGCTTCCCACTAGCTATCTACCTTACTACGTTTGTTAGTGTGTATATGTCCATGACTCTCTCTCGCCCTGTCAAAGCTCACCCCTCCCCCTCCCCATATCCTCAAGTCCGTTCTCCATTAGGTCTGCGTCTTTATACCTGTCTTACCCCTAGGTTCTTCATGACATTTTTTTCCCCTTAAATTCCATATATATGTGTTAGCGTACGGTATTTGTCTTTTTCTTTCTGACTTACTTCACTCTGTATGACAGACTCTAGGTCTATCCATCTCATTACAAATAGCTCAATTTCATTTCTTTTTAAGGCTGAGTAATATTCCATTGTATATATGTGCCACATTTTCTTTATCCATTCATCCGATGATGGGCGCTTAGGTTGTTTCCATCTCCGGGCTATTGTAAATAGAGCTGCAATGAACATTTTGGTACATGACTCTGTTTGAATTTTGGTTTTCCCAGGGTATATGCCCAGTAGTGGGATTGCTGGGTCATATGGTAATTCTATTTCTAGTTTTTTAAGGAACCTCCATACTGTTCTCCATAGTGGCTGAACCAATTCACATTCCCACCAGCAGTGCAAGAGTGTTCCCTTTTCTCCACACCCTCTCCAGCATTTATTGTTTCTAGATTTTTTGATGATGGCCATTCTGACTGGTGTGAGATGATATCTCATTGTAGTTTTGATTTGCATTTCTCTAATGATTAATGATGTTGAGCATTCTTTCATGTGTTTGTTGGCATTCTGTATATCTTCTTTGGAGAAATGTCTATTTAGGTCTTCTGCCCATTTTTGGATTGGGTTGTTTGTTTTTTTGTTATTGAGCTGCATGAGCTGCTTGTAAATTTTGGAGATTAATCCTTTGTCATGTGCTTCATTTGCATGTCATTGTGTTTTGTTTGTGAAATTTAGTTTGTTAATGGGATTTATCGGATTTTCACTGCTGCGTTTAGGCCACTGTACACACGCTTGACTTCCTTATGGAGACATATAAATCCATGGGTATTAAGATTCTTACTTGTCAGGTATATTCCCAGGCGTTGAATATGGGGTGTTGAGTCCATTTCGTTGAGCAACAGTAGGTCTTGTTTATTATATATTTGGCTTATGGAACGGTATCTGTGCTAATTTCAATCTCTGGTTTTATGCAGCACCCCAACTCACCTTTCCCCATAAGCAAGCATAAGTTGGTTTTCTAAATTTGAGACCCTGTTCTGTTTTGTAATTCAGTTCATGTGTAGCCAAGTTTATGTTCCGTGTATTAGTGATATCTTATGATGTTTCTTTTTCTGTGTGACTTATTTCTCGTAGACTCCTCGTACGTTAATCCACTCATTATGCCGCTACGGGCCTGATGACGTAGATCTCATTGTTGAGTGATATTCCATTGTACGTACGTACCACAACTTCTTTATCCATTTTTTGCTTTCTCGGATATTTAACTTGTACCGTAGACGAGGTTCTTGTAAACAGAGCCGTCCCAAACTTTGCGGTGGCTGTGTGTTTTTGATTTTAATTTCCCTAAGCTATAGGACCTAAGTGGAAGTGCCATAGGCTGTGTTGCTTTGTTTCCTACGTGTTTCAGGAAACACCATACACTTCTCCAGAGTGGCTGTTGGCAATTTACATCCTGCCCATCAGCATAACAAGGCTCCCTGTTCTCCATGACCTGTTCTGCCTTTCTGGATTTTACACTTTTTTCAGATGGCCCTTTTGACCGGGGTCAGTGAGACTTCATTGTAGTGCAGATTTCCTTTACACGCTTGCTTGGTTGTCCAAAAAGTGCGTATGCGTTTTTTCCTGAATATATTCAGGAAAAAACGCATACGCCCTTTTTGGCCAAGTGCATCATTGTGGACATTCTGCCTCTTTTCCTATGCTTTAAGTGCAATTCCAGTCTACCTCCTGAAATCGTTTTCCTGAAATTCTGCCCCACTTTCAAGTCCTCTTCGAAAACTTACTTCAATACATTTTTGGACGATAGCTGTCATTCATAACTCTGCAGGATTGTGAATTACAGTGACCCTGAGCTCCTTTCTTCAACTCGCTTTCTTGTGAGCTGGCCGCAAAACCGCAGGATTGCTTCAGGCCCTGATCTGGTTCCCGCAGGGCACGCTGAGCCTTTGGTTAATTCCTCTTCCTGGTGGGAAATGAGCGTTCCATTTGCCCGTGCAGACACCTACAGCTAGTCTCTCATTGCTTCTCCCTATTCCTGTTCATCTTGCGCAGAAATTGCAAACTGTGCCAAACAGGAGGTTAAAGGCACTGACTTTCCAAGTGGGGAGAGTTTTAGTAAAGTGTCTGGAACGGTGCACCCGAGTACCAGGGGACGAAAGCTGAGATGCATTTGAAAAAGTTTCCCAATCACACGGTGGAACATACTCCGGGTTTCCCATGCATGTTTTAGCTGAAGGAAGAATCCCTTAAACCTGGAGAGTTGGGACCCATGGAATGGGTACCATGCAGTATGACTTCAAAGGGTCTGCGTTTGCTCACCAAACCTCACCAATGCTATCAGCCCAAAGTGTCCAGCCTTATGTCTCAACCAGCTCTGGGTGTAGATGTGGTAAATCCAGGTTGCATCACAAGCCCTGAATGAATTATTTAAGAATTGCTCTCTATTTCACTATCATTGTGTTTTTTTTTTTTAAACATCTTTATTGGGGTATAATTGCTTTACAATGGTGTGTTAGTTTCTGCTTTATAACAAAGTGAATCAGTTATACATATACATATGTTCCCATATGTCTTCCCTCTTGCATCTCCCTCCCTCCCACTCTCCCTATCCCACCCCTCCAGGCTGTCACAAAGCACCAAGCTAATATCCCTGTGCCTTGCGGCTGCTTCCCACTAGCTATCTACCTTACTACGTTTGTTAGTGTGTATATGTCCATGACTCTCTCTCGCCCTGTCAAAGCTCACCCCTCCCCCTCCCCATATCCTCAAGTCCGTTCTCCAGTAGGTCTGCGTCTTTATTCCTGTCTTACCCCTAGGTTCTTCATGACATTTTTTTTCACCTTAAATTCCATATATATGTGTTAGCATACGGTATTTGTCTTTTTCTTTCTGACTTACTTCACTCTGTATGACAGACTCTAGGTCTATCCATCTCATTACAAATAGCTCAATTTCATTTCTTTTTAAGGCTGAGTAATATTCCATTGTATATATGTGCCACATTTTCTTTATCCATTCATCCGATGATGGGCGCTTAGGTTGTTTCCATCTCTGGGCTATTGTAAATAGAGCTGCAATGAACATTTTGGTACATGACTCTGTTTGAATTTTGGTTTTCCCAGGGTATATGCCCAGTAGTGGGATTGCTGGGTCATATGGTAATTCTATTTCTAGTTTTTTAAGGAACCTCCATACTGTTCTCCATAGTGGCTGAACCAATTCACATTCCCACCAGCAGTGCAACAGTGTTCCCTTTTCTCCACACCCTCTCCAGCATTTATTGTTTCTAGATTTTTTGATGATGGCCGTTCTGACTGGTGTGAGATGATATCTCATTGTAGTTTTCATTTGCATTTCTCTAATGATTAATGATGTTGAGCATTCTTTCATGTGTTTGTTGCCATTGTGTATATCTTCTTTGGAGAAATGTCTATTTAGGTCTTCTGCCCATTTTTGGATTGGATTGTTTGTTTTTTTGTTATTGAGCTGCATGAGCTGCTTGTAAATTTTGGAGATTAATCCTTTGTCATTTGCTTCATTTGCATGTCATTGTGTTTTGTTTCTGAAATTTATTTTGTTAATGGGATTTATCGGATTTTCACTGCTGCGTTTAGGCCACTGTACACATGCTTGACTTCCTTATTTAGACATATAAATCCATGGGTCTTAAGATTCTTACTTGTCAGGTATATTCCCAGGCGTTGAATATGGGGTGTTGATTCCATTTCGTTGAGCAAGGAGTAGGTATTGTCTATTATATATTTGGCTTATGGAACGGTATCTGTGCTAATTTCAATCTCTGGTTTGATGCAGCACCCCAACTCACCTTTCCCTATAAGCAAGCATAAGTTGGTTTTCTAAATTTGAGACCCTGTTCTGTTTTGTAATTCAGTTCATGTGTAGCCAAGTTTACGTTCCGTGTATTAGTGATATCTTATGATGTTTCTTTTTCTGTGTGACTTATTTCTCGTAGAATCGTCGTACCTGAATCCACTCATTATGCCGCTACGGGCCTGATGACGTAGATCTCATTGCTGAGTGATATTCCATTGTACGTACGTACCACAACTTCTTTATCCATTTTTTGCTTTCTCGGATATTTAACTTGTACCGTAGACGAGGTTCTTGTAAACAGAGCCGTCCCAAACTTTGGGGTGCCTGTGTGTTTTTGATTTTAATTTCCCTAAGCTATAGGACCTAAGTGGAATTGCCATAGGCTGTGTTGCTTTGTTTCCTACGTGTTTCAGGAAACACCATACACTTCTCCAGAGTGGCTGTTGGCAATTTACATCCCGCCCATCAGCATAACAAGGCTCCCTGTTCTCCATGACCTGTTCTGCCTTTCTGGATTTTACACTTTTTTCAGATGGCCCTTTTGACCGGGGGGCAGTGAGACTTCATTGTAGTGCAGATTTCCTTTACACGCTTGCTTGGTTGTCCAAAAAGTTCGTATGCGTTTTTTCCTGAATATATTCAGGAAAAAACGTATACGCCCTTTTTGGCCAAGTGCATCATTGTGGACATTCTGCCTCTTTTCCTATGCTTTAAGTGCAATTCCAGTCTACCTCCTGAAATCGTTTTCCTGAAATTCTGCCCCACTTTCAAGTCCTCTTCGAAAACTTACTTCAATACATTTTTGGACGATAGCTGTCATTCATAACTCTGCAGGATTGTGAATTACAGTGCCCCTGAGCTCCTTTCTTCAACTCGCTTTCTTGTGAGCTGGCCGCAAAACCGCAGGATTGCTTCAGGCCCTAATCTGGTTCCGGCAGGGCACGCTGAGCCTTTGGTTAATTCCTCTTCCTGGTGGGAAATGAGCGTTCCATTTGCCTGTGCAGACACCTACAGCTAGTCTCTCATTGCTTCTCCCTATTCCTGTTCATTTTGCGCAGAAATTGTAAACTGTGCCAATCAGGAGGTTAAAGGCACTGACTTTCCAAGTGGGGAGAGTTTTAGTAAAGTGTCTGGAACGGTGCACCCGAGTACCAGGGGACGAAACCTGAGATGCATTTGAAAAAGTTTCCCAATCACACGGTGGAACATACTCCGGGTTTCCCATGCATGTTTTAGCTGAAGGAAGAATCCCTTAAACCTGGAGAGTTCGGACCCATGGAATGGGTACCATGCAGTATGATTTCTAAGGGTCTGCGTTTGCTCACCAAACATCACCAATGCTATCAGCCCGAAGTGTTCAGCCTTATGTCTCAACCAGCTCTGGGTGTAGATGTGGTAAATCCAGGTTGCATCACAAGCCCTGAATGAATTATTTAAGAATTGCTCTCTATTTCACTGTCATTTTTTTTTTTTAAACATCTTTATTGGGGTATAATTGCTTTACAATGGTGTGTTAGTTTCTGCTTTATAACAAAGTGAATCAGTTATACATATACATATGTTCCCATATGTCTTCCCTCTTGCGTCTCCCTCCCTCCCACTCTCCCTATCCCACCCCTCCAGGCTGTCACAAAGCACCAAGCTAATATCCCTGTGCCTTGCGGCTGCTTCCCACTAGCTATCTACCTTACTACGTTTGTTAGTGTGTATATGTCCATGACTCTCTCTCGCCCTGTCAAAGCTCACCCCTCCCCCTCCCCATATCCTCAAGTCCGTTCTCCAGTAGGTCTGCGTCTTTATTCCTGTCTTACCCCTAGGTTCTTCATGACATTATTTTTCCCCTTAAATTCCATATATATGTGTTAGGATACGGTATTTGTCTTTTTCTTTCTGACTTAATTCACTCTGTATGACAGACTCTAGGTCTATCCATCTCATTACAAATAGCTCAATTTCATTTCTTTATAAGGCTGAGTAATATTCCATTGTATATATGTGCCACATTTTCTTTATCCATTCATCCGATGATGGGCGCTTAGGTTGTTTCCATCTCCGGGCTATTGTAAATAGAGCTGCAATGAACATTTTGGTACATGACTCTGTTTGAATTTTGGTTTTCCCAGGGTATATGCCCAGTAGTGGGATTGCTGGGTCATATGGTAATTCTATTTGTAGTTTTTTAAGGAACCTCCATACTGTTCTCCATAGTGGCTGAACCAATTCACATTCCCACCAGCAGTGCAACAGTGTTCCCTTTTCTCCACACCCTCTCCAGCATTTATTGTTTCTAGATTTTTTGATGATGGCCATTCTGACTGGTGTGAGATGATATCTCATTGTAGTTTTGATTTGCATTTCTCTAATGATTAATGATGTTGAGCATTATTTCATGTGTTTGTTGGCATTCTGTATATCTTCTTTGGAGAAATGTCTATTTAGGTCTTCTGCCCATTTTTGGATTGGGTTGTTTGTTTTTTTGTTATTGAGCTGCATGAGCTGCTTGTAAATTTTGGAGATTAATCCTTTGTCATTTGCTTCATTTGCATGTCATTGTGTTTTGTTTGTGAAATTTATTTTGTTAATGGGATTTATCGGATTTTCACTGCTGCGTTTAGGCCACTGTACACACGCTTGACTTCCTTATTTAGACATATAAATCCATGGGTCTTAAGATTCTTACTTGTCAGGTATATTTCCAGGCGTTGAATATGGGGTGTTGATTCCATTTCGTTGAGCAAGGAGTAGGTCTTGTCTATTATATATTTGGCTTATGGAACGGTATCTGTGCTCATTTCAATCTCTGGTTTGATGCAGCACCCCAACTCACCTTTCCCCATAAGCAAGCATAAGTTGGTTTTCTAAATTTGAGACCCTGTTCTGTTTTGTAATTCAGTTCATGTGTAGCCAAGTTTATGTTCCGTGTATTAGTGATATCTTATGATGTTTCTTTTTCTGTGTGACTTATTTCTCGTAGAATCGTCGTACCTGAATCCACTCATTATGCCGCTACGGGCCTGATGACGTAGATCTCATTGCTGAGTGATATTCCATTGTACATACGTACCACAACTTCTTTATCCATTTTTTGCTTTCTCGGATATTTAACTTGTACCGTAGACGAGGTTCTTGTAAACAGAGCCGTCCCAAACTTTCCGGTGGCTGTGTGTTTTTGATTTTAATTTCCCTAAGCTATAGGACCTAAGTGGAAGTGCCATAGGCTGTGTTGCTTTGTTTCCTACGTGTTTCAGGAAACACCATACACTTCTCCAGAGTGGCTGTTGGCAATTTACATCCCGCCCATCAGCATAACAAGGCTCCCTGTTCTCCATGACCTGTTCTGCCTTTCTGGATTTTACACTTTTTTCAGATGGCCCTTTTGACCGGGGGGCAGTGAGACTTCATTGTAGTGCAGATTTCCTTTACACGCTTGCTTGGTTGTCCAAAAAGTGCGTATGCGTTTTTTCCTGAATATATTCAGGAAAAAACGCATACGCCCTTTTTGGCCAAGTGCATCATTGTGGACATTCTGCCTCTTTTCCTATGCTTTAAGTGCAATTCCAGTCTACCTCCTGAAATCGTTTTCCTGAAATTCTGCCCCACTTTCAAGTCCTCTTCGAAAACTTACTTCAATACATTTTTGGACGATAGCTGTCATTCATAACTCTGCAGGATTGTGAATTACAGTGCCCCTGAGCTCCTTTCTTCAACTCGCTTTCTTGTGAGCTGGCCGCAAAACCGCAGGATTGCTTCAGGCCCTAATCTGGTTCCGGCAGGGCACGCTGAGCCTTTGGTTAATTCCTCTTCCTGGTGGGAAATGAGCGTTCCATTTGCCTGTGCAGACACCTACAGCTAGTCTCTCATTGCTTCTCCCTATTCCTGTTCATTTTGCGCAGAAATTGTAAACTGTGCCAATCAGGAGGTTAAAGGCACTGACTTTCCAAGTGGGGAGAGTTTTAGTAAAGTGTCTGGAACGGTGCACCCGAGTACCAGGGGACGAAACCTGAGATGCATTTGAAAAAGTTTCCCAATCACACGGTGGAACATACTCCGGGTTTCCCATGCATGTTTTAGCTGAAGGAAGAATCCCTTAAACCTGGAGAGTTCGGACCCATGGAATGGGTACCATGCAGTATGATTTCTAAGGGTCTGCGTTTGCTCACCAAACATCACCAATGCTATCAGCCCGAAGTGTTCAGCCTTATGTCTCAACCAGCTCTGGGTGTAGATGTGGTAAATCCAGGTTGCATCACAAGCCCTGAATGAATTATTTAAGAATTGCTCTCTATTTCACTGTCATTTTTTTTTTTTTAAACATCTTTATTGGGGTATAATTGCTTTACAATGGTGTGTTAGTTTCTGCTTTATAACAAAGTGAATCAGTTATACATATACATATGTTCCCATATGTCTTCCCTCTTGCGTCTCCCTCCCTCCCACTCTCCCTATCCCACCCCTCCAGGCTGTCACAAAGCACCAAGCTAATATCCCTGTGCCTTGCGGCTGCTTCCCACTAGCTATCTACCTTACTACGTTTGTTAGTGTGTATATGTCCATGACTCTCTCTCGCCCTGTCAAAGCTCACCCCTCCCCCTCCCCATATCCTCAAGTCCGTTCTCCAGTAGGTCTGCGTCTTTATTCCTGTCTTACCCCTAGGTTCTTCATGACATTATTTTTCCCCTTAAATTCCATATATATGTGTTAGCATACGGTATTTGTCTTTTTCTTTCTGACTTAATTCACTCTGTATGACAGACTCTAGGTCTATCCATCTCATTACAAATAGCTCAATTTCATTTCTTTATAAGGCTGAGTAATATTCCATTGTATATATGTGCCACATTTTCTTTATCCATTCATCCGATGATGGGCGCTTAGGTTGTTTCCATCTCCGGGCTATTGTAAATAGAGCTGCAATGAACATTTTGGTACATGACTCTGTTTGAATTTTGGTTTTCCCAGGGTATATGCCCAGTAGTGGGATTGCTGGGTCATATGGTAATTCTATTTGTAGTTTTTTAAGGAACCTCCATACTGTTCTCCATAGTGGCTGAACCAATTCACATTCCCACCAGCAGTGCAACAGTGTTCCCTTTTCTCCACACCCTCTCCAGCATTTATTGTTTCTAGATTTTTTGATGATGGCCATTCTGACTGGTGTGAGATGATATCTCATTGTAGTTTTGATTTGCATTTCTCTAATGATTAATGATGTTGAGCATTATTTCATGTGTTTGTTGGCATTCTGTATATCTTCTTTGGAGAAATGTCTATTTAGGTCTTCTGCCCATTTTTGGATTGGGTTGTTTGTTTTTTTGTTATTGAGCTGCATGAGCTGCTTGTAAATTTTGGAGATTAATCCTTTGTCATTTGCTTCATTTGCATGTCATTGTGTTTTGTTTGTGAAATTTATTTTGTTAATGGGATTTATCGGATTTTCACTGCTGCGTTTAGGCCACTGTACACACGCTTGACTTCCTTATTTAGACATATAAATCCATGGGTCTTAAGATTCTTACTTGTCAGGTATATTTCCAGGCGTTGAATATGGGGTGTTGATTCCATTTCGTTGAGCAAGGAGTAGGTCTTGTCTATTATATATTTGGCTTATGGAACGGTATCTGTGCTCATTTCAATCTCTGGTTTGATGCAGCACCCCAACTCACCTTTCCCCATAAGCAAGCATAAGTTGGTTTTCTAAATTTGAGACCCTGTTCTGTTTTGTAATTCAGTTCATGTGTAGCCAAGTTTATGTTCCGTGTATTAGTGATATCTTATGATGTTTCTTTTTCTGTGTGACTTATTTCTCGTAGAATCGTCGTACCTGAATCCACTCATTATGCCGCTACGGGCCTGATGACGTAGATCTCATTGCTGAGTGATATTCCATTGTACATACGTACCACAACTTCTTTATCCATTTTTTGCTTTCTCGGATATTTAACTTGTACCGTAGACGAGGTTCTTGTAAACAGAGCCGTCCCAAACTTTCCGGTGGCTGTGTGTTTTTGATTTTAATTTCCCTAAGCTATAGGACCTAAGTGGAAGTGCCATAGGCTGTGTTGCTTTGTTTCCTACGTGTTTCAGGAAACACCATACACTTCTCCAGAGTGGCTGTTGGCAATTTACATCCCGCCCATCAGCATAACAAGGCTCCCTGTTCTCCATGACCTGTTCTGCCTTTCTGGATTTTACACTTTTTTCAGATGGCCCTTTTGACCGGGGGGCAGTGAGACTTCATTGTAGTGCAGATTTCCTTTACACGCTTGCTTGGTTGTCCAAAAAGTGCGTATGCGTTTTTTCCTGAATATATTCAGGAAAAAACGCATACGCCCTTTTTGGCCAAGTGCATCATTGTGGACATTCTGCCTCTTTTCCTATGCTTTAAGTGCAATTCCAGTCTACCTCCTGAAATCGTTTTCCTGAAATTCTGCCCCACTTTCAAGTCCTCTTCGAAAACTTACTTCAATACATTTTTGGACGATAGCTGTCATACATAACTCTGCAGGATTGTGAATTACAGTGACCCTGAGCTCCTTTCTTCAACTCGCTTTCTTGTGAGCTGGCCGCAAAACCGCAGGATTGCTTCAGGCCCTGATCTGGTTCCGGCAGGGCACGCTGAGCCTTTGGTTAATTCCTCTTCCTGTTGGGAAATGAGCGTTCCATTTGCCCGTGCAGACACCTACAGCTAGTCTCCATTGGTTCTCCCTATTCCGGTTCATCTTGCGCAGAAATTGCAAACTGTGCCAAACAGAAGGTTAAAGGCACTGACTTTCCAAGTGGGGAGAGTGTTAGTAAAGTGTCTGGAATGGTGCACCCGAGTACCAGGGGATGAAACCTGAGATGCATTTGAAAACGTTTCCCAATCACACGGTGGAACATACTCCGGGTTTCCCATGCATGTTTTAGCTGAAGGAAGAATCCCTTAAACCTGGAGAGTTGGGACCCATGGAATGGGTACCATGCAGTATGACTTCTAAGGGTCTGCGTTTGCTCACCAAACATCACCAATGCTATCAGCCCGAAGTGTTCAGCCTTATGTCTCAACCAGCTCTGGGTGTAGATGTGGTAAATCCAGGTTGCATCACAAGCCCTGAATGAATTATTTAAGAATTGCTCTCTATTTCACTGTCATTGTGTTGTTTTTTTTTAAACATCTTTATTGGGGTATAATTGCTTTACAATGGTGTGTTAGTTTCTGCTTTATAACAAAGTGAATCAGTTATACATATACATATGTTCCCATATGTCTTCCCTCTTGCGTCTCCCTCCCTCCCACTCTCCCTATCCCACCCCTCCAGGCTGTCACAAAGCACCAAGCTAATATCCCTGTGCCTTGCGGCTGCTTCCCACTAGCTATCTACCTTACTACGTTTGTTAGTGTGTATATGTCCATGACTCTCTCTCGCCCTGTCAAAGCTCACCCCTCTCCCTCCCCATATCCTCAAGTCCGTTCTCCAGTAGGTCTGCGTCTTTATTCCTGTCTTACCCCTAGGTTCTTCATGACATTATTTTTCCCCTTAAATTCCATATATATGTGTTAGCATACGGTATTTGTCTTTTTCTTTCTGACTTAATTCACTCTGTATGACAGACACTAGGTCTATCCATCTCATTACAAATAGCTCAATTTCATTTCTTTATAAGGCTGAGTAATATTCCATTGTATATATGTGCCACATTTTCTTTATCCATTCATCCGATGATGGGCGCTTAGGTTGTTTCCATCTCCGGGCTATTGTAAATAGAGCTGCAATGAACATTTTGGTACATGACTCTGTTTGAATTTTGGTTTTCCCAGGGTATATGCCCAGTAGTGGGATTGCTGGGTCATATGGTAATTCTATTTGTAGTTTTTTAAGGAACCTCCATACTGTTCTCCATAGTGGCTGAACCAATTCACATTCCCACCAGCAGTGCAAGAGTGTTCCCTTTTCTCCACACCCTCTCCAGCATTTATTGTTTCTAGATTTTTTGATGATGGCCATTCTGACTGGTGTGAGATGATATCTCATTGTAGTTTTGATTTGCATTTCTCTAATGATTAATGATGTTGAGCATTCTTTCATGTGTTTGTTGGCATTCTGTATATCTTCTTTGGAGAAATGTCTATTTAGGTCTTCTGCCCATTTTTGGATTGGGTTGTTTGTTTTTTTGTTATTGAGCTGCATGAGCTGCTTGTAAATTTTGGAGATTAATCCTTTGTCATTTGCTTCATTTGCATGTCATTGTGTTTTGTTTGTGAAATTTATTTTGTTAATGGGATTTATCGGATTTTCACTGCTGCGGTTAGGCCACTGTACACACGCTTGACTTCCTTATTTAGACATATAAATCCATGGGTCTTAAGATTCTTACTTGTCAGGTATATTCCCAGGCGTTGAATATGGGGTGTTGATTCCATTTCGTTGAGCAAGGAGTAGGTCTTGTCTATTATATATTTGGCTTATGGAACGGTATCTGTGCTCATTTCAATCTCTGGTTTGATGCAGCACCCCAACTCACCTTTCCCCATAAGCAAGCATAAGTTGGTTTTCTAAATTTGAGACCCTGTTCTGTTTTGTAATTCAGTTCATGTGTAGCCAAGTTTACGTTCCGTGTATTAGTGATATCTTATGATGTTTCTTTTTCTGTGTGACTTATTTCTCGTAGAATCGTCGTACCTGAATCCACTCATTATGCCGCTACGGGCCTGATGACGTAGATCTCATTGCTGAGTGATATTCCATTGTACGTACGTACCACAACTTCTTTATCCATTTTTTGCTTTCTCGGATATTTAACTTGTACCGTAGACGAGGTTCTTGTAAACAGAGCCGTCCCAAACTTTGGGGTGCCTGTGTGTTTTTGATTTTAATTTCCCTAAGCTATAGGACCTAAGTGGAAGTGCCATAGGCTGTGTTGCTTTGTTTCCTACGTGTTTCAGGAAACACCATACACTTCTCCAGAGTGGCTGTTGGCAATTTACATCCCGCCCATCAGCATAACAAGGCTCCCTGTTCTCCATGACCTGTTCTGCCTTTCTGGATTTTACACTTTTTTCAGATGGCCCTTTTGACCGGGGGGCAGTGAGACTTCATTGTAGTGCAGATTTCCTTTACACGCTTGCTTGGTTGTCCAAAAAGTGCGTATGCGTTTTTTCCTGAATATATTCAGGAAAAAACGCATACGCCCTTTTTGGCCAAGTGCATCATTGTGGACATTCTGCCTCTTTTCCTATGCTTTAAGTGCAATTCCAGTCTACCTCCTGAAATCGTTTTCCTGAAATTCTACCCCACTTTCAAGTCCTCTTCGAAAACTTACTTCAATACATTTTTGGACGATAGCTGTCATTCATAACTCTGCAGGATTGTGAATTACAGTGCCCCTGAGCTCCTTTCTTCAACTCGCTTTCTTGTGAGCTGGCCGCAAAACCGCAGGATTGCTTCAGGCCCTAATCTGGTTCCGGCAGGGCACGTTGAGCCTTTGGTTAATTCCTCTTCCTGGTGGGAAATGAGCGTTCCATTTGCCTGTGCAGACACCTACAGCTAGTCTCTCATTGCTTCTCCCTATTCCTGTTCATTTTGCGCAGAAATTGTAAACTGTGCCAATCAGGAGGTTAAAGGCACTGACTTTCCAAGTGGGGAGAGTTTTAGTAAAGTGTCTGGAACGGTGCACCCGAGTACCAGGGGACGAAACCTGAGATGCATTTGAAAACGTTTCCCAATCACACGGTGGAACATACTCTGGGTTTCCCATGCATGTTTTAGCTGAAGGAAGAATCCCTTAAACCTGGAGAGTTGGGACCCATGGAATGGGTACCATGCAGTATGACTTCAAAGGGTCTGCGTTTGCTCACCAAACCTCACCAATGCTATCAGCCCAAAGTGTCCAGCCTTATGTCTCAACCAGCTCTGGGTGTAGATGTGGTAAATCCAGGTTGCATCACAAGCCCTGAATGAATTATTTAAGAATTGCTCTCTATTTCACTGTTATTGTGTTTTTTTTTTTAAACATCTTTATTGGGGTATAATTGCTTTACTGTGGTGTGTTAGTTTCTGCTTTATAACAAAGTGAATCAGTTATACATATACATATGTTCCCATATGTCTTCCCTCTTGCGTCTCCCTCCCTCCCACTCTCCCTATCCCACCCCTCCAGGCTGTCACAAAGCACCAAGCTAATATCCCTGTGCCTTGCGGCTGCTTCCCACTAGCTATCTACCTTACTACGTTTGTTAGTGTGTATATGTCCATGACTCTCTCTCGCCCTGTCAAAGCTCACCCCTCCCCCTCCCCATATCCTCAAGTCCGTTCTCCAGTAGGTCTGCGTCTTTATACCTGTCTTACCCCTAGGTTCTTCATGACATTTTTTTCCCCTTAAATTCCATATATATGTGTTAGCGTACGGTATTTGTCTTTTTCTTTCTGACTTACTTCACTCTGTATGACAGACTCTAGGTCTATCCATCTCATTACAAATAGCTCAATTTCATTTCTTTTTAAGGCTGAGTAATATTCCATTGTATATATGTGCCACATTTTCTTTATCCATTCATCCGATGATGGGCGCTTAGGTTGTTTCCATCTCCGGGCTATTGTAAATAGAGCTGCAATGAACATTTTGGTACATGACTCTGTTTGAATTTTGGTTTTCCCAGGGTATATGCCCAGTAGTGGGATTGCTGGGTCATATGGTAATTCTATTTGTAGTTTTTTAAGGAACCTCCATACTGTTCTCCATAGTGGCTGAACCAATTCACATTCCCACCAGCAGTGCAAGAGTGTTCCCTTTTCTCCACACCCTCTCCAGCATTTATTGTTTCTAGATTTTTTGATGATGGCCATTCTGACTGGTGTGAGATGATATCTCATTGTAGTTTTGATTTGCATTTCTCTAATGATTAATGATGTTGAGCATTCTTTCATGTGTTTGTTGCCATTCTGTATATCTTCTTTGGAGAAATGTCTATTTAGGTCTTCTGCCCATTTTTGGATTGGGTTGTTTGTTTTTTTGTTATTGAGCTGCATGAGCTGCTTGTAAATTTTGGAGATTAATCCTTTGTCATGTGCTTCATTTGCATGTCATTGTGTTTTGTTTGAGAAATTTAGTTTGTTAATGGGATTTATCGGATTTTCACTGCTGCGTTTAGGCCACTGTACACACGCTTGACTTCCTTATGGAGACATATAAATCCATGGGTATTAAGATTCTTACTTGTCAGGTATATTCCCAGGCGTTGAATATGGGGTGTTGAGTCCATTTCGTTGAGCAACAGTAGGTCTTGTTTATTATATATTTGGCTTATGGAACGGTATCTGTGCTAATTTCAATCTCTGGTTTTATGCAGCACCCCAACTCACCTTTCCCCATAAGCAAGCATAAGTTGGTTTTCTAAATTTGAGACCCTGTTCTGTTTTGTAATTCAGTTCATGTGTAGCCAAGTTTATGTTCCGTGTATTAGTGATATCTTATGATGTTTCTTTTTCTGTGTGACTTATTTCTCGTAGACTCCTCGTACGTTAATCCACTCATTATGCCGCTACGGGCCTGATGACGTAGATCTCATTGTTGAGTGATATTCCATTGTACGTACGTACCACAACTTCTTTATCCATTTTTTGCTTTCTCGGATATTTAACTTGTACCGTAGACGAGGTTCTTGTAAACAGAGCCGTCCCAAACTTTGCGGTGGCTGTGTGTTTTTGATTTTAATTTCCCTAAGCTATAGGACCTAAGTGGAAGTGCCATAGGCTGTGTTGCTTTGTTTCCTACGTGTTTCAGGAAACACCATACACTTCTCCAGAGTGGCTGTTGGCAATTTACATCCCGCCCATCAGCATAACAAGGCTCCCTGTTCTCCATGACCTGTTCTGCCTTTCTGGATTTTACACTTTTTTCAGATGGCCCTTTTGACCGGGGTCAGTGAGACTTCATTGTAGTGCAGATTTCCTTTACACGCTTGCTTGGTTGTCCAAAAAGTGCGTATGCGTTTTTTCCTGAATATATTCAGGAAAAAACGCATACGCCCTTTTTGGCCAAGTGCATCATTGTGGACATTCTGCCTCTTTTCCTATGCTTTAAGTGCAATTCCAGTCTACCTCCTGAAATCGTTTTCCTGAAATTCTGCCCCACTTTCAAGTCCTCTTCGAAAACTTACTTCAATACATTTTTGGACGATAGCTGTCATTCATAACTCTGCAGGATTGTGAATTACAGTGACCCTGAGCTCCTTTCTTCAACTCGCTTTCTTGTGAGCTGGCCGCAAAACCGCAGGATTGCTTCAGGCCCTAATCTGGTTCCCGCAGGGCACGCTGAGCCTTTGGTTAATTCCTCTTCCTGGTGGGAAATGAGCGTTCCATTTGCCCGTGCAGACACCTACAGCTAGTCTCTCATTGCTTCTCCCTATTCCTGTTCATCTTGCGCAGAAATTGCAAACTGTGCCAAACAGGAGGTTAAAGGCACTGACTTTCCAAGTGGGGAGAGTTTTAGTAAAGTGTCTGGAACGGTGCACCCGAGTACCAGGGGACGAAAGCTGAGATGCATTTGAAAAAGTTTCCCAATCACACGGTGGAACATACTCCGGGTTTCCCATGCATGTTTTAGCTGAAGGAAGAATCCCTTAAACCTGGAGAGTTGGGACCCATGGAATGGGTACCATGCAGTATGACTTCAAAGGGTCTGCGTTTGCTCACCAAACCTCACCAATGCTATCAGCCCAAAGTGTCCAGCCTTATGTCTCAACCAGCTCTGGGTGTAGATGTGGTAAATCCAGGTTGCATCACAAGCCCTGAATGAATTATTTAAGAATTGCTCTCTATTTCACTATCATTGTGTTTTTTTTTTTAAACATCTTTATTGGGGTATAATTGCTTTACAATGGTGTGTTAGTTTCTGCTTTATAACAAAGTGAATCAGTTATACATATACATATGTTCCCATATGTCTTCCCTCTTGCATCTCCCTCCCTCCCACTCTCCCTATCCCACCCCTCCAGGCTGTCACAAAGCACCAAGCTAATATCCCTGTGCCTTGCGGCTGCTTCCCACTAGCTATCTACCTTACTACGTTTGTTAGTGTGTATATGTCCATGACTCTCTCTCGCCCTGTCAAAGCTCACCCCTCCCCCTCCCCATATCCTCAAGTCCGTTCTCCAGTAGGTCTGCGTCTTTATTCCTGTCTTACCCCTAGGTTCTTCATGACATTTTTTTTCACCTTAAATTCCATATATATGTGTTAGCATACGGTATTTGTCTTTTTCTTTCTGACTTACTTCACTCTGTATGACAGACTCTAGGTCTATCCATCTCATTACAAATAGCTCAATTTCATTTCTTTTTAAGGCTGAGTAATATTCCATTGTATATATGTGCCACATTTTCTTTATCCATTCATCCGATGATGGGCGCTTAGGTTGTTTCCATCTCTGGGCTATTGTAAATAGAGCTGCAATGAACATTTTGGTACATGACTCTGTTTGAATTTTGGTTTTCCCAGGGTATATGCCCAGTAGTGGGATTGCTGGGTCATATGGTAATTCTATTTCTAGTTTTTTAAGGAACCTCCATACTGTTCTCCATAGTGGCTGAACCAATTCACATTCCCACCAGCAGTGCAACAGTGTTCCCTTTTCTCCACACCCTCTCCAGCATTTATTGTTTCTAGATTTTTTGATGATGGCCGTTCTGACTGGTGTGAGATGATATCTCATTGTAGTTTTCATTTGCATTTCTCTAATGATTAATGATGTTGAGCATTCTTTCATGTGTTTGTTGCCATTGTGTATATCTTCTTTGGAGAAATGTCTATTTAGGTCTTCTGCCCATTTTTGGATTGGATTGTTTGTTTTTTTGTTATTGAGCTGCATGAGCTGCTTGTAAATTTTGGAGATTAATCCTTTGTCATTTGCTTCATTTGCATGTCATTGTGTTTTGTTTCTGAAATTTATTTTGTTAATGGGATTTATCGGATTTTCACTGCTGCGTTTAGGCCACTGTACACATGCTTGACTTCCTTATTTAGACATATAAATCCATGGGTCATAAGATTCTTACTTGTCAGGTATATTCCCAGGCGTTGAATATGGGGTGTTGATTCCATTTCGTTGAGCAAGGAGTAGGTATTGTCTATTATATATTTGGCTTATGGAACGGTATCTGTGCTAATTTCAATCTCTGGTTTGATGCAGCACCCCAACTCACCTTTCCCTATAAGCAAGCATAAGTTGGTTTTCTAAATTTGAGACCCTGTTCTGTTTTGTAATTCAGTTCATGTGTAGCCAAGTTTACGTTCCGTGTATTAGTGATATCTTATGATGTTTCTTTTTCTGTGTGACTTATTTCTCGTAGAATCGTCGTACCTGAATCCACTCATTATGCCGCTACGGGCCTGATGACGTAGATCTCATTGCTGAGTGATATTCCATTGTACGTACGTACCACAACTTCTTTATCCATTTTTTGCTTTCTCGGATATTTAACTTGTACCGTAGACGAGGTTCTTGTAAACAGAGCCGTCCCAAACTTTGGGGTGCCTGTGTGTTTTTGATTTTAATTTCCCTAAGCTATAGGACCTAAGTGGAATTGCCATAGGCTGTGTTGCTTTGTTTCCTACGTGTTTCAGGAAACACCATACACTTCTCCAGAGTGGCTGTTGGCAATTTACATCCCGCCCATCAGCATAACAAGGCTCCCTGTTCTCCATGACCTGTTCTGCCTTTCTGGATTTTACACTTTTTTCAGATGGCCCTTTTGACCGGGGGGCAGTGAGACTTCATTGTAGTGCAGATTTCCTTTACACGCTTGCTTGGTTGTCCAAAAAGTTCGTATGCGTTTTTTCCTGAATATATTCAGGAAAAAACGTATACGCCCTTTTTGGCCAAGTGCATCATTGTGGACATTCTGCCTCTTTTCCTATGCTTTAAGTGCAATTCCAGTCTACCTCCTGAAATCGTTTTCCTGAAATTCTGCCCCACTTTCAAGTCCTCTTCGAAAACTTACTTCAATACATTTTTGGACGATAGCTGTCATTCATAACTCTGCAGGATTGTGAATTACAGTGCCCCTGAGCTCCTTTCTTCAACTCGCTTTCTTGTGAGCTGGCCGCAAAACCGCAGGATTGCTTCAGGCCCTAATCTGGTTCCGGCAGGGCACGCTGAGCCTTTGGTTAATTCCTCTTCCTGGTGGGAAATGAGCGTTCCATTTGCCTGTGCAGACACCTACAGCTAGTCTCTCATTGCTTCTCCCTATTCCTGTTCATTTTGCGCAGAAATTGTAAACTGTGCCAATCAGGAGGTTAAAGGCACTGACTTTCCAAGTGGGGAGAGTTTTAGTAAAGTGTCTGGAACGGTGCACCCGAGTACCAGGGGACGAAACCTGAGATGCATTTGAAAAAGTTTCCCAATCACACGGTGGAACATACTCCGGGTTTCCCATGCATGTTTTAGCTGAAGGAAGAATCCCTTAAACCTGGAGAGTTCGGACCCATGGAATGGGTACCATGCAGTATGATTTCTAAGGGTCTGCGTTTGCTCACCAAACATCACCAATGCTATCAGCCCGAAGTGTTCAGCCTTATGTCTCAACCAGCTCTGGGTGTAGATGTGGTAAATCCAGGTTGCATCACAAGCCCTGAATGAATTATTTAAGAATTGCTCTCTATTTCACTGTCATTTTTTTTTTTTAAACATCTTTATTGGGGTATAATTGCTTTACAATGGTGTGTTAGTTTCTGCTTTATAACAAAGTGAATCAGTTATACATATACATATGTTCCCATATGTCTTCCCTCTTGCGTCTCCCTCCCTCCCACTCTCCCTATCCCACCCCTCCAGGCTGTCACAAAGCACCAAGCTAATATCCCTGTGCCTTGCGGCTGCTTCCCACTAGCTATCTACCTTACTACGTTTGTTAGTGTGTATATGTCCATGACTCTCTCTCGCCCTGTCAAAGCTCACCCCTCCCCCTCCCCATATCCTCAAGTCCGTTCTCCAGTAGGTCTGCGTCTTTATTCCTGTCTTACCCCTAGGTTCTTCATGACATTATTTTTCCCCTTAAATTCCATATATATGTGTTAGCATACGGTATTTGTCTTTTTCTTTCTGACTTAATTCACTCTGTATGACAGACTCTAGGTCTATCCATCTCATTACAAATAGCTCAATTTCATTTCTTTATAAGGCTGAGTAATATTCCATTGTATATATGTGCCACATTTTCTTTATCCATTCATCCGATGATGGGCGCTTAGGTTGTTTCCATCTCCGGGCTATTGTAAATAGAGCTGCAATGAACATTTTGGTACATGACTCTGTTTGAATTTTGGTTTTCCCAGGGTATATGCCCAGTAGTGGGATTGCTGGGTCATATGGTAATTCTATTTGTAGTTTTTTAAGGAACCTCCATACTGTTCTCCATAGTGGCTGAACCAATTCACATTCCCACCAGCAGTGCAACAGTGTTCCCTTTTCTCCACACCCTCTCCAGCATTTATTGTTTCTAGATTTTTTGATGATGGCCATTCTGACTGGTGTGAGATGATATCTCATTGTAGTTTTGATTTGCATTTCTCTAATGATTAATGATGTTGAGCATTATTTCATGTGTTTGTTGGCATTCTGTATATCTTCTTTGGAGAAATGTCTATTTAGGTCTTCTGCCCATTTTTGGATTGGGTTGTTTGTTTTTTTGTTATTGAGCTGCATGAGCTGCTTGTAAATTTTGGAGATTAATCCTTTGTCATTTGCTTCATTTGCATGTCATTGTGTTTTGTTTGTGAAATTTATTTTGTTAATGGGATTTATCGGATTTTCACTGCTGCGTTTAGGCCACTGTACACACGCTTGACTTCCTTATTTAGACATATAAATCCATGGGTCTTAAGATTCTTACTTGTCAGGTATATTTCCAGGCGTTGAATATGGGGTGTTGATTCCATTTCGTTGAGCAAGGAGTAGGTCTTGTCTATTATATATTTGGCTTATGGAACGGTATCTGTGCTCATTTCAATCTCTGGTTTGATGCAGCACCCCAACTCACCTTTCCCCATAAGCAAGCATAAGTTGGTTTTCTAAATTTGAGACCCTGTTCTGTTTTGTAATTCAGTTCATGTGTAGCCAAGTTTATGTTCCGTGTATTAGTGATATCTTATGATGTTTCTTTTTCTGTGTGACTTATTTCTCGTAGAATCGTCGTACCTGAATCCACTCATTATGCCGCTACGGGCCTGATGACGTAGATCTCATTGCTGAGTGATATTCCATTGTACATACGTACCACAACTTCTTTATCCATTTTTTGCTTTCTCGGATATTTAACTTGTACCGTAGACGAGGTTCTTGTAAACAGAGCCGTCCCAAACTTTCCGGTGGCTGTGTGTTTTTGATTTTAATTTCCCTAAGCTATAGGACCTAAGTGGAAGTGCCATAGGCTGTGTTGCTTTGTTTCCTACGTGTTTCAGGAAACACCATACACTTCTCCAGAGTGGCTGTTGGCAATTTACATCCCGCCCATCAGCATAACAAGGCTCCCTGTTCTCCATGACCTGTTCTGCCTTTCTGGATTTTACACTTTTTTCAGATGGCCCTTTTGACCGGGGGGCAGTGAGACTTCATTGTAGTGCAGATTTCCTTTACACGCTTGCTTGGTTGTCCAAAAAGTGCGTATGCGTTTTTTCCTGAATATATTCAGGAAAAAACGCATACGCCCTTTTTGGCCAAGTGCATCATTGTGGACATTCTGCCTCTTTTCCTATGCTTTAAGTGCAATTCCAGTCTACCTCCTGAAATCGTTTTCCTGAAATTCTGCCCCACTTTCAAGTCCTCTTCGAAAACTTACTTCAATACATTTTTGGACGATAGCTGTCATTCATAACTCTGCAGGATTGTGAATTACAGTGCCCCTGAGCTCCTTTCTTCAACTCGCTTTCTTGTGAGCTGGCCGCAAAACCGCAGGATTGCTTCAGGCCCTAATCTGGTTCCGGCAGGGCACGCTGAGCCTTTGGTTAATTCCTCTTCCTGGTGGGAAATGAGCGTTCCATTTGCCTGTGCAGACACCTACAGCTAGTCTCTCATTGCTTCTCCCTATTCCTGTTCATTTTGCGCAGAAATTGTAAACTGTGCCAATCAGGAGGTTAAAGGCACTGACTTTCCAAGTGGGGAGAGTTTTAGTAAAGTGTCTGGAACGGTGCACCCGAGTACCAGGGGACGAAACCTGAGATGCATTTGAAAAAGTTTCCCAATCACACGGTGGAACATACTCCGGGTTTCCCATGCATGTTTTAGCTGAAGGAAGAATCCCTTAAACCTGGAGAGTTCGGACCCATGGAATGGGTACCATGCAGTATGATTTCTAAGGGTCTGCGTTTGCTCACCAAACATCACCAATGCTATCAGCCCGAAGTGTTCAGCCTTATGTCTCAACCAGCTCTGGGTGTAGATGTGGTAAATCCAGGTTGCATCACAAGCCCTGAATGAATTATTTAAGAATTGCTCTCTATTTCACTGTCATTTTTTTTTTTTTAAACATCTTTATTGGGGTATAATTGCTTTACAATGGTGTGTTAGTTTCTGCTTTATAACAAAGTGAATCAGTTATACATATACATATGTTCCCATATGTCTTCCCTCTTGCGTCTCCCTCCCTCCCACTCTCCCTATCCCACCCCTCCAGGCTGTCACAAAGCACCAAGCTAATATCCCTGTGCCTTGCGGCTGCTTCCCACTAGCTATCTACCTTACTACGTTTGTTAGTGTGTATATGTCCATGACTCTCTCTCGCCCTGTCAAAGCTCACCCCTCCCCCTCCCCATATCCTCAAGTCCGTTCTCCAGTAGGTCTGCGTCTTTATTCCTGTCTTACCCCTAGGTTCTTCATGACATTATTTTTCCCCTTAAATTCCATATATATGTGTTAGCATACGGTATTTGTCTTTTTCTTTCTGACTTAATTCACTCTGTATGACAGACTCTAGGTCTATCCATCTCATTACAAATAGCTCAATTTCATTTCTTTATAAGGCTGAGTAATATTCCATTGTATATATGTGCCACATTTTCTTTATCCATTCATCCGATGATGGGCGCTTAGGTTGTTTCCATCTCCGGGCTATTGTAAATAGAGCTGCAATGAACATTTTGGTACATGACTCTGTTTGAATTTTGGTTTTCCCAGGGTATATGCCCAGTAGTGGGATTGCTGGGTCATATGGTAATTCTATTTGTAGTTTTTTAAGGAACCTCCATACTGTTCTCCATAGTGGCTGAACCAATTCACATTCCCACCAGCAGTGCAACAGTGTTCCCTTTTCTCCACACCCTCTCCAGCATTTATTGTTTCTAGATTTTTTGATGATGGCCATTCTGACTGGTGTGAGATGATATCTCATTGTAGTTTTGATTTGCATTTCTCTAATGATTAATGATGTTGAGCATTATTTCATGTGTTTGTTGGCATTCTGTATATCTTCTTTGGAGAAATGTCTATTTAGGTCTTCTGCCCATTTTTGGATTGGGTTGTTTGTTTTTTTGTTATTGAGCTGCATGAGCTGCTTGTAAATTTTGGAGATTAATCCTTTGTCATTTGCTTCATTTGCATGTCATTGTGTTTTGTTTGTGAAATTTATTTTGTTAATGGGATTTATCGGATTTTCACTGCTGCGTTTAGGCCACTGTACACACGCTTGACTTCCTTATTTAGACATATAAATCCATGGGTCTTAAGATTCTTACTTGTCAGGTATATTTCCAGGCGTTGAATATGGGGTGTTGATTCCATTTCGTTGAGCAAGGAGTAGGTCTTGTCTATTATATATTTGGCTTATGGAACGGTATCTGTGCTCATTTCAATCTCTGGTTTGATGCAGCACCCCAACTCACCTTTCCCCATAAGCAAGCATAAGTTGGTTTTCTAAATTTGAGACCCTGTTCTGTTTTGTAATTCAGTTCATGTGTAGCCAAGTTTATGTTCCGTGTATTAGTGATATCTTATGATGTTTCTTTTTCTGTGTGACTTATTTCTCGTAGAATCGTCGTACCTGAATCCACTCATTATGCCGCTACGGGCCTGATGACGTAGATCTCATTGCTGAGTGATATTCCATTGTACATACGTACCACAACTTCTTTATCCATTTTTTGCTTTCTCGGATATTTAACTTGTACCGTAGACGAGGTTCTTGTAAACAGAGCCGTCCCAAACTTTCCGGTGGCTGTGTGTTTTTGATTTTAATTTCCCTAAGCTATAGGACCTAAGTGGAAGTGCCATAGGCTGTGTTGCTCTGTTTCCTACGTGTTTCAGGAAACACCATACACTTCTCCAGAGTGGCTGTTGGCAATTTACATCCCGCCCATCAGCATAACAAGGCTCCCTGTTCTCCATGACCTGTTCTGCCTTTCTGGATTTTACACTTTTTTCAGATGGCCCTTTTGACCGGGGGGCAGTGAGACTTCATTGTAGTGCAGATTTCCTTTACACGCTTGCTTGGTTGTCCAAAAAGTGCGTATGCGTTTTTTCCTGAATATATTCAGGAAAAAACGCATACGCCCTTTTTGGCCAAGTGCATCATTGTGGACATTCTGCCTCTTTTCCTATGCTTTAAGTGCAATTCCAGTCTACCTCCTGAAATCGTTTTCCTGAAATTCTGCCCCACTTTCAAGTCCTCTTCGAAAACTTACTTCAATACATTTTTGGACGATAGCTGTCATACATAACTCTGCAGGATTGTGAATTACAGTGACCCTGAGCTCCTTTCTTCAACTCGCTTTCTTGTGAGCTGGCCGCAAAACCGCAGGATTGCTTCAGGCCCTGATCTGGTTCCGGCAGGGCACGCTGAGCCTTTGGTTAATTCCTCTTCCTGTTGGGAAATGAGCGTTCCATTTGCCCGTGCAGACACCTACAGCTAGTCTCCATTGGTTCTCCCTATTCCGGTTCATCTTGCGCAGAAATTGCAAACTGTGCCAAACAGAAGGTTAAAGGCACTGACTTTCCAAGTGGGGAGAGTGTTAGTAAAGTGTCTGGAATGGTGCACCCGAGTACCAGGGGATGAAACCTGAGATGCATTTGAAAACGTTTCCCAATCACACGGTGGAACATACTCCGGGTTTCCCATGCATGTTTTAGCTGAAGGAAGAATCCCTTAAACCTGGAGAGTTGGGACCCATGGAATGGGTACCATGCAGTATGACTTCTAAGGGTCTGCGTTTGCTCACCAAACATCACCAATGCTATCAGCCCGAAGTGTTCAGCCTTATGTCTCAACCAGCTCTGGGTGTAGATGTGGTAAATCCAGGTTGCATCACAAGCCCTGAATGAATTATTTAAGAATTGCTCTCTATTTCACTGTCATTGTGTTGTTTTTTTTTAAACATCTTTATTGGGGTATAATTGCTTTACAATGGTGTGTTAGTTTCTGCTTTATAACAAAGTGAATCAGTTATACATATACATATGTTCCCATATGTCTTCCCTCTTGCGTCTCCCTCCCTCCCACTCTCCCTATCCCACCCCTCCAGGCTGTCACAAAGCACCAAGCTAATATCCCTGTGCCTTGCGGCTGCTTCCCACTAGCTATCTACCTTACTACGTTTGTTAGTGTGTATATGTCCATGACTCTCTCTCGCCCTGTCAAAGCTCACCCCTCTCCCTCCCCATATCCTCAAGTCCGTTCTCCAGTAGGTCTGCGTCTTTATTCCTGTCTTACCCCTAGGTTCTTCATGACATTATTTTTCCCCTTAAATTCCATATATATGTGTTAGCATACGGTATTTGTCTTTTTCTTTCTGACTTAATTCACTCTGTATGACAGACTCTAGGTCTATCCATCTCATTACAAATAGCTCAATTTCATTTCTTTATAAGGCTGAGTAATATTCCATTGTATATATGTGCCACATTTTCTTTATCCATTCATCCGATGATGGGCGCTTAGGTTGTTTCCATCTCCGGGCTATTGTAAATAGAGCTGCAATGAACATTTTGGTACATGACTCTGTTTGAATTTTGGTTTTCCCAGGGTATATGCCCAGTAGTGGGATTGCTGGGTCATATGGTAATTCTATTTGTAGTTTTTTAAGGAACCTCCATACTGTTCTCCATAGTGGCTGAACCAATTCACATTCCCACCAGCAGTGCAAGAGTGTTCCCTTTTCTCCACACCCTATCCAGCATTTATTGTTTCTAGATTTTTTGATGATGGCCATTCTGACTGGTGTGAGATGATATCTCATTGTAGTTTTGATTTGCATTTCTCTAATGATTAATGATGTTGAGCATTCTTTCATGTGTTTGTTGGCATTCTGTATATCTTCTTTGGAGAAATGTCTATTTAGGTCTTCTGCCCATTTTTGGATTGGGTTGTTTGTTTTTTTGTTATTGAGCTGCATGAGCTGCTTGTAAATTTTGGAGATTAATCCTTTGTCATTTGCTTCATTTGCATGTCATTGTGTTTTGTTTGTGAAATTTATTTTGTTAATGGGATTTATCGGATTTTCACTGCTGCGGTTAGGCCACTGTACACACGCTTGACTTCCTTATTTAGACATATAAATCCATGGGTCTTAAGATTCTTACTTGTCAGGTATATTCCCAGGCGTTGAATATGGGGTGTTGATTCCATTTCGTTGAGCAAGGAGTAGGTCTTGTCTATTATATATTTGGCTTATGGAACGGTATCTGTGCTCATTTCAATCTCTGGTTTGATGCAGCACCCCAACTCACCTTTCCCCATAAGCAAGCATAAGTTGGTTTTCTAAATTTGAGACCCTGTTCTGTTTTGTAATTCAGTTCATGTGTAGCCAAGTTTACGTTCCGTGTATTAGTGATATCTTATGATGTTTCTTTTTCTGTGTGACTTATTTCTCGTAGAATCGTCGTACCTGAATCCACTCATTATGCCGCTACGGGCCTGATGACGTAGATCTCATTGCTGAGTGATATTCCATTGTACGTACGTACCACAACTTCTTTATCCATTTTTTGCTTTCTCGGATATTTAACTTGTACCGTAGACGAGGTTCTTGTAAACAGAGCCGTCCCAAACTTTGGGGTGCCTGTGTGTTTTTGATTTTAATTTCCCTAAGCTATAGGACCTAAGTGGAAGTGCCATAGGCTGTGTTGCTTTGTTTCCTACGTGTTTCAGGAAACACCATACACTTCTCCAGAGTGGCTGTTGGCAATTTACATCCCGCCCATCAGCATAACAAGGCTCCCTGTTCTCCATGACCTGTTCTGCCTTTCTGGATTTTACACTTTTTTCAGATGGCCCTTTTGACCGGGGGGCAGTGAGACTTCATTGTAGTGCAGATTTCCTTTACACGCTTGCTTGGTTGTCCAAAAAGTGCGTATGCGTTTTTTCCTGAATATATTCAGGAAAAAACGCATACGCCCTTTTTGGCCAAGTGCATCATTGTGGACATTCTGCCTCTTTTCCTATGCTTTAAGTGCAATTCCAGTCTACCTCCTGAAATCGTTTTCCTGAAATTCTACCCCACTTTCAAGTCCTCTTCGAAAACTTACTTCAATACATTTTTGGACGATAGCTGTCATTCATAACTCTGCAGGATTGTGAATTACAGTGCCCCTGAGCTCCTTTCTTCAACTCGCTTTCTTGTGAGCTGGCCGCAAAACCGCAGGATTGCTTCAGGCCCTAATCTGGTTCCGGCAGGGCACGCTGAGCCTTTGGTTAATTCCTCTTCCTGGTGGGAAATGAGCGTTCCATTTGCCTGTGCAGACACCTACAGCTAGTCTCTCATTGCTTCTCCCTATTCCTGTTCATTTTGCGCAGAAATTGTAAACTGTGCCAATCAGGAGGTTAAAGGCACTGACTTTCCAAGTGGGGAGAGTTTTAGTAAAGTGTCTGGAACGGTGCACCCGAGTACCAGGGGACGAAACCTGAGATGCATTTGAAAACGTTTCCCAATCACACGGTGGAACATACTCTGGGTTTCCCATGCATGTTTTAGCTGAAGGAAGAATCCCTTAAACCTGGAGAGTTGGGACCCATGGAATGGGTACCATGCAGTATGACTTCAAAGGGTCTGCGTTTGCTCACCAAACCTCACCAATGCTATCAGCCCAAAGTGTCCAGCCTTATGTCTCAACCAGCTCTGGGTGTAGATGTGGTAAATCCAGGTTGCATCACAAGCCCTGAATGAATTATTTAAGAATTGCTCTCTATTTCACTGTTATTGTGTTTTTTTTTTTAAACATCTTTATTGGGGTATAATTGCTTTACTGTGGTGTGTTAGTTTCTGCTTTATAACAAAGTGAATCAGTTATACATATACATATGTTCCCATATGTCTTCCCTCTTGCGTCTCCCTCCCTCCCACTCTCCCTATCCCACCCCTCCAGGCTGTCACAAAGCACCAAGCTAATATCCCTGTGCCTTGCGGCTGCTTCCCACTAGCTATCTACCTTACTACGTTTGTTAGTGTGTATATGTCCATGACTCTCTCTCGCCCTGTCAAAGCTCACCCCTCCCCCTCCCCATATCCTCAAGTCCGTTCTCCAGTAGGTCTGCGTCTTTATACCTGTCTTACCCCTAGGTTCTTCATGACATTTTTTTCCCCTTAAATTCCATATATATGTGTTAGCGTACGGTATTTGTCTTTTTCTTTCTGACTTACTTCACTCTGTATGACAGACTCTAGGTCTATCCATCTCATTACAAATAGCTCAATTTCATTTCTTTTTAAGGCTGAGTAATATTCCATTGTATATATGTGCCACATTTTCTTTATCCATTCATCCGATGATGGGCGCTTAGGTTGTTTCCATCTCCGGGCTATTGTAAATAGAGCTGCAATGAACATTTTGGTACATGACTCTGTTTGAATTTTGGTTTTCCCAGGGTATATGCCCAGTAGTGGGATTGCTGGGTCATATGGTAATTCTATTTGTAGTTTTTTAAGGAACCTCCATACTGTTCTCCATAGTGGCTGAACCAATTCACATTCCCACCAGCAGTGCAAGAGTGTTCCCTTTTCTCCACACCCTCTCCAGCATTTATTGTTTCTAGATTTTTTGATGATGGCCATTCTGACTGGTGTGAGATGATATCTCATTGTAGTTTTGATTTGCATTTCTCTAATGATTAATGATGTTGAGCATTCTTTCATGTGTTTGTTGCCATTCTGTATATCTTCTTTGGAGAAATGTCTATTTAGGTCTTCTGCCCATTTTTGGATTGGGTTGTTTGTTTTTTTGTTATTGAGCTGCATGAGCTGCTTGTAAATTTTGGAGATTAATCCTTTGTCATGTGCTTCATTTGCATGTCATTGTGTTTTGTTTGTGAAATTTAGTTTGTTAATGGGATTTATCGGATTTTCACTGCTGCGTTTAGGCCACTGTACACACGCTTGACTTCCTTATGGAGACATATAAATCCATGGGTATTAAGATTCTTACTTGTCAGGTATATTCCCAGGCGTTGAATATGGGGTGTTGAGTCCATTTCGTTGAGCAACAGTAGGTCTTGTTTATTATATATTTGGCTTATGGAACGGTATCTGTGCTAATTTCAATCTCTGGTTTTATGCAGCACCCCAACACACCTTTCCCCATAAGCAAGCATAAGTTGGTTTTCTAAATTTGAGACCCTGTTCTGTTTTGTAATTCAGTTCATGTGTAGCCAAGTTTATGTTCCGTGTATTAGTGATATCTTATGATGTTTCTTTTTCTGTGTGACTTATTTCTCGTAGACTCCTCGTACGTTAATCCACTCATTATGCCGCTACGGGCCTGATGACGTAGATCTCATTGTTGAGTGATATTCCATTGTACGTACGTACCACAACTTCTTTATCCATTTTTTGCTTTCTCGGATATTTAACTTGTACCGTAGACGAGGTTCTTGTAAACAGAGCCGTCCCAAACTTTGCGGTGGCTGTGTGTTTTTGATTTTAATTTCCCTAAGCTATAGGACCTAAGTGGAAGTGCCATAGGCTGTGTTGCTTTGTTTCCTACGTGTTTCAGGAAACACCATACACTTCTCCAGAGTGGCTGTTGGCAATTTACATCCCGCCCATCAGCATAACAAGGCTCCCTGTTCTCCATGACCTGTTCTGCCTTTCTGGATTTTACACTTTTTTCAGATGGCCCTTTTGACCGGGGTCAGTGAGACTTCATTGTAGTGCAGATTTCCTTTACACGCTTGCTTGGTTGTCCAAAAAGTGCGTATGCGTTTTTTCCTGAATATATTCAGGAAAAAACGCATACGCCCTTTTTGGCCAAGTGCATCATTGTGGACATTCTGCCTCTTTTCCTATGCTTTAAGTGCAATTCCAGTCTACCTCCTGAAATCGTTTTCCTGAAATTCTGCCCCACTTTCAAGTCCTCTTCGAAAACTTACTTCAATACATTTTTGGACGATAGCTGTCATTCATAACTCTGCAGGATTGTGAATTACAGTGACCCTGAGCTCCTTTCTTCAACTCGCTTTCTTGTGAGCTGGCCGCAAAACCGCAGGATTGCTTCAGGCCCTGATCTGGTTCCCGCAGGGCACGCTGAGCCTTTGGTTAATTCCTCTTCCTGGTGGGAAATGAGCGTTCCATTTGCCCGTGCAGACACCTACAGCTAGTCTCTCATTGCTTCTCCCTATTCCTGTTCATCTTGCGCAGAAATTGCAAACTGTGCCAAACAGGAGGTTAAAGGCACTGACTTTCCAAGTGGGGAGAGTTTTAGTAAAGTGTCTGGAACGGTGCACCCGAGTACCAGGGGACGAAAGCTGAGATGCATTTGAAAAAGTTTCCCAATCACACGGTGGAACATACTCCGGGTTTCCCATGCATGTTTTAGCTGAAGGAAGAATCCCTTAAACCTGGAGAGTTGGGACCCATGGGATGGGTACCATGCAGTATGGCTTCAAAGGGTCTGCGTTTGCTCACCAAACCTCACCAATGCTATCAGCCCAAAGTGTCCAGCCTTATGTCTCAACCAGCTCTGGGTGTAGATGTGGTAAATCCAGGTTGCATCACAAGCCCTGAATGAATTATTTAAGAATTGCTCTCTATTTCACTATCATTGTGTTTTTTTTTTTAAACATCTTTATTGGGGTATAATTGCTTTACAATGGTGTGTTAGTTTCTGCTTTATAACAAAGTGAATCAGTTATACATATACATATGTTCCCATATGTCTTCCCTCTTGCATCTCCCTCCCTCCCACTCTCCCTATCCCACCCCTCCAGGCTGTCACAAAGCACCAAGCTAATATCCCTGTGCCTTGCGGCTGCTTCCCACTAGCTATCTACCTTACTACGTTTGTTAGTGTGTATATGTCCATGACTCTCTCTCGCCCTGTCAAAGCTCACCCCTCCCCCTCCCCATATCCTCAAGTCCGTTCTCCAGTAGGTCTGCGTCTTTATTCCTGTCTTACCCCTAGGTTCTTCATGACATTTTTTTTCACCTTAAATTCCATATATATGTGTTAGCATACGGTATTTGTCTTTTTCTTTCTGACTTACTTCACTCTGTATGACAGACTCTAGGTCTATCCATCTCATTACAAATAGCTCAATTTCATTTCTTTTTAAGGCTGAGTAATATTCCATTGTATATATGTGCCACATTTTCTTTATCCATTCATCCGATGATGGGCGCTTAGGTTGTTTCCATCTCTGGGCTATTGTAAATAGAGCTGCAATGAACATTTTGGTACATGACTCTGTTTGAATTTTGGTTTTCCCAGGGTATATGCCCAGTAGTGGGATTGCTGGGTCATATGGTAATTCTATTTCTAGTTTTTTAAGGAACCTCCATACTGTTCTCCATAGTGGCTGAACCAATTCACATTCCCACCAGCAGTGCAAGAGTGTTCCCTTTTCTCCACACCCTCTCCAGCATTTATTGTTTCTAGATTTTTTGATGATGGCCGTTCTGACTTGTGTGAGATGATATCTCATTGTAGTTTTCATTTGCATTTCTCTAATGATTAATGATGTTGAGCATTCTTTCATGTGTTTGTTGCCATTGTGTATATCTTCTTTGGAGAAATGTCTATTTAGGTCTTCTGCCCATTTTTGGATTGGATTGTTTGTTTTTTTGTTATTGAGCTGCATGAGCTGCTTGTAAATTTTGGAGATTAATCCTTTGTCATTTGCTTCATTTGCATGTCATTGTGTTTTGTTTCTGAAATTTATTTTGTTAATGGGATTTATCGGATTTTCACTGCTGCGTTTAGGCCACTGTACACATGCTTGACTTCCTTATTTAGACATATAAATCCATGGGTCTTAAGATTCTTACTTGTCAGGTATATTCCCAGGCGTTGAATATGGGGTGTTGATTCCATTTCGTTGAGCAAGGAGTAGGTATTGTCTATTATATATTTGGCTTATGGAACGGTATCTGTGCTAATTTCAATCTCTGGTTTGATGCAGCACCCCAACTCACCTTTCCCCATAAGCAAGCATAAGTTGGTTTTCTAAATTTGAGACCCTGTTCTGTTTTGTAATTCAGTTCATGTGTAGCCAAGTTTACGTTCCGTGTATTAGTGATATCTTATGATGTTTCTTTTTCTGTGTGACTTATTCCTCGTAGAATCGTCGTACCTGAATCCACTCATTATGCCGCTACGGGCCTGATGACGTAGATCTCATTGCTGAGTGATATTCCATTGTACGTACGTACCACAACTTCTTTATCCATTTTTTGCTTTCTCGAATATTTAACTTGTACCGTAGACGAGGTTCTTGTAAACAGAGCCGTCCCAAACTTTGGGGTGCCTGTGTGTTTTTGATTTTAATTTCCCTAAGCTATAGGACCTAAGTGGAATTGCCATAGGCTGTGTTGCTCTGTTTCCTACGTGTTTCAGGAAACACCATACACTTCTCCAGAGTGGCTGTTGGCAATTTACATCCCGCCCATCAGCATAACAAGGCTCCCTGTTCTCCATGACCTGTTCTGCCTTTCTGGATTTTACACTTTTTTCAGATGGCCCTTTTGACCGGGGGGCAGTGAGACTTCATTGTAGTGCAGATTTCCTTTACACGCTTGCTTGGTTGTCCAAAAAGTGCGTATGCGTTTTTTCCTGAATATATTCAGGAAAAAACGTATACGCCCTTTTTGGCCAAGTGCATCATTGTGGACATTCTGCCTCTTTTCCTATGCTTTAAGTGCAATTCCAGTCTACCTCCTGAAATCGTTTTCCTGAAATTCTGCCCCACTTTCAAGTCCTCTTCGAAAACTTACTTCAATACATTTTTGGACGATAGCTGTCATTCATAACTCTGCAGGATTGTGAATTACAGTGCCCCTGAGCTCCTTTCTTCAACTCGCTTTCTTGTGAGCTGGCCGCAAAACCGCAGGATTGCTTCAGGCCCTAATCTGGTTCCGGCAGGGCACGCTGAGCCTTTGGTTAATTCCTCTTCCTGGTGGGAAATGAGCGTTCCATTTGCCTGTGCAGACACCTACAGCTAGTCTCTCATTGCTTCTCCCTATTCCTGTTCATTTTGCGCAGAAATTGTAAACTGTGCCAATCAGGAGGTTAAAGGCACTGACTTTCCAAGTGGGGAGAGTTTTAGTAAAGTGTCTGGAACGGTGCACCCGAGTACCAGGGGACGAAACCTGAGATGCATTTGAAAAAGTTTCCCAATCACACGGTGGAACATACTCCGGGTTTCCCATGCATGTTTTAGCTGAAGGAAGAATCCCTTAAACCTGGAGAGTTCGGACCCATGGAATGGGTACCATGCAGTATGACTTCTAAGGGTCTGCGTTTGCTCACCAAACATCACCAATGCTATCAGCCCGAAGTGTTCAGCCTTATGTCTCAACCAGCTCTGGGTGTAGATGTGGTAAATCCAGGTTGCATCACAAGCCCTGAATGAATTATTTAAGAATTGCTCTCTATTTCACTGTCATTGTGTTGTTCTTTTTTTTAAACATCTTTATTGGGGTATAATTGCTTTACAATGGTGTGTTAGTTTCTGCTTTATAACAAAGTGAATCAGTTATACATATACATATGTTCCCATATGTCTTCCCTCTTGCGTCTCCCTCCCTCCCACTCTCCCTATCCCACCCCTCCAGGCTGTCACAAAGCACCAAGCTAATATCCCTGTGCCTTGCGGCTGCTTCCCACTAGCTATCTACCTTACTACGTTTGTTAGTGTGTATATGTCCATGACTCTCTCTCGCCCTGTCAAAGCTCACCCCTCCCCCTCCCCATATCCTCAAGTCCGTTCTCCAGTAGGTCTGCGTCTTTATTCCTGTCTTACCCCTAGGTTCTTCATGACATTATTTTTCCCCTTAAATTCCATATATATGTGTTAGCATACGGTATTTGTCTTTTTCTTTCTGACTTACTTCACTCTGTATGACAGACTCTAGGTCTATCCATCTCATTACAAATAGCTCAATTTCATTTCTTTATAAGGCTGAGTAATATTCCATTGTATATATGTGCCACATTTTCTTTATCCATTCATCCGATGATGGGCGCTTAGGTTGTTTCCATCTCCGGGCTATTGTAAATAGAGCTGCAATGAACATTTTGGTACATGACTCTGTTTGAATTTTGGTTTTCCCAGGGTATATGCCCAGTAGTGGGATTGCTGGGTCATATGGTAATTCTATTTGTAGTTTTTTAAGGAACCTCCATACTGTTCTCCATAGTGGCTGAACCAATTCACATTCCCACCAGCAGTGCAAGAGTGTTCCCTTTTCTCCACACCCTCTCCAGCATTTATTGTTTCTAGATTTTTTGATGATGGCCATTCTGACTGGTGTGAGATGATATCTCATTGTAGTTTTGATTTGCATTTCTCTAATGATTAATGATGTTGAGCATTCTTTCATGTGTTTGTTGGCATTCTGTATATCTTCTTTGGAGAAATGTCTATTTAGGTCTTCTGCCCATTTTTGGATTGGGTTGTTTGTTTTTTTGTTATTGAGCTGCATGAGCTGCTTGTAAATTTTGGAGATTAATCCTTTGTCATTTGCTTCATTTGCATGTCATTGTGTTTTGTTTGTGAAATTTATTTTGTTAATGGGTTTTATCGGATTTTCACTGCTGCGTTTAGGCCACTGTACACACGCTTGACTTCCTTATTTAGACATATAAATCCATGGGTCTTAAGATTCTTACTTGTCAGGTATATTCCCAGGCGTTGAATATGGGGTGTTGATTCCATTTCGTTGAGCAAGGAGTAGGTCTTGTCTATTATATATTTGGCTTATGGAACGGTATCTGTGCTCATTTCAATCTCTGGTTTGATGCAGCACCCCAACTCACCTTTCCCCATAAGCAAGCATAAGTTGGTTTTCTAAATTTGAGACCCTGTTCTGTTTTGTAATTCAGTTCATGTGTAGCCAAGTTTATGTTCCGTGTATTAGTGATATCTTATGATGTTTCTTTTTCTGTGTGACTTATTTCTCGTAGAATCGTCATACCTGAATCCACTCATTATGCCGCTACGGGCCTGATGACGTAGATCTCATTGCTGAGTGATATTCCATTGTACGTACGTACCACAACTTCTTTATCCATTTTTTGCTTTCTCGGATATTTAACTTGTACCGTAGACGAGGTTCTTGTAAACAGAGCCGTCCCAAACTTTCCGGTGGCTGTGTGTTTTTGATTTTAATTTCCCTAAGCTATAGGACCTAAGTGGAATTGCCATAGGCTGTGTTGCTCTGTTTCCTACGTGTTTCAGGAAACACCATACACTTCTCCAGAGTGGCTGTTGGCAATTTACATCCCGCCCATCAGCATAACAAGGCTCCCTGTTCTCCATGACCTTTTCTGCCTTTCTGGATTTTACACTTTTTTCAGATGGCCCTTTTGACCGGGGGGCAGTGAGACTTCATTGTAGTGCAGATTTCCTTTACACGCTTGCTTGGTTGTCCAAAAAGTGCGTATGCGTTTTTTCCTGAATATATTCAGGAAAAAACGCATACGCCCTTTTTGGCCAAGTGCATCATTGTGGACATTCTGCCTCTTTTCCTATGCTTTAAGTGCAATTCCAGTCTACCTCCTGAAATCGTTTTCCTGAAATTCTGCCCCACTTTCAAGTCCTCTTCGAAAACTTACTTCAATACATTTTTGGACGATAGCTGTCATACATAACTCTGCAGGATTGTGAATTACAGTGACCCTGAGCTCCTTTCTTCAACTCGCTTTCTTGTGAGCTGGCCGCAAAACCGCAGGATTGCTTCAGGCCCTGATCTGGTTCCCGCAGGGCACGCTGAGCCTTTGGTTAATTCCTCTTCCTGGTGGGAAATGAGCGTTCCATTTGCCCGTGCAGACACCTACAGCTAGTCTCTCATTGCTTCTCCCTATTCCTGTTCATCTTGCGCAGAAATTGCAAACTGTGCCAAACAGGAGGTTAAAGGCACTGACTTTCCAAGTGGGGAGAGTTTTAGTAAAGTGTCTGGAACGGTGCACCCGAGTACCAGGGGACGAAAGCTGAGATGCATTTGAAAAAGTTTCCCAATCACACGGTGGAACATACTCCGGGTTTCCCATGCATGTTTTAGCTGAAGGAAGAATCCCTTAAACCTGGAGAGTTGGGACCCATGGAATGGGTACCATGCAGTATGACTTCAAAGGGTCTGCGTTTGCTCACCAAACCTCACCAATGCTATCAGCCCAAAGTGTCCAGCCTTATGTCTCAACCAGCTCTGGGTGTAGATGTGGTAAATCCAGGTTGCATCACAAGCCCTGAATGAATTATTTAAGAATTGCTCTCTATTTCACTATCATTGTGTTTTTTTTTTTTAAACATCTTTATTGGGGTATAATTGCTTTACAATGGTGTGTTAGTTTCTGCTTTATAACAAAGTGAATCAGTTATACATATACATATGTTCCCATATGTCTTCCCTCTTGCATCTCCCTCCCTCCCACTCTCCCTATCCCACCCCTCCAGGCTGTCACAAAGCACCAAGCTAATATCCCTGTGCCTTGCGGCTGCTTCCCACTAGCTATCTACCTTACTACGTTTGTTAGTGTGTATATGTCCATGACTCTCTCTCGCCCTGTCAAAGCTCACCCCTCCCCCTCCCCATATCCTCAAGTCCGTTCTCCAGTAGGTCTGCGTCTTTATTCCTGTCTTACCCCTAGGTTCTTCATGACATTTTTTTTCACCTTAAATTCCATATATATGTGTTAGCATACGGTATTTGTCTTTTTCTTTCTGACTTACTTCACTCTGTATGACAGACTCTAGGTCTATCCATCTCATTACAAATAGCTCAATTTCATTTCTTTTTAAGGCTGAGTAATATTCCATTGTATATATGTGCCACATTTTCTTTATCCATTCATCCGATGATGGGCGCTTAGGTTGTTTCCATCTCTGGGCTATTGTAAATAGAGCTGCAATGAACATTTTGGTACATGACTCTGTTTGAATTTTGGTTTTCCCAGGGTATATGCCCAGTAGTGGGATTGCTGGGTCATATGGTAATTCTATTTGTAGTTTTTTAAGGAACCTCCATACTGTTCTCCATAGTGGCTGAACCAATTCACATTCCCACCAGCAGTGCAAGAGTGTTCCCTTTTCTCCACACCCTATCCAGCATTTATTGTTTCTAGATTTTTTGATGATGGCCATTCTGACTGGTGTGAGATGATATCTCATTGTAGTTTTGATTTGCATTTCTCTAATGATTAATGATGTTGAGCATTCTTTCATGTGTTTGTTGGCATTCTGTATATCTTCTTTGGAGAAATGTCTATTTAGGTCTTCTGCCCATTTTTGGATTGGGTTGTTTGTTTTTTTGTTATTGAGCTGCATGAGCTGCTTGTAAATTTTGGAGATTAATCCTTTGTCATTTGCTTCATTTGCATGTCATTGTGTTTTGTTTGTGAAATTTATTTTGTTAATGGGTTTTATCGGATTTTCACTGCTGCGTTTAGGCCACTGTACACACGCTTGACTTCCTTATTTAGACATATAAATCCATGGGTCTTAAGATTCTTACTTGTCAGGTATATTCCCAGGCGTTGAATATGGGGTGTTGATTCCATTTCGTTGAGCAAGGAGTAGGTCTTGTCTATTATATATTTGGCTTATGGAACGGTATCTGTGCTCATTTCAATCTCTGGTTTGATGCAGCACCCCAACTCACCTTTCCCCATAAGCAAGCATAAGTTGGTTTTCTAAATTTGAGACCCTGTTCTGTTTTGTAATTCAGTTCATGTGTAGCCAAGTTTATGTTCCGTGTATTAGTGATATCTTATGATGTTTCTTTTTCTGTGTGACTTATTTCTCGTAGAATCGTCATACCTGAATCCACTCATTATGCCGCTACGGGCCTGATGACGTAGATCTCATTGCTGAGTGATATTCCATTGTACGTACGTACCACAACTTCTTTATCCATTTTTTGCTTTCTCGGATATTTAACTTGTACCGTAGACGAGGTTCTTGTAAACAGAGCCGTCCCAAACTTTGCGGTGGCTGTGTGTTTTTGATTTTAATTTCCCTAAGCTATAGGACCTAAGTGGAATTGCCATAGGCTGTGTTGCTCTGTTTCCTACGTGTTTCAGGAAACACCATACACTTCTCCAGAGTGGCTGTTGGCAATTTACATCCCGCCCATCAGCATAACAAGGCTCCCTGTTCTCCATGACCTGTTCTGCCTTTCTGGATTTTACACTTTTTTCAGATGGCCCTTTTGACCGGGGGGCAGTGAGACTTCATTGTAGTGCAGATTTCCTTTACACGCTTGCTTGGTTGTCCAAAAAGTGCGTATGCGTTTTTTCCTGAATATATTCAGGAAAAAACGCATACGCCCTTTTTGGCCAAGTGCATCATTGTGGACATTCTGCCTCTTTTCCTATGCTTTAAGTGCAATTCCAGTCTACCTCCTGAAATCGTTTTCCTGAAATTCTGCCCCACTTTCAAGTCCTCTTCGAAAACTTACTTCAATACATTTTTGGACGATAGCTGTCATACATAACTCTGCAGGATTGTGAATTACAGTGACCCTGAGCTCCTTTCTTCAACTCGCTTTCTTGTGAGCTGGCCGCAAAACCGCAGGATTGCTTCAGGCCCTGATCTGGTTCCCGCAGGGCACGCTGAGCCTTTGGTTAATTCCTCTTCCTGGTGGGAAATGAGCGTTCCATTTGCCCGTGCAGACACCTACAGCTAGTCTCTCATTGCTTCTCCCTATTCCTGTTCATCTTGCGCAGAAATTGCAAACTGTGCCAAACAGGAGGTTAAAGGCACTGACTTTCCAAGTGGGGAGAGTTTTAGTAAAGTGTCTGGAACGGTGCACCCGAGTACCAGGGGACGAAAGCTGAGATGCATTTGAAAAAGTTTCCCAATCACACGGTGGAACATACTCCGGGTTTCCCATGCATGTTTTAGCTGAAGGAAGAATCCCTTAAACCTGGAGAGTTGGGACCCATGGAATGGGTACCATGCAGTATGACTTCAAAGGGTCTGCGTTTGCTCACCAAACCTCACCAATGCTATCAGCCCAAAGTGTCCAGCCTTATGTCTCAACCAGCTCTGGGTGTAGATGTGGTAAATCCAGGTTGCATCACAAGCCCTGAATGAATTATTTAAGAATTGCTCTCTATTTCACTATCATTGTGTTTTTTTTTTTTAAACATCTTTATTGGGGTATAATTGCTTTACAATGGTGTGTTAGTTTCTGCTTTATAACAAAGTGAATCAGTTATACATATACATATGTTCCCATATGTCTTCCCTCTTGCATCTCCCTCCCTCCCACTCTCCCTATCCCACCCCTCCAGGCTGTCACAAAGCACCAAGCTAATATCCCTGTGCCTTGCGGCTGCTTCCCACTAGCTATCTACCTTACTACGTTTGTTAGTGTGTATATGTCCATGACTCTCTCTCGCCCTGTCAAAGCTCACCCCTCCCCCTCCCCATATCCTCAAGTCCGTTCTCCAGTAGGTCTGCGTCTTTATTCCTGTCTTACCCCTAGGTTCTTCATGACATTTTTTTTCACCTTAAATTCCATATATATGTGTTAGCATACGGTATTTGTCTTTTTCTTTCTGACTTACTTCACTCTGTATGACAGACTCTAGGTCTATCCATCTCATTACAAATAGCTCAATTTCATTTCTTTTTAAGGCTGAGTAATATTCCATTGTATATATGTGCCACATTTTCTTTATCCATTCATCCGATGATGGGCGCTTAGGTTGTTTCCATCTCTGGGCTATTGTAAATAGAGCTGCAATGAACATTTTGGTACATGACTCTGTTTGAATTTTGGTTTTCCCAGGGTATATGCCCAGTAGTGGGATTGCTGGGTCATATGGTAATTCTATTTCTAGTTTTTTAAGGAACCTCCATACTGTTCTCCATAGTGGCTGAACCAATTCACATTCCCACCAGCAGTGCAAGAGTGTTCCCTTTTCTCCACACCCTCTCCAGCATTTATTGTTTCTAGATTTTTTGATGATGGCCATTCTGACTGGTGTGAGATGATATCTCATTGTAGTTTTGATTTGCATTTCTCTAATGATTAATGATGTTGAGCATTCTTTCATGTGTTTGTTGCCATTCTGTATATCTTCTTTGGAGAAATGTCTATTTAGGTCTTCTGCCCATTTTTGGATTGGGTTGTTTGTTTTTTTGTTATTGAGCTGCATGAGCTGCTTGTAAATTTTGGAGATTAATCCTTTGTCATTTGCTTCATTTGCATGTCATTGTGTTTTGTTTGTGAAATTTATTTTGTTAATGGGATTTATCGGATTTTCACTGCTGCGGTTAGGCCACTGTACACACGCTTGACTTCCTTATTTAGACATATAAATCCATGGGTCTTAAGATTCTTACTTGTCAGGTATATTCCCAGGCGTTGAATATGGGGTGTTGATTCCATTTCGTTGAGCAAGGAGTAGGTCTTGTCTATTATATATTTGGCTTATGGAACGGTATCTGTGCTCATTTCAATCTCTGGTTTGATGCAGCACCCCAACTCACCTTTCCCCATAAGCAAGCATAAGTTGGTTTTCTAAATTTGAGACCCTGTTCTGTTTTGTAATTCAGTTCATGTGTAGCCAAGTTTACGTTCCGTGTATTAGTGATATCTTATGATGTTTCTTTTTCTGTGTGACTTATTTCTCGTAGAATCGTCGTACCTGAATCCACTCATTATGCCGCTACGGGCCTGATGACGTAGATCTCATTGCTGAGTGATATTCCATTGTACGTACGTACCACAACTTCTTTATCCATTTTTTGCTTTCTCGGATATTTAACTTGTACCGTAGACGAGGTTCTTGTAAACAGAGCCGTCCCAAACTTTGGGGTGCCTGTGTGTTTTTGATTTTAATTTCCCTAAGCTATAGGACCTAAGTGGAAGTGCCATAGGCTGTGTTGCTTTGTTTCCTACGTGTTTCAGGAAACACCATACACTTCTCCAGAGTGGCTGTTGGCAATTTACATCCCGCCCATCAGCATAACAAGGCTCCCTGTTCTCCATGACCTGTTCTGCCTTTCTGGATTTTACACTTTTTTCAGATGGCCCTTTTGACCGGGGGGCAGTGAGACTTCATTGTAGTGCAGATTTCCTTTACACGCTTGCTTGGTTGTCCAAAAAGTGCGTATGCGTTTTTTCCTGAATATATTCAGGAAAAAACGCATACGCCCTTTTTGGCCAAGTGCATCATTGTGGACATTCTGCCTCTTTTCCTATGCTTTAAGTGCAATTCCAGTCTACCTCCTGAAATCGTTTTCCTGAAATTCTACCCCACTTTCAAGTCCTCTTCGAAAACTTACTTCAATACATTTTTGGACGATAGCTGTCATTCATAACTCTGCAGGATTGTGAATTACAGTGCCCCTGAGCTCCTTTCTTCAACTCGCTTTCTTGTGAGCTGGCCGCAAAACCGCAGGATTGCTTCAGGCCCTAATCTGGTTCCGGCAGGGCACGCTGAGCCTTTGGTTAATTCCTCTTCCTGGTGGGAAATGAGCGTTCCATTTGCCTGTGCAGACACCTACAGCTAGTCTCTCATTGCTTCTCCCTATTCCTGTTCATTTTGCGCAGAAATTGTAAACTGTGCCAATCAGGAGGTTAAAGGCACTGACTTTCCAAGTGGGGAGAGTTTTAGTAAAGTGTCTGGAACGGTGCACCCGAGTACCAGGGGACGAAACCTGAGATGCATTTGAAAACGTTTCCCAATCACACGGTGGAACATACTCCGGGTTTCCCATGCATGTTTTAGCTGAAGGAAGAATCCCTTAAACCTGGAGAGTTGGGACCCATGGAATGGGTACCATGCAGTATGACTTCAAAGGGTCTGCGTTTGCTCACCAAACCTCACCAATGCTATCAGCCCAAAGTGTCCAGCCTTATGTCTCAACCAGCTCTGGGTGTAGATGTGGTAAATCCAGGTTGCATCACAAGCCCTGAATGAATTATTTAAGAATTGCTCTCTATTTCACTGTCATTGTGTTTTTTTTTTTAAACATCTTTATTGGGGTATAATTGCTTTACTGTGGTGTGTTAGTTTCTGCTTTATAACAAAGTGAATCAGTTATACATATACATATGTTCCCATATGTCTTCCCTCTTGCGTCTCCCTCCCTCCCACTCTCCCTATCCCACCCCTCCAGGCTGTCACAAAGCACCAAGCTAATATCCCTGTGCCTTGCGGCTGCTTCCCACTAGCTATCTACCTTACTACGTTTGTTAGTGTGTATATGTCCATGACTCTCTCTCGCCCTGTCAAAGCTCACCCCTCCCCCTCCCCATATCCTCAAGTCCGTTCTCCAGTAGGTCTGCGTCTTTATACCTGTCTTACCCCTAGGTTCTTCATGACATTTTTTTCCCCTTAAATTCCATATATATGTGTTAGCGTACGGTATTTGTCTTTTTCTTTCTGACTTACTTCACTCTGTATGACAGACTCTAGGTCTATCCATCTCATTACAAATAGCTCAATTTCATTTCTTTTTAAGGCTGAGTAATATTCCATTGTATATATGTGCCACATTTTCTTTATCCATTCATCCGATGATGGGCGCTTAGGTTGTTTCCATCTCCGGGCTATTGTAAATAGAGCTGCAATGAACATTTTGGTACATGACTCTGTTTGAATTTTGGTTTTCCCAGGGTATATGCCCAGTAGTGGGATTGCTGGGTCATATGGTAATTCTATTTGTAGTTTTTTAAGGAACCTCCATACTGTTCTCCATAGTGGCTGAACCAATTCACATTCCCACCAGCAGTGCAAGAGTGTTCCCTTTTCTCCACACCCTCTCCAGCATTTATTGTTTCTAGATTTTTTGATGATGGCCATTCTGACTGGTGTGAGATGATATCTCATTGTAGTTTTGATTTGCATTTCTCTAATGATTAATGATGTTGAGCATTCTTTCATGTGTTTGTTGCCATTCTGTATATCTTCTTTGGAGAAATGTCTATTTAGGTCTTCTGCCCATTTTTGGATTGGGTTGTTTGTTTTTTTGTTATTGAGCTGCATGAGCTGCTTGTAAATTTTGGAGATTAATCCTTTGTCATGTGCTTCATTTGCATGTCATTGTGTTTTGTTTGTGAAATTTAGTTTGTTAATGGGATTTATCGGATTTTCACTGCTGCGTTTAGGCCACTGTAAACACGCTTGACTTCCTTATGGAGACATATAAATCCATGGGTATTAAGATTCTTACTTGCCAGGTATATTCCCAGGCGTTGAATATGGGGTGTTGAGTCCATTTCGTTGAGCAACAGTAGGTCTTGTTTATTATATATTTCGCTTATGGAACGGTATCTGTGCTAATTTCAATCTCTGGTTTTATGCAGCACCCCAACTCACCTTTCCCCATAAGCAAGCATAAGTTGGTTTTCTAAATTTGAGACCCTGTTCTGTTTTGTAATTCAGTTCATGTGTAGCCAAGTTTATGTTCCGTGTATTAGTGATATCTTATGATGTTTCTTTTTCTGTGTGACTTATTTCTCGTAGACTCCTCGTACGTTAATCCACTCATTATGCCGCTACGGGCCTGATGACGTAGATCTCATTGTTGAGTGATATTCCATTGTACATACGTACCACAACTTCTTTATCCATTTTTTGCTTTCTCGGATATTTAACTTGTACCGTAGACGAGGTTCTTGTAAACAGAGCCGTCCCAAACTTTGCGGTGGCTGTGTGTTTTTGATTTTAATTTCCCTAAGCTATAGGACCTAAGTGGAAGTGCCATAGGCTGTGTTGCTTTGTTTCCTACGTGTTTCAGGAAACACCATACACTTCTCCAGAGTGGCTGTTGGCAATTTACATCCCGCCCATCAGCATAACAAGGCTCCCTGTTCTCCATGACCTGTTCTGCCTTTCTGGATTTTACACTTTTTTCAGATGGCCCTTTTGACCGGGGGGCAGTGAGACTTCATTGTAGTGCAGATTTCTTTTACACGCTTGCTTGGTTGTCCAAAAAGTGCGTATGCGTTTTTTCCTGAATATATTCAGGAAAAAACGCATACGCCCTTTTTGGCCAAGTGCATCATTGTGGACATTCTGCCTCTTTTCCTATGCTTTAAGTGCAATTCCAGTCTACCTCCTGAAATCGTTTTCCTGAAATTCTGCCCCACTTTCAAGTCCTCTTCGAAAACTTACTTCAATACATTTTTGGACGATAGCTGTCATACATAACTCTGCAGGATTGTGAATTACAGTGACCCTGAGCTCCTTTCTTCAACTCGCTTTCTTGTGAGCTGGCCGCAAAACCGCAGGATTGCTTCAGGCCCTGATCTGGTTCCGGCAGGGCACGCTGAGCCTTTGGTTAATTCCTCTTCCTGGTGGGAAATGAGCGTTCCATTTGCCCGTGCAGACACCTACAGCTAGTCTCTCATTGCTTCTCCCTATTCCTGTTCATCTTGCGCAGAAATTGCAAACTGTGCCAAACAGGAGGTTAAAGGCACTGACTTTCCAAGTGGGGAGAGTTTTAGTAAAGTGTCTGGAACGGTGCACCCGAGTACCAGGGGACGAAAGCTGAGATGCATTTGAAAAAGTTTCCCAATCCCACGGTGGAACATACTCCGGGTTTCCCATGCATGTTTTAGCTGAAGGAAGAATCCCTTAAACCTGGAGAGTTGGGACCCATGGAATGGGTACCATGCAGTATGACTTCAAAGGGTCTGCGTTTGCTCACCAAACCTCACCAATGCTATCAGCCCAAAGTGTCCAGCCTTATGTCTCAACCAGCTCTGGGTGTAGATGTGGTAAATCCAGGTTGCATCACAAGCCCTGAATGAATTATTTAAGAATTGCTCTCTATTTCACTATCATTGTGTTTTTTTTTTTTAACATCTTTATTGGGGTATAATTGCTTTACAATGGTGTGTTAGTTTCTGCTTTATAACAAAGTGAATCAGTTATACATATACATATGTTCCCATATGTCTTCCCTCTTGCATCTCCCTCCCTCCCACTCTCCCTATCCCACCCCTCCAGGCTGTCACAAAGCACCAAGCTAATATCCCTGTGCCTTGCGGCTGCTTCCCACTAGCTATCTACCTTACTACGTTTGTTAGTGTGTATATGTCCATGACTCTCTCTCGCCCTGTCAAAGCTCACCCCTCCCCCTCCCCATATCCTCAAGTCCGTTCTCCAGTAGGTCTGCGTCTTTATTCCTGTCTTACCCCTAGGTTCTTCATGACATTTTTTTTCACCTTAAATTCCATATATATGTGTTAGCATACGGTATTTGTCTTTTTCTTTCTGACTTACTTCACTCTGTATGACAGACTCTAGGTCTATCCATCTCATTACAAATAGCTCAATTTCATTTCTTTTTAAGGCTGAGTAATATTCCATTGTATATATGTGCCACATTTTCTTTATCCATTCATCCGATGATGGGCGCTTAGGTTGTTTCCATCTCTGGGCTATTGTAAATAGAGCTGCAATGAACATTTTGGTACATGACTCTGTTTGAATTTTGGTTTTCCCAGGGTATATGCCCAGTAGTGGGATTGCTGGGTCATATGGTAATTCTATTTCTAGTTTTTTAAGGAACCTCCATACTGTTCTCCATAGTGGCTGAACCAATTCACATTCCCACCAGCAGTGCAACAGTGTTCCCTTTTCTCCACACCCTCTCCAGCATTTATTGTTTCTAGATTTTTTGATGATGGCCGTTCTGACTGGTGTGAGATGATATCTCATTGTAGTTTTCATTTGCATTTCTCTAATGATTAATGATGTTGAGCATTCTTTCATGTGTTTGTTGCCATTGTGTATATCTTCTTTGGAGAAATGTCTATTTAGGTCTTCTGCCCATTTTTGGATTGGATTGTTTGTTTTTTTGTTATTGAGCTGCATGAGCTGCTTGTAAATTTTGGAGATTAATCCTTTGTCATTTGCTTCATTTGCATGTCATTGTGTTTTGTTTCTGAAATTTATTTTGTTAATGGGATTTATCGGATTTTCACTGCTGCGTTTAGGCCACTGTACACATGCTTGACTTCCTTATTTAGACATATAAATCCATGGGTCTTAAGATTCTTACTTGTCAGGTATATTCCCAGGCGTTGAATATGGGGTGTTGATTCCATTTCGTTGAGCAAGGACTAGGTATTGTCTATTATATATTTGGCTTATGGAACGGTATCTGTGCTAATTTCAATCTCTGGTTTGATGCAGCACCCCAACTCACCTTTCCCCATAAGCAAGCATAAGTTGGTTTTCTAAATTTGAGACCCTGTTCTGTTTTGTAATTCAGTTCATGTGTAGCCAAGTTTACGTTCCGTGTATTAGTGATATCTTATGATGTTTCTTTTTCTGTGTGACTTATTTCTCGTAGAATCGTCGTACCTGAATCCACTCATTATGCCGCTACGGGCCTGATGACGTAGATCTCATTGCTGAGTGATATTCCATTGTACGTACGTACCACAACTTCTTTATCCATTTTTTGCTTTCTCTGATATTTAACTTGTACCGTAGACGAGGTTCTTGTAAACAGAGCCGTCCCAAACTTTGGGGTGCCTGTGTGTTTTTGATTTTAATTTCCCTAAGCTATAGGACCTAAGTGGAAGTGCCATAGGCTGTGTTGCTTTGTTTCCTACGTGTTTCAGGAAACACCATACACTTCTCCAGAGTGGCTGTTGGCAATTTACATCCCGCCCATCAGCATAACAAGGCTCCCTGTTCTCCATGACCTGTTCTGCCTTTCTGGATTTTACACTTTTTTCAGATGGCCCTTTTGACCGGTGGGCAGTGAGACTTCATTGTAGTGCAGATTTCCTTTACACGCTTGCTTGGTTGTCCAAAAAGTGCGTATGCGTTTTTTCCTGAATATATTCAGGAAAAAACGTATACGCCCTTTTTGGCCAAGTGCATCATTGTGGACATTCTGCCTCTTTTCCTATGCTTTAAGTGCAATTCCAGTCTACCTCCTGAAATCGTTTTCCTGAAATTCTGCCCCACTTTCAAGTCCTCTTCGAAAACTTACTTCAATACATTTTTGGACGATAGCTGTCATTCATAACTCTGCAGGATTGTGAATTACAGTGCCCCTGAGCTCCTTTCTTCAACTCGCTTTCTTGTGAGCTGGCCGCAAAACCGCAGGATTGCTTCAGGCCCTAATCTGGTTCCGGCAGGGCACGCTGAGCCTTTGGTTAATTCCTCTTCCTGGTGGGAAATGAGCGTTCCATTTGCCTGTGCAGACACCTACAGCTAGTCTCTCAGTGCTTCTCCCTATTCCTGTTCATTTTGCGCAGAAATTGTAAATTGTGCCAATCAGGAGGTTAAAGGCACTGACTTTCCAAGTGGGGAGAGTTTTAGTAAAGTGTCTGGAACGGTGCACCCGAGTACCAGGGGACGAAACCTGAGATGCATTTGAAAAAGTTTCCCAATCACACGGTGGAACATACTCCGGGTTTCCCATGCATGTTTTAGCTGAAGGAAGAATCCCTTAAACCTGGAGAGTTCGGACCCATGGAATGGGTACCATGCAGTATGACTTCTAAGGGTCTGCGTTTGCTCACCAAACATCACCAATGCTATCAGCCCGAAGTGTTCAGCCTTATGTCTCAACCAGCTCTGGGTGTAGATGTGGTAAATCCAGGTTGCATCACAAGCCCTGAATGAATTATTTAAGAATTGCTCTCTATTTCACTGTCATTGTGTTTTTTTTTTTTAAACATCTTTATTGGGGTATAATTGCTTTACAATGGTGTGTTAGTTTCTGTTTTATAACAAAGTGAATCAGTTATACATATACATATGTTCCCATATGACTTCCGTCTTGCGTCTCCCTCCCTCCCACTCTCCCTATCCCACCCCTCCAGGCTGTCACAAAGCACCAAGCTAATATCCCTGTGCCTTGCGGCTGTTTCCCACTAGCTATCTACCTTACTACGTTTGTTAGTGTGTATATGTCCATGACTCTCTCTCGCCCTGTCAAAGCTCACCCCTCCCCCTCCCCATATCCTCAAGTCCGTTCTCCAGTAGGTCTGCGTCTTTATTCCTGTCTTACCCCTAGGTTCTTCATGACATTATTTTTCCCCTTAAATTCCATATATATGTGTTAGCATACGGTATTTGTCTTTTTCTTTCTGACTTAATTCACTCTGTATGACAGACTCTAGGTCTATCCATCTCATTACAAATAGCTCAATTTCATTTCTTTATAAGGCTGAGTAATATTCCATTGTATATATGTGCCACATTTTCTTTATCCATTCATCCGATGATGGGCGCTTAGGTTGTTTCCATCTCCGGGCTATTGTAAATAGAGCTGCAATGAACATTTTGGTACATGACTCTGTTTGAATTTTGGTTTTCCCAGGGTATATGCCCAGTAGTGGGATTGCTGGGTCATATGGTAATTCTATTTGTAGTTTTTTAAGGAACCTCCATACTGTTCTCCATAGTGGCTGAACCAATTCACATTCCCACCAGCAGTGCAACAGTGTTCCCTTTTCTCCACACCCTCTCCAGCATTTATTGTTTCTAGATTTTTTGATGATGGCCATTCTGACTGGTGTGAGATGATATCTCATTGTAGTTTTGATTTGCATTTCTCTAATGATTAATGATGTTGAGCATTCTTTCATGTGTTTGTTGGCATTCTGTATATCTTCTTTGGAGAAATGTCTATTTAGGTCTTCTGCCCATTTTTGGATTGGGTTGTTTGTTTTTTTGTTATTGAGCTGCATGAGCTGCTTGTAAATTTTGGAGATTAATCCTTTGTCATTTGCTTCATTTGCATGTCATTGTGTTTTGTTTGTGAAATTTATTTTGTTAATGGGATTTATCGGATTTTCACTGCTGCGTTTAGGCCACTGTACACACGCTTGACTTCCTTATTTAGACATATAAATCCATGGGTCTTAAGATTCTTACTTGTCAGGTATATTCCCAGGCGTTGAATATGGGGTGTTGATTCCATTTCGTTGAGCAAGGAGTAGGTCTTGTCTATTATATATTTGGCTTATGGAACGGTATCTGTGCTAATTTCAATCTCTGGTTTGATGCAGCACCCCAACTCACCTTTCCCCATAAGCAAGCATAAGTTGGTTTTCTAAATTTGAGACCCTGTTCTGGTTTGTAATTCAGTTCATGTGTAGCCAAGTTTATGTTCCGTGTATTAGTGATATCTTATGATGTTTCTTTTTCTGTGTGACTTATTTCTCGTAGAATCGTCGTACCTGAATCCACTCATTATGCCGCTACGGGCCTGATGACGTAGATCTCATTGCTGAGTGATATTCCATTGTACGTACGTACCACAACTTCTTTATCCATTTTTTGCTTTCTCAGATATTTAACTTGTACCGTAGACGAGGTTCTTGTAAACAGAGCCGTCCCAAACTTTCCGGTGGCTGTGTGTTTTTGATTTTAATTTCCCTAAGCTATAGGACCTAAGTGGAAGTGCCATAGGCTGTGTTGCTTTGTTTCCTACATGTTTCAGGAAACACCATACACTTCTCCAGAGTGGCTGTTGGCAATTTACATCCCGCCCATCAGCATAACAAGGCTCCCTGTTCTCCATGACCTGTTCTGCCTTTCTGGATTTTACACTTTTTTCAGATGGCCCTTTTGACCGGGGGGCAGTGAGACTTCATTGTAGTGCAGATTTCCTTTACACGCTTGCTTGGTTGTCCAAAAAGTGCGTATGCGTTTTTTCCTGAATATATTCAGGAAAAAACGCATACGCCCTTTTTGGCCAAGTGCATCATTGTCGACATTCTGCCTCTTTTCCTATGCTTTAAGTGCAATTCCAGTCTACCTCCTGAAATCGTTTTCCTGAAATTCTGCCCCACTTTCAAGTCCTCTTCGAAAACTTACTTCAATACATTTTTGGACGATAGCTGTCATACATAACTCTGCAGGATTGTGAATTACAGTGACCCTGAGCTCCTTTCTTCAACTCGCTTTCTTGTGAGCTGGCCGCAAAACCGCAGGATTGCTTCAGGCCCTGATCTGGTTCCGGCAGGGCACGCTGAGCCTTTGGTTAATTCCTCTTCCTGGTGGGAAATGAGCGTTCCATTTGCCCGTGCAGACACCTACAGCTAGTCTCTCATTGCTTCTCCCTATTCCTGTTCATCTTGCGCAGAAATTGCAAACTGTGCCAAACAGGAGGTTAAAGGCACTGACTTTCCAAGTGGGGAGAGTTTTAGTAAAGTGTCTGGAACGGTGCACCCGAGTACCAGGGGACGAAAGCTGAGATGCATTTGAAAAAGTTTCCCAATCACACGGTGGAACATACTCCGGGTTTCCCATGCATGTTTTAGCTGAAGGAAGAATCCCTTAAACCTGGAGAGTTGGGACCCATGGAATGGGTACCATGCAGTATGACTTCAAAGGGTCTGCGTTTGCTCACCAAACCTCACCAATGCTATCAGCCCAAAGTGTCCAGCCTTATGTCTCAACCAGCTCTGGGTGTAGATGTGGTAAATCCAGGTTGCATCACAAGCCCTGAATGAATTATTTAAGAATTGCTCTCTATTTCACTATCATTGTGTTTTTTTTTTTTAAACATCTTTATTGGGGTATAATTGCTTTACAATGGTGTGTTAGTTTCTGCTTTATAACAAAGTGAATCAGTTATACATATACATATGTTCCCATATGTCTTCCCTCTTGCATCTCCCTCCCTCCCACTCTCCCTATCCCACCCCTCCAGGCTGTCACAAAGCACCAAGCTAATATCCCTGTGCCTTGCGGCTGCTTCCCACTAGCTATTTACCTTACTACGTTTGTTAGTGTGTATATGTCCATGACTCTCTCTCGCCCTGTCAAAGCTCACCCCTCCCCCTCCCCATATCCTCAAGTCCGTTCTCCAGTAGGTCTGCGTCTTTATTCCTGTCTTACCCCTAGGTTCTTCATGACATTTTTTTTCACCTTAAATTCCATATATATGTGTTAGCATACGGTATTTCTCTTTTTCTTTCTGACTTACTTCACTCTGTATGACAGACTCTAGGTCTATCCATCTCATTACAAATAGCTCAATTTCATTTCTTTTTAAGGCTGAGTAATATTCCATTGTATATATGTGCCACATTTTCTTTATCCATTCATCCGATGATGGGCGCTTAGGTTGTTTCCATCTCTGGGCTATTGTAAATAGAGCTGCAATGAACATTTTGGTACATGACTCTGTTTGAATTTTGGTTTTCCCAGGGTATATGCCCAGTAGTGGGATTGCTGGGTCATATGGTAATTCTATTTCTAGTTTTTTAAGGAACCTCCATACTGTTCTCCATAGTGGCTGAACCAATTCACATTCCCACCAGCAGTGCAAGAGTGTTCCCTTTTCTCCACACCCTCTCCAGCATTTATTGTTTCTAGATTTTTTGATGATGGCCGTTCTGACTGGTGTGAGATGATATCTCATTGTAGTTTTCATTTGCATTTCTCTAATGATTAATGATGTTGAGCATTCTTTCATGTGTTTGTTGCCATTGTGTATATCTTCTTTGGAGAAATGTCTATTTAGGTCTTCTGCCCATTTTTGGATTGGATTGTTTGTTTTTTTGTTATTGAGCTGCATGAGCTGCTTGTAAATTTTGGAGATTAATCCTTTGTCATTTGCTTCATTTGCATGTCATTGTGTTTTGTTTGTGAAATTTATTTTGTTAATGGGATTTATCGGATTTTCACTGCTGCGTTTAGGCCACTGTACACACGCTTGACTTCCTTATGGAGACATATAAATCCATGGGTCTTAAGATAATAACTTGTCAGGTATATTCCCAGGCGTTGAATATGGGGTGTTGAGTCCATTTCGTTGAGCAACAGTAGGTCTTGTCTATTATATATTTGGCTTATGGAACGGTATCTGTGCTAATTTCAATCTCTGGATTTATGCAGCACCCCAACTCACCTTTCCCCATAAGCAAGCATAAGTTGGTTTTCTAAATTTGAGAACCTGTTCTGTTTTGTAATTCAGTTCATGTGTAGCCAAGTTTATGTTCCGTGTATTAGTGATATCTTATGATGTTTCTTTTTCTGTGTGACTTATTTCTCGTAGAATCGTCGTACCTGAATCCACTCATTATGCCGCTATGGGACTGATGACGTAGATCTCATGGTTGAGTGATATTCCATTGTACGTACGTACCACAACTTCTTTATCCATTTTTTGCTTTCTCGGATATTTAACTTGTACCGTAGACGAGGTTCTTGTAAACAGAGCCGTCCCAAACTTTGGGGTGCCTGTGTGTTTTTGATTTTAATTTCCCTAAGCTATAGGACCTAAGTGGAAGTGCCATAGGCTGTGTTGCTTTGTTTCCTACGTGTTTCAGGAAACACCATACACTTCTCCAGAGTGGCTGTTGGCAATTTACATCCCGCCCATCGGCATAACAAGGCTCCCTGTTCTCCATGACCTGTCCTGCCTTTCTGGATTTTACACTTTTTTCAGATGCCCCTTTTGACCGGGGGGCAGTGAGACTTCATTGTAGTGCAGATTTCCTTTACACGCTTGCTTGGTTGGCCAAAAATTGCGTATGCGTTTTTTCCTGAATATATTCAGGAAAAAACGCATACGCCATTTTTGGCCAAGTGCATCATTGTGGACATTCTGCCTCTTTTCCTATGCTTTAAGTGCAATTCCAGTCTACCCCCTGAAACAGTTTTCCTGAAATTCTGCCCCGCTTTCAAGTCCACTTCGAAGACTTACTTCAATACATTTTTGGACGATAGCTGTCATTCATAACTCTGCAGGTTTGTGAATTACAGTGCCCCTGAGCTCCTTTCTTCAACTCGCTTTCTGGTGAGCTGGCCGCAAAACTGCTGGATTGCTTTAGGCCCTAATCTGTTTCCAGCAGGGCACGCTGAGACTTTGGTTAATTCCACTTCCTGGTGGGAAATGAGCGTTCCATTTGCCCGTGCAGACACCTACAGCTAGTCTCTAATTGTTTCTGCCTATTCCTGTTCATCTTGCGCAGAAATTGCAAACTGTGCCAAACAGGAAGTTAAAGGCACTGACTCTCAAAGTGGGGAGAGTGTTAGTAAAGCACCTGGAACGGTGAACCCGAGTACCAGGGGTCGAAACCTGAGATGCATTTGAAAACGTTTCCCAATCACACGGTGGACCATACTCTGGGTTTCCCATGCATGTTTTAGCTGAAGGAAGAATCCCTTAATCCTGGAGAGTTGGGACCCGTGGAATGGGTACCATGCAGTATGACGTCAAAGGGTCTGCGTTTGCTCACCGTACCTCACCAATGCTATCAGCCCGAAGTGTCCAGCCTTATGTCTCACCCAGCTCTGGGTGTGGATGTGGTAAATCCAGGTTGCATCACAAGCCCTGAATGAATTATTTAAGTATTCCTCTCTATTTCACTGTCTTTGTGTTTTGTTTGTGAAATTTATTTTGATAATGGGATTTATCGGATTTTCACTGCTGCGTTTAGGCCGCTGTACACACGCTTGATTTGCTTATGGAGACATATAAATCCATGGGTCTTAAGATTCTTATTTGTCAGGTATATTCCCCGGCTTTGAATATGGGGTGTTGAGTCCATTTCATTGAGCCAGGTGTAGGTCTTGTCTATTATATATTTTGCTTATGGAACACTATGTGTTCTAATTTCAATCTCTGGTTTTATGCAGCACCCCAACTCACCTTTCCCCATAAGCAAGCATAAGTTGGTTTTCTAAATTTGAGACCCTGTTCTGTTTTGTAATTCAGTTCATGAGTAGCCAAGTTTACGTTCCGTGTATTAGTGATATCTTATGATGTTTCTTTTTCTGTGTGACTTATTTCTCGTAGAATCGTGGTACCTGAATCCACTCATTATGCCGCTACGGACCTGATGACGTAGATCTCATTGCTGAGTGATATTCCATTGTACGTACGTACCACAACTTCTTTATCCATTTTTTGCTTTCTCGGATATTTAACTTGTACCGTAGACGAGGTTCTTGTAAACAGAGCCGTCCCAAACTTTGGGGTGGCTGTGTGTTTTTGATTTTAATTTCCCTAAGCTATAGGACCCTAAGTGGAAGTGCCATAGGCTGTGTTGCTTTGTTTCCTACGTGTTTCAGGAAACACCATACACTTCTCCAGAGTGGCTGTTGGCAATTTACATCCCGCCCATCAGCATAACAAGGCTTCCTGTTCTCCATGACCTGTCCTGCGTTTCTGGATTTTACACTTGTTTCAGATGGCCGTTTGGACCAGGAGGCAGTGAGACTTCATTGTAGTGCAGATTTCCTTTACACGCTTGCTTGGTTGGCCAAAAAGGGCGTATGCGTTTTTTCCTGAATATATTCAGGAAAAAACCCATACGCCCTTTTTGGCCAAGTGCATCACTGTCGACATTCTGCCTCTTTTCCTATCCTTTAAGTGCAATTCCAGTCTACCCCCTGAAATCGTTTTCCTGAAATTCTGCCCCGCTTTCAAGTCCTCTTCGAAGACTTACTTCAATACATTTTTGGACGATAGCTGTCATTCATAACTCTGCAGGTTTGTGAATTACAGTGCCCCTGAGCTCCTTTCTTCAACTCGCTTTCTTGTGAGATGGCCGCAAAACCGTGGATTGCTTCAGGCCCTAATCTGGTTCCGGCAGGGCACGCTGAGCCTTTGGTTAATCCCTCTTCCTGGTGGGAAATGAGCGTTCCATTTTCCCGTGCAGACACCTACAGTTAGTCTCTCATTGGTTCTCCCTATTCCTGTTCATCTTGCGCAGAATTTGCAAACTGTGACAAACAGGAGTTTAAAGGCACTGACTCTCCAAGTGTGGAGAGTGTTAGTAAAGCGTCTGGAACGTTGAACCCGAGTACCAGGGGACGAAACCTGAGATACATTTGAAAATGTTTCCTAATCACAGAGTGGACCATACTCTGGGATTCCCATGCATGTTTTAGCTGAAGGAAGAATCCCTTAAACCTGGAGAGTTGGGACCCATGGAATGGGTACCATGCAGTATGACTTCAAAGGGTCTGCGTTTGCTCACCGAACCTCACCATTGCTATCAGCCCGAAG